>NC_141148.1:67985205-68306455 GCF_053477565.2 Lygodium microphyllum
GCCATGTGGGGGGAGAGTGTTAATCCAAGTCCTCTCTACTTCCATTCTTAGTATGTCCGCTCTCATCACATGGTTCAGCTTTGACCACCTAAGCTTGAGTGTAGGGCATTCCAGGTTGTAATCATAGGGGGCAATCTATTTATCAGTATACCATGCAAACTCATCCATATACCAATTTAAGCATACCAACAATGTCTATCATCCTCTGTTGCTAATTTTTTGGATGAAGAAAATCCTAGCCATAGGTATCTATCCTGAGGGAGCTCCCATAATCCATGGTAAAAAAGTCATTTCCTAGACTAGGGCCTCAATCACCATAGGTGCTACTCCAATCTCTACTTTAATGATCTCCTAAGGGATTGAGCTCTTTGCTCATATCATATATGATATCATCATGACTAGTGGTCACTTTATATAATCCCATCCATCATAAAACTCCCTCCATGGTCCATCATAATTTGTCAAGTGATGTCTCCTCATCTTGGTCCCAAATGGTGGCCCCATAGAGGAGTGTGGATGTAATGACTATATCAAAGAGCCACAATTTGGTTTTGGTTCATGGATCTATTTTTGTACACACCATCTCTCCAATGCATCTAATTCAATTTCTTTAGAATATTTGTAAAATATAGCTCTCTATTGCTTTGTTACATGCAATAGATACTTCTTCCAAGAATGTTCCATTTTACACTCTAAACTTCAATAAATCAAATATCTTACTCATATTTTGATACACCGACCATTACAGTGAATGAACTTACTATGAAATAATATGAAATCCATTATGTTTTGCAAAGTTAGAGGATTGCATAAAGCAAATGAATGCATTTATTATAAATATCAAATGTCAATCTAGTTCCTATACTGGAGGATGAAATGGGTGTTTTCTAATAAACTCCTAGACTCCCCCGTGAAAAATTGCTAACTTGGTCACATAGCGTATATTAGAAGAGTGATATTTCCCCTAAATGTAGGTGGACATATAAAGTAGCTTAGTGGGTTTCTTTGCATCTTCTCCATGTTGTCATCCACAACTGGTGTCATTGTAGGGCTAAATGTCAAGAATCGCATGGTGGGGGGAGTTGCTCAAGATGCTGCGCCGAACACACACAGAATGCACAAGGAGAAGCTCACTCAAGAGACAAGAAGAGAGATGGAGGCCAAAAAATTTTCTTGCTAATTTCTTCTTCTTCTTCCACACACTTTTACAATGTACACAAAGTATAGATAAGATACAACATAAAATGAAAGTGGCCTACTAAGTCAAACAATGCATAACCGACTACACTAGTCGACTGGCGCTATAACTATGCCAGCTGTAAATAGGTGTAACAACCTGAATATAATAAGTAATGAGTCAGTGGCCATGTGAGAGTCATAATGACCACCAACGTGCTAAGTGTAGACGTGTGGACCCATCTAACCAGGCGGTCCATCATCAATGTCCGCATGTGTTGAGCTTGTCATCTCAACACTCCCCCTCAAGCTCAACTGCATCTCTGCAACTCCAAGTAAGCTTCGAAACTTTTGAAGCTTCTCTGTACCCAATGCTTTCGTGAAGATGTCAGCTATCTGATCCTGTGTGCTGACATACACCAAGTCAATCTCACCTGCTAGTACCTTCTCTCTCACAAAGTGGTAGTGTACCTCAATATGTTTTGTTCTAGCATGGAACACAGGGTTCCTAGCCAACTGTATACTGCTCATGTTGTCACAATAAATGACAACTGGACCTTCCACCTGCACATCCAAATCAGCCAATAACTTTTGCAGCCATACTACCTCACATGCTGCAACAGTAGCACCTCTATACTCAGCCTCTGTACTCGACAAAGCAATTGTAGATTGCTTTTTGCTGCTCCAAGCAACTGCTGCACTACCAAGAGAGAACATGTATCCGCTGGTAGATCTTCTATCAGACATACTACCAGCCCAATCTGCATCTGTGTATCCAAACACCTGTACATCTGTACCTGCCTCATAGAAAAGTCCATAATGTAATGTGGACTTCACACATCTCAATATGCGTCTGATTGAATCCAAGTGTGGCTTTCTAGGTACTTGCATAAACTGACTCACAAAACCAACAGCGTAGCTCAAGTCTGGCCTTGTAATGGTCATGTAGATCAAACTCCCCACTATCCTCCTGAACATAGTAGGGTCTTCTATCTCATTCCCAACATCAGCACTCAACTTTACATTCTGCTCCAACGGAACTAAAAGTGGTTTGCATGCTGTCATACCATACTTGGACAACATATACAAGCCATACGATCTTTGGGACAGCCATATACCATCATCACATCTGATCACCTCAATGCCAAGGAAGTACCTTAGCTCACCTAAATCCTTCATCTCAAACTTCTTCTTCAAAAAGTCATTGACTTCTACAATCCCACTATCACTATCACCTGTAATAATCAAGTCATCCACATAGATGACTATGATGACCAAACCTGCATCTCCCTTTCTCACATAAAGTGAGTGATCAGCATCAGAAACATAAAAACCAATATTGACAAGATACTCTCTATTCTTGTCAGACCATGCTCTAGGTGCTTACTTGAGCCCATAGAGTGCCTTCTTCAGCCTGCACACATACGTGGGATGCTCTAAATCTTCATAACCTGCTGGCTGATCCATATACACTTCTTCTTGTAAATCACCATGCAAGAAGGCATTCTTCACATCCATTTGCTGCAACCTCCAACCTTTGGCTGCTACCAGAGTAATCACACATCTGACAGTTTCCATCCTAGCAACTGGACTGAAGGTTTCATCATACTCTATCCCATATGTCTGGGCATAGCCTTTTGCAACCAGCCTAGCTTTGTATCTGCTAATAGAACCATCTGCATTGTGCTTAATCTTATAAACCCACTTACATCCAATAGCTTTCTTGCCCTTCGGCAATGATACTAGATCCCAAGTCTTATTGGCCTCTAATGCAGCCATCTCCTCATCCATTGCTGCATCCCAATGAGTATAACCAACAGCATCCTCAAAACATGTGGGCTCAATATCCCCAACTAGTTTCACCATATAAGAATAATGGTGAGCTGCATAACCTTCAAAACCAAATCTTTTAACAGGGTATCTTACCCTGCTAGACCTTCCTACCACTAAATCACTCAATGGAGTCTTTGCATTGACGCGTGCTCTCTGCACACCTGGAGTCCTCACTGAAGGAATGCCAAGCTCATCATCCAAGCTCTCTGAGCCACTAGAGTCTCCATCAAGAACTACATCAATGCCATCTGACACTTTATTGTTTCCTTTGTCTTTACCTGTAGTGCTACTAGATGCACCTGAAGATGTAGAGGTACTCCTTAGTCTCCCAGAACAAGGACTACTAGATGATGTCTCTGGTCCACTAAGAGTCCGTGATTCTTGCTTTTCAGCCTACACATGAGTGTCATGATCATCATCATCATCCAATGCATCACCACTAGATGCATACCAACTGCTCATTTCATCAAAGATGGACATCCCTTCTCACTCTGAACTTACATGTGATAGGGTTATAACAGCGATACCCTTTCTGCTCTAAAGAGTATCCAATAAAGACACACTTTTCAGCCTTTGGATCTAGTTTCTTTCGCAACTCATCTGGCACATGAACATACGCAATGCAACCAAACACTTTCAAGTGTGAGACATCAGGCTTCTTACCTGTAAAACATTCTTCGGGGGTCATACCATGAACTACAGCTGTGGGGGTTATGTTCATAATATAAACAACAGTATGAACAGCCTCAGACAAAAAATGCTTAGGCATATTCTTTTCAGCCATCAAGGCACGTGCAACTTCTGCAATATGCCTGTTTTTCCTTTCTGCAACCCCATTTTGCTGTGGGGTATACCTGCATGTGAACTGTCTCTTTATCCCATGAGACCTTAGAAAATCACTGAACTCATTCGAGAGGTACTCACCCCCTCCATCTAACCTCAAGCACTTTACTTTCAAACCTATTTCTCTTTCAACTGCAGCCTTGAAAGTTCTAAAGTGCTCAAAAGCTTCACTCTTTTCCTTCATAAAATATACCCACAGCTTTCTAGAACAATCATCAATGAATGTGACAAAGTATGAACTACCTCCAAGAGATACATTTTGTGTAGCCCCCCAAATGTCTGTATGCACAACATCAAGGATATTTCTGCTTACATCTCTGTCATGTGAAAAGGGTTGTCTTGCCTGCTTACCAAACTAACATGCTTCTCATACCTTATGAAATTCTGCAACTCTAAATGTAGGCAAACCTGTAACCAACCCTTTGGACTGCATTAATTTCAGCCTTTGTACATTTGCATGTCCAATGAGTTTGTGCCAAATTTCAATGTCTGCAACAACACATTTTCCTTTAGCATACATGGCAGCATTCATAGTAGGAATTCCAGTATCCAGAGTAAACATACGTCCAACTCTACTTCCCTTTGCAACTAACCTGCACTTGTCATTGAAGTCTTCTACAAAGCAACCCTTTGCATTAAATCTGACTTGCAGCCCTTGCTCTACCATCTGACCGACTGACACTAAGTTCTTTGTAATAGATGGCACATGTAATACATCTGAAAGACTCTTTGTCTTACCATCATGCAAGGACAAGGGAACTTTTCCAACATGTGAAATTGGGTGGCATGAATCATCACCCGTCTGCACATAACCTGCATTTTGCAAATCCTGCATCTCTCCAAACCATTCTGCATGGCTGGTCATATGATTGGATACACCTGAATCCAACATACCAAACATCATCATGTGTTCCCTTTCCTATAACATCATTCAGCATATGCTGCATAACAAACAGACGTTCATTTTTGTCTTCATTCTGTCGCGAAGACGATGCATAGTTTCCTTGCTACAACTTACCACTGCGGATATCATCTTTCTTAGCATAACATTGGGCTGCAATATGACCTGTTTTACCACAGTAGTGACATACTATACCAGAGTTGTTAGAACCTCTGTTCTGCCATCCACCTCTTTCTCTAAAGCTCCCCCTGCCTCTAAAGTTACCACGACCTCCTGAAACCTGCATATCGCCAAATTGCTGATTCAATTTGTTTTGCTAATTATCACTACCACAGCCTCTTGAAGAGAACCTGCCACGTCCCCTTCCTGAACTAGAGTAGAAAGCTTGGACCTGTTCACCACTTCTTTCAGATGTCTCACTCTGCATGTTGATTTCTTCAGTGATCATTAGAGAGACCAACTCATCGAAATCTGGGAATGGCTTTCTAACATATACGGAAGTTACAAAAGACTTCCAAGCCTTTTCATTGTTAAGTCCAACCAAGGTTGACGACACCAAATCATCATCATCAGGCATTGCATCAATCGCTGCCAAGGCATCTGCAATGCTCCTTACCTTCAGTGCATACTCATTGATAGACATCTTCCCTTTCTTCAATGTATTCAACTCTTGCTTGAGTTGAATCTTTCGTGCCTTTGTATTTACAGAAAATATACTTTCAAGTATGGTCCAAGCTGCATATGAATTCTCTGCATTTCTAATGTGTCCCAGCATATTATTGTCAATTACTACAGACAACCAATACATGAACTTTTTATCTTTTGCATTCCATTCCTTCCGTGCCTTTGTCTCTTCTGCAGTTGGAGGATCACTCACCTCCGGCTCCTTTTCTTCACCTGAAACAAACTCGTAGAGGCATTTTCCAATAAGGAAGTTCGTGACATGAAACTTCCATGATGGGTAATTGTTCTTGTCAAGCTTCTCAATGATGGGGCTTCCACTGTTCTCTGCCATTATCACAAAACTGATACTAAACAACAAGCAAATCTTCTACAACCTTCGACCTGTAGTGCACAACAATACACCAGACAATCTTTTTCACTGTCTGCTCAATAATACATGCAATCTGCAACCTATTTGCAGATAACCTTGAGTTTACTCAATGGTAAACACCTTTGAACTTATAGATCTGAAATCTGTAACCTGCGCACCCACGTTCGGTCAATACAGTAGAAGTCACAATGTACCCTGAAACTACTGTCCACAACCTTGCGGCTCCAAAACGGGCACTAAAACGGCCTCAAATGCCCAAAGTAACTGCGGGAAAGCCCTAAAGGGCAAATCTACAGAATACACTGCGCTCTTCGTGCACACCAAATCTCACTGCAATCTGAGATTTTTGCTCTGCCCTACTTCCGGTGCCTCCACAGGCACTATCCAAGAGGAAGAGTGGAAGGATGGGAGAGCTTCTTACCCGTGGCTTGCTTGCTCGAACCTTGCTTCTTCTCCTTTGCTTCAACCTTCGAAATCAGCCTCTCTCAGTGGTGCGGCTCTGATACCATGTCAAGAATCGCGTGGTGGGGGGAGTTGCTCAAGATGCTGCGCCGAACACACACATAATGCACAAGGAGAAGCTCACTCAAGAGACAAGAAGAGAGATAGAGGCCAAAAAATTTTCTTGCTAATTTCTTCTTCTTCTTCCACACACTTTTACAATGTACACAAAGTATAGATAAGATACAACATAAAATGAAAGTGGCCTACTAAGTCAAACAATGCATAACCGACTACACTAGTCGACTGGCGCTATAACTATGCCAGCTGTAAATAGGTGTAACAACCTGAATATAATAAGTAATGAGTCAGTGGCCATGTGATAGTCATAATGACCACCGACGTGCTAAGTGTAGACGTGTGGACCCATCTAACCAGGCGGTCCATCATCAATGTCCGCATGTGTTGAGCTTGTCATCTCAACACTAAAGAGTGGCAACTTGATATCATCAAAGCATTTTAAAAAGTATGGCTTCACTTGACTTCTTCTCAAATATTAAGGGGAGCTATCTTTCAGTTGCCTTGATTGTACTAAAATAAAAACTATGGTGCTCAAATTAATGCTTTACATAATCACTTTTATGAATTGGAGCACTCACTTTTCTCCTCTTTCATTGAGCTCCATATGGAAATATCAAACAATGCACATATTTCTGCTAGAAACTTGTCAAGGCTTGGTTGCAAACCTACCCAATATTTACCTATCTCCAAGGGCTTTTGTTAATGACTCATTTTGCCTCAAATACTTATGTAGAAGCACCCCATTCACATCAAATACAATAAGCTTGGTAGCTGCAGATGAATATTAGAGAGTGTGAGCACATGTATATATTTCTACAAAAAAAGAGAGCTTTTTTAGGTTTAATCAAATATATTATCTTCGCTCTTAAAAATCTCACCTCTTTTGCAAAGTGATACAAGCATATGAGTTGTCATTGAAAATCTGGCACTATTGATACAAGGTCACCAAACCCCACATTGCAATCTAAGACATTGTCCCCTTCTCCAATGTATGCATGCAAAAATGTTCCAAAAATCCATACCGCACTACATACCACCTACACCATGCAATTATTTATACTAGGGTATTGGGAATATATTAAAATTTAAAAAAGTAGATCTCCATTAAATTAACAAAAATGGATATCATACCAACCTCTCATTGGGACTCCAATTGTATCTCGCACCCAACTCATCCATAGTTATAGTATTGGTGATGGAATCTTGGAGGGATGATTGCTCCATAGTTGACATTTCTAAGCATATATGCTAAAATTTATAGCACATGTAGATGCATTTTAATACACATATCAATATTAGCTACTCTAGTCCATAAAAGGAGCTACCAAGTTCAATACTATTAAAGCAACTAGCATGACCATACTGTAATTTAATGCCACATACCTCTTTGCCTTCAAGAGTGCATACAACCATCTCACTATGAAGAACTTGTATCATGCACAATGCCTAACATCTCTGCCCCAACTCAATTAGTTGGCACTTGTCCTCTATGATCTACTCAATGAGCTCCAAAATGGAGGGTGTTGTGGTAACGAAAATTAATAGCTATGTGCCTTTGAGCAAGCAATCAACTAGATGTCTCATATCAATTGACTCTACCTCAGTGCGAGAGTTCCATGATGGAATTTGATCCCCAATCCATGCATGACACTATTGCTAGGAAGACAAACCACCATGATATCACATGTAGTATTTGTGCTTTCTTCATCAACCTCAACCATTTTGTGTTCGTTGACCTCCTACAATGCATCCACTAATCAACATAATTCTTCACTTACCTAATCATTTTTTATAGCATTTATTGTTTCAAATAGCTCATAGAGAATGGTGCACCACCCACTCTTTGCCATCACTTTGACAGTGGGAGAGAATGCCATGTGAGGATGCTTACAAATGAATGCTAGTATAGCCTTCCACAAATAGATCTAAGTATTAGCTATATATATTCTTTATGTACATTACCACAACTAAAATTTGTAAGTCATATTTGTTTACTTGTATATGCAAGTGCTATTCCTCTAGCATTGTTGGTTCATACTCTTGAATTCTTTCCTCATCTACACATCAAATCATTGTTGTTGATTTTATAAAAAAATAATAGATTTCAAAGCTCACACATCATGTAAGCTTTCAAATCATGTAATTATGACACTTTTAACCTTACTAGCTATGTGCTCTAGATTTTTTGTTTGAGTGAGGGTATAGTTGTGTATCCTCAGCACTCTCTTTTATACTCCCCATCACTATTCCACCTCTTGATACAATACTATGGAAGATAAGTCTCTCAAATGCAAGATTTGAGAGAACTTACTCCATCCTTCTTTTCATATTAAGGATATGCACTTTATTGATTGTTGTTTTTAGTGTCAATAAAAGACAATTTAAAACAAGTATTAATATGAAATATTGAGTATCTTTAACGTTGCAAGGATGAATATGTGAAAGATAGCAAATTTTCATTGTGCAACCTCCATACATCTATTGCTCTTTTGCCCTATTTGTTGCACTAGTGGAATTATAATCTAGTCTTCTCAATGGTCTCAATTGTAAGGCCAACAGAATTGTAGTCGTGAGTTATGGTTGGCAACATCTTTCCATTATAGTATACGAGAACTTATGGCTACCACTGCAATATATCAAACCTTTAGGGATTGGTGAAACCAAATTAATTGGAGATGAGGATCAATTTGCACCTGGCATTTCTTGGTCAATACTAGGTGTCTCCTTGTTTTTCTATTTTCCTTTTCCAACAATTGCACTGCTGATATCACTTTTCTGCGGCCAACCATAGTCTCTTTATAAGAAGACGTAAAAGTGTGATATATCCTAAATAATACATGTGAAAATACTTACTAGGGATTTAGATACTTGTGTTGCTTGCACTTGTCTTTTCTTTGTGTATTTTAGGTATAATGCCTTCTCATTGGAAGGGAATTCACCTTTATGGTAGTGAAAAAAGATAGGGTATCTCCTGTATACCTTCTCATCCCATTGCTGCTTAATTTGGGTTTTTCATATATATGCACTAGTGCTCCTCCACCCAATCCTCACATTCTCTTGGTAGAGTTTGGTGTAGCCCCTTCTCTAGCTATCCATACATGAACTTGCCATAGATGGCTCTATTGCATATGGAGAACACAATGACAAGATAGCATTGCAAATATGCTTTAAAGAAGGATGTCATGTTTACTTATAGAGAAATATCCCATGTTGCTAGTGTGCATGACTTTTGGGCTCAATATCATTATTTGGTGTGAAATCATGAAAAACAGTGTGAAAGATGTAATCTCCATGTTTCTCTTTATCTCTTATATGAACTAGAAGAACAAATCATAAATGTTGTAGTAGTCCTCTCAACTTGACAGTAATCTCTTTCTGCCATCCTCCGAAATGGCCTAGAAAGTCTCATGCCTGATACAACTTCAAAATGATACATTTCCATCTACTCAATCTCATTTTACCATTTAATAACCATGTGTTTAGATTTTACTCCAAATCATCAAATCTAAATATATGAAAGTAACGTATGTTCGGATGCGTCCATCAACACTCAAATTTTCTTATCAAAACTCTCGACAGCCTTTAATATCCTAATACAATTGGCTTCATTTAGCATTGATAATGCTAATGTCTATATTCTCTCCTCATTTAGAATACCTTGTCTATGAGTCCCACTCCAAGCATGAGACCATTATGCAATGGGAAAAAAACACTATCATCTTGAATCAATGTGTTGTGTGTGTGTGCGTGCGCGCGTGCGCGTGCATGCATGATTGGCAACTATTGAGAGGTGGAAACTCATTAGTATCACTTTTCTCCAAATCTTGGATCAACAACTCTCAGTAGACATTGAATTTTCTTTATAAGCTTCTTGTTGACACTATAATATGTCTCATTCCACTTTGGAATCAAAGACTTGTGCTCATTTTTGTTTGATTGGCCATAGAACCATATCATAGTCATCTTGCATTTAGTAAAGTGAAAGTTAGGTTGATTACTAGCTTAAGCTTTAGGGACGTGCATAAAATGAACTATACACTAAGCTCAAAGGAACTACCTTTCACATGACATAGCGAGAGTAATCAATGGTGCTTTGTAGCATGTGAGAATGGGTGATGACTTCTTGTGTGCTTGGACCCATGCCTTTGCATACTCATTTAACTTGTTAAATATGGATGCATGGTTAGTGTGCCCTAGAATTCTCACCTTGCACACAAGATCTAGATGATGATTCCCTTTTGTGTCAATCTATATAGAGTCTAGTTTAGGGTTATAAGCATGTTGGTTCTATTGATTGAATCGGTAAATAAATGCAATCCAAGCATGGACAAAACATTGCCTTCTATGTACCTATTTATACAAGATTTTACTAATAAAAACTCTCCCTCAGCCACACTTGTTTCCTTCACCAAGCAACAATCCACACATAGGTGTTGCCCTGGGTTGTTTGGAAAGGTGATAAGAAACCATTAAAAATATTAGCAACACAAAAAATATGTACACTTGAATATGTTAGATCTATTGCAATTGGTCGCTCACACGTGTTTATCTCATTAATCCAAGCTATGAGCCAATGATTCCCATCATAGACATTGAATATAGAGTTTGATAGGAAGTCCCACTCTGTACCATTAATCTCCACCTTGAAATCCTTGTGCTTCTTTCACCAATGGGGGTCCCATTACCTTGTAATTATTTTGTCAAAAGATTTGCAATGGTGTCTTGGAATCTCCAATGAAACTAAAAATATACCCATTCCTCAAACATAGCCATTGCTAAAAAAGGTTTCAAAGAGTTTCTTGTACCTCATAGTGACTTGTCTTATAATGCTTTGCTGGTCATTGCTCTCATCATCTCCTATCGCCTCTTTGATTTTTCTATTGGACATTACCACTTGTCTCTTTCTCTTTTGAGATTGTTTCCTCGAATCGTGTGCATCCTCACATGACATGCAAGATTACATTGCCTTACCCAAGGTCGCTGCTCCCTCACACGCAACTGCAATGGTCTCCTCCACCCATGTAGAAGTAAGCAATCTTGATTGTCTTGCACTTCTCCTCCCTCTTGGACAATTTTCCCCTCTTTGTGGTTGAGTACTTCTGGTGACTACAAGACATCTAGCTTTAGGTTAGGGGGATAAGCTTGTATCCTCCTCTAAAGACTCATTGGACCATCACTCTCTTTATTGCATTGATCCAAAAAAAGCAAGGAATGTGAAACGTAATTTTTAACTTCAGAGAGGAGCTATTTATCATTAACTCAATAGCTAACAATCACATTTTCTTGGAGCACAATTTCATTATTATCAAAGGTCAAGCACTTCACACTTGTACGATGTACAAAATTGACCAGAATTCCCACATATCTAAGGAGCAAGCCTTGTGAGATTATCATCTATTGGATGAGGCCTTCTCCAATGCATTGATCAACTCCAAAAAGGGTTACATGATCTTGTCTTTTGAACTTTGATCTTTCCACATTGGTGGGGTGTTGATGTTTGCTAGATGGAGATATATTGCTTCCTAGGTTACATGCAATAAACAACAACCCATCATGAATTAAGTGAAACATGGTGGTCAAGCAAGCACAAAGACAAGGGGAGAGAGAGAGAGAGAGATTGTTGCCAATAGAAATAATTTCAGAGCTATTCATATTCTTATAATGTAAACTAATAAAGAATAAATAACTATATTAGATAATAATAGTAAATTATTAATCATATAATTAGATAATTTATATTATATTGTTATGATGTATTATATACTAATATATTAGTTTTATTTACTTTGTGTGTGTGTGTGTGTGTGTGTGTGTGTGTGTGTGTGTGTGTGTGTGTGTGTGTGTGTGTGTGTGTGTGTGTGTGTGTGTGTGTGTGTGTGTGTGTGTGTGTGTGTGTGTGTGTGTGTGTGTGTGTGTGTGAGTGCGCGTGTGCGTGCGTTTGTGTGTGTGAGACTAAATTTAGTATTAGTTATTATTTAACTATAAATGATAATTATTTACTAATAATTATTAACTAATGATTAATAAATGATTAGAAAATATATTAATAATTCATTAAAAAATTAGTATTAGCTATTAATAATCCATAATAATACTTAAAAAATAAGTATTTATTTTTAATAGGGTAAATTAATAATAATTTTTTTGTAATTTGTTCTTAATAATAAGTTACTACTTAGTATTTGAAAAGATTTTGTTAATAAAAATAGTATAAGTTAGTGCTTAAATTTTTTATTAGGTGTTAAAAAAATTTACGAATTAGTTAAACAATTAGTATTGGTTAGAATTTTAAAAATTAGCACTAGTTAGTATCTAAAAATGGCTAATTAGGTGTTAAAAAACTAAAAATTAGTAATTAGGTATTAAAAATTAGTGTTAATATTTTATAATTTGGTATTTTAAATGAGAGAGAGAGAGAGAGAGAGAGAGAGAGAGAGAGAGAGAGAGAGAGAGAGAGAGAGAGAGAGAGAGAGAGAGAGAGAGAGAGAGTAAGAGTGTGTGTATGTTGGATTTATTTTTTGTTAAAAAGGGGGCACTAGTACCCCCAAATTTTGTGAAGAAAAAATATATCCAATGTCCCCCCCCCCCCCCCCCCTATCTCTCTCTCTAGGTGTGTCCATAGTTAGGATCAATAAGTTTGTAATTACTTAGATATGGTTAGTTTTTACTATTAGTTCATGTGGCCATAGTTAGTATTAGTAAGTTTGTATTTATTTAGCATTCATTGGAGTGCTAATTATTGTGGAAACAAATTGTTTACCTCTTCTTAGGATGATCAACTTTAACAACATTTGAAAGGGATTAGACACCATGTGAAACATAATATTACTTGGATTAGAATTTACAATGGAATGGCACCAACTAAACTTTGACAAGATACCATGTCAATAATATTATTACTTGGATATGTTTGTGACATTCTTGAAAAGAACTTATGTAGCATTGCTCTTAGCTAATAGTGCTACTTACCAAGAGATGACTACTTTTTATGTCATATGCAGATCCATGTGTGATAATTAGATGTTACTTTTCTCTTCCTCCACTTTTTCTTTTCCTTTGGTTGATTTCTCGTGCTTTCTTAATTCTTGAGTGGCCTTTCCTTTCTCCTTCTCTTCTTTAGAGCTTGTTTCTAGATTTGTGGTCGAAGTTTGTGAGCTTCTTTGTGCATTGTAGAAGCTCATTGCCACAATGTATCTTTCAAATGCTAAAAGGAAGAACCTTGAAATTAAGCGGAAAAACATGTTGAAGGTTGAGTAGACAAAGTTGAAAATAGCCAACCATCTTGTAGACCACAACGGGATGAATTCCTACATAATGACATTAGGTTAGCAGTAGATGATACTAGATTTTCTATTTAGTTACTTATCTAAGTTTGGTGTTCTTGTAGCATCTATGCCCAACATGTTTCTTATGCAAGCTTTGCTATCTATGCTCATCCTTATGCAACATTGTTTTTAGTTGGCAATGCTTCTTGCCAGGAGATGACTACCATTTATGCCATGTATAAATCCATGTGTAACAATTAGATGTTACTTGTGAACAAGCATTGTGTGATATAAGAGTAGCTAGCTTGAGGAGTACTTACATAATCATTCTCTTTCTTTTTTCCTTTGTACAATTTCTCATCATTTGTTAGCTCTTGAGAGGTGTTTCGTTTCTCCATCTCTTCTTGAGAGGTCATTTGCAAGCTTGTGCTAGATGAAGTTTGTGACCTTCTTTGTGCATTATACAAGTTAATGGCTCCAATGTATTTTTCAAATGCTAAAAAGAGAGATCTTGGAATCAAGAAGTAAAACATGTTGAAGGTAGAGTAGACAAAGTTGGAGATAGCCAATGATCTTCCAAACCATAACCACATGAAATCCTACATAATGACATAGAAATAGGTTTCAAATTGTAAGTAATTTCATGAAGGACTCATGAAATCTTCCACTTGTTATAAAAATCAATCCCTCATTAGTTATGATTTCACACACACACACACAATCTAAGTTCATCAAAATTAGGTATGTTTCATTATTCAATTCTTCAAGTTTTCATTCCATGCATTAAAGTGTGGGTAAAGTTACATGGATAATTAGCTTTGTCAGAGAGCAAAGTGCATAATTAATGATCACCCAACTTTCAAGCTCCTTAAATTTCAACCTTAATTTTAGCACCCTAAGCATCAAGATAGGAGTGTCTCCTAAATAATATGTTAGAAGAGATCAAGAATCCCTTGATTTGGCCAACTTTGCCCTGCCCTTTTAGGGCATGTTTTGATTGAATTGAAACAAAAAAGGCACTTAGCTCGATCCCATACTAACATAGAAATGACAACAAATACCATCCTCAAGAAGATGGAGCTAATTATTGTTCATATATCTCATATAATATAGAATACGAGCCTTAAAAATACCAATGAACTAAGATCCAAACCTTCTTGTGTATTTTGCAATTTCTAACTAGGGTGATTAGGGGAGGTTTATATACACATTAGTAACAAATTCAATATGGCAAGATTTATGACAAATAAATAACATTATTAGCAGAAGGCTCTCATTAGGACATTCTCTCTTCTCTTTTTCTTTGAAAGAAGAATTGGGGTAGGCTATGGTGTTACCAAAAACATGAGGTCTAAGTTGTCCAAGTGAAATCCCTTAGTGTGAAGGAAAGCTTGGATAGAAAAGGATGAAATGACAAAAGAGAGGAAAAATTGTGGATTGTACAACCCATTTTCTTGTAACTAAAATAGACAAAAGATTAGAAATTGTCCTACTTTTTATGCCCTTTGATATATAATGTCATCTTTACATTTCTATAGGTAGTGGCTAACTTGTAATATTTCTTGCTAACACACACGATTAAGTTCTAAACATTTCTTTACTAACACTGATGCTCCTATTCTCCTATGAGAAAGTTCCTATTAAATTTATATAGAAGTCATAGATGTAAGCATGTTTTTGCAAAGATGAACTAGTTCTTATGGATGTATGCTAACATGTATAAGATATTCTAGCATTTCTATGATTTGTAAGAAAGGTTATAATAGGTGACTTCCATTTGTATTATTTATGTACGAACCATCAAAAGAAGTCTCACTGCTTCCCAAGTGATGGAGAAGGTGCGACTTGCAAAAAGGATCTATGCAAAAGTTGTGAAAACTTGGTTTAGCATCTAGGATGCTAGTAATAATGATTGGCAATACCCAAAATGGATTAAAAATCAATTTAATTTGAATGACCATGAGTTGGACTTGTTCCTTAGGCTGGTCGACAGACTTGAGCAAAATTACCCTTCTTTGGTGACACCCCAAACAAGACAGATCATCAAATATCTGGTGACAAAGATGGGAACTAGTGCCTCACACTACTTGAAAATGTGTCAAATCTAAGGGTCATTAGCTCAAGTAGCCATGAAGACTTGGTTGTCATGGAAGAAATTCCCCTTGGCTTGCTTGCCAACGTGAAGGAGATGCCTAAACCGGTCTAAAAGGCTACCAAGCCCAATAAACTAAACAATCTTCTTTGGAGAATAACACTCACTAAGCTCCTTGAAACAAAGAAGAAACTATAACACATATCTTCTAGGCTTGTTATACTAGTTTGGAATAGTGTGAAACAATGGTTGAAGTTTGCCAACCTTAAAGATGCCATTTCCATAAAGATAGCCAGCCCTGTTGAGAGATCATGGAGGAAAAGATGAAGATACCTTATTACTAGTCAACTCTTTGAGAGCAATGACTCTCAAGCATTATCTAGCCACATAGGAACCGTGCCTTTTTAAACCCAGGAAGAGATTGCTCACCAGCTGATGACATTTCTGGTCTCAGATATTGATTGTTAGCTTTTTCAGGGGAGATAGAGAATAGTCATTGGATCTTTAAATTGTTTGGTAAAAAGTTGTGCGCTTTGGCCTAATGCCGTGGTGGATAGAGATATGATGTATATTTTCTTTACTTAAATGGATATTATCCGTGCATTATTTGAAAAAAAAGGGTCTACCTGGAGTAGAGATCTTCCAACATTTTATGGTTTGTAAGAGAGGTTATAATAGGTGTCTTCTATTTGTATTGTTTAAGAGAGGTTATAATAGGTGTGATCGATTACCTTTGAAGGTGTGGGATGGCTAAATGCATGGACGATCCAGTCTGACAGCGTGGAAAGACGCCGGCCGGTGTAGAGGAGAGAGAGGATGACACGGGCTGGCGGCGAGATGCGAGGGCAGGCGGAGAGAAGGAGCTCGCTAAGCAATTGCGCGGACAAGAGGAAGAGGTGAGGGGCGGCGGTGCGGACGGCTATGGCGTCACCGCGGGAGAACCCACCGAGGAGGTAGGCGAGGGGGAGGAAGAAGCCCACGGCGAGGCGAGCGAGCACGACGGCGTGCGCGGTGGCCGGGGGCGCACAGAAGACATCCATGTGGGCGGGGTCGAGGGTGGGGTAGGCCGGGAAGGCCAGGAGGGCGAGGGCGAGGGTGTACGCAGAGGCGAGGGCGGGGAAGGCGAGGTCCCAGGCGGGCACCAGGCCGCTGGTGGCAAACGCCAGCGTGAAGGCAGCAAGCTGGAGCTCGATGGAGCGGGTGGATCCCATGGCTTCTCTGAGGACTGATGCCATGGGGATCGTGTCTCCTCCTCCTCCTCCTCCTCCTCCCCCACCACCTCCTCCTCCTCCTTGTTTGCCTTCCTCTTTGATTTGGTCTCCTGCATGCACTCTCTGTTGTTGCAGAAGCATCAGCTGTTTTGGCATTTGCCCCAACTCTTCTCGCTGCTGTCGCTGCTGCTGTTTTTGCCTTTGCCTTTGCCCTAGCCCTAGCCCTAGCCCTAACCCTAACCCTAACCCTTGTTGTTGCTGTTTTTGCCTTTGCCCTGACTCTTGTTGTTGCTGATGCAGCTGCCTTTGCTGGCTTTGCCCTAATTCTTGCTGTTGCATTGCCTCTTGCTGTTGTTGCTCTATCTCTTGCTGTTGTTGCTCTTGCTGGCTTTTACCTACGTCTTGCTGTTGTTGCTCTTGCTGGCTTTTACCTACCTCTTGCTGTTGCATTGCCTCTTGCTGTTGTTGCTCTTGCTGGCTTTTACCTACCTCTTGCTGCTGTTGTATTAACTCTTGCTGTTGTTGCTGCCTCTGTTGCCCTTGCCCTACCTCTTGTTGCTGTCTCTGCCTTTCACTTGCCTCGTCCTGTCTCTCTTGCCTTTGCTGGCTTTGCCCGCCCTCTTCTTGCTTCTCTTGGCTTTGCCCCCACTCTTGTTCTTGCTGCTGCTGCCGTTGTTTCTGCCTCTGTTGCTTTTGCCCTGCCTCTTCCTTTGCCCTCGCTTTTGCAGAACTCATTCGCACGCCCATCCCTAACATTCCCAATAGCAAAGAAGACCTTCTTCTTCAGTATTTACAGAGGTCCTAAGTTTACCTTAAGATCGCTGTTCACGGAAGACCTTCGTCAGTATTTGAAGAGATCGTGACTTCTCCTTGGGGATCCTCTCCCTTTTGCTTGATGCTCAGTTCACCGATGCAGGTATCTGTGTGTGAGGGGAGGCATTCTGCAAGCAAAGAGACAGGAAATCCATCCATGCTTCCTGTTAGCAAAATCCTTTACTTTTTGTGATTCCTGGGTATAATCAGGCAATTGATATCATAGTTTCTGAATAAGCAATCTGCTCAATACATACTAGGAATGCTTTATAGCAGATTGCTTAGAGCTACAGGGCATTCTCAAAAGGAAGTTTTACTCATGTGACACACCAAGCATCTGCTGTGCATCCAACGTGTAATCGTCGTTGTCTGTCACAAAATCGTCTTGGTTCTTAAAACAAGATTGAAGCATTGCCATGCAAAGATTGTATCCATTGGGCTTTCAAAGCCTTGAAGAAGGCCGACCTGAAAGGACACCGTCTGGCCAGTTCTTATTCCATTTTGCCTACTAGATAAGCCACTGGCCAATATTTCCAGGCTTTAGCCCTAATCATACTCCATTTAATCATTATTACATACTCCAATTAATCATCCTTGTAATAATATCTCATAAAGCCTAATCATACTCCAATTAATCATCCTTGTAATAATGTCTCAATATTCTTTGTTTGACACAAAGCAATATCTCCATCACATTGCTTAAAATGAATGCCCAACCAAATGTGACATGTCAAGTGGTGAATTTAACTTAGCCTTAAATTCAATAATATGTGTCTCATTATACGACATAGAAGTATGTCATTAACATAAACCACAATGATTAGAGGCACATCACCCTTATGCCTAACACATAATGTGCTCTCAAGGGGACTATTTTGAAAACCATATACAATCTGTTAGGCGTTAAAAAGCTACCTTGTACTTAGTCGCCTAAATTTACTTGTATACATATCTACACACTTGTAGTGACCACCATCACGCACATTATTATTTGTTTTCTTAGTGACAAATAGAATAAGATAGTCACACATTGTGTTTGTTGGAGTTCCCACACACCGGTCTTTCCCTTCTTACTTCTACTTGTGCTTCCACTTCTAATTACACATTTCAAACCGGTATCAGAGCGGGCATTCGAGGAACTTCATTAATATTCACTTCAACTCGAGAAGAAAGCTTCATTCGCAACTTCCATGGCAGTTGCTCACTAAGGTATGCATCAATCCCATTGCTTCCCTGATCACTTCCATCCTTTTTAGCATTGATTAGGGTATTTCTCTGAAACTCTTAAGCTTTGCCAAGTGAGCACTGGGCTTAGTAGTAGTAGTAGGTAACTAGTAGCCATTAATGTGATCTGCACCAAGTTTGCTACCCATGTTCTTGACTTTTTTCTCTTCTAACTCTTGATATTCACTCTACGTAAGATAGACTTGTTGTTTAAACCTACTATTCACTCCGTGTAGAATAGACTTGCTATTTACTCAGTGCAAGATAGACTGATGTTCATTGTATTGCAAACAGACATATTGTTCATTGTGTGCATGATAGGCCTACTATTCAGTATGTTACAAGACATACTTGCTACTTACTATGTTATAAACAGACATGCTGTTCACTGCGTTGAGGACGGACCTACTATTTATTGTGTTCATGACTCAATTTGGCCATTATGAATTTTTAGTAATGCCCTTTAGTCTTACTAATGCACTTGTCACTTTTAGTAGAATGATGAATTGGATATTTTTAAATTTTCAGCATTGTGTTATTGTCTTTTTTTATGATACCCTTGTTTTTAGTAAAACTGAACGAGAACATGAAAATCATTTATCTTTAGTCTTTAATTTACTTAAACCAAATCATCTTTTTGCTAACCCAAAAAGAGTACTTTCTTTCAAACATAAATTGAATATTTAGGTCATATTGTGTCAGCTAAAGAAATAAAAGTTGACCCACGCAAGATTAAGGTGATTAATACATGGCCTACATCAAAAAATGTGCATGAAGTTTGCTCATTTTTAAGCCTAGCCAGTTTTTATCGTAAAAAGTTTGTTAGAAAATTTTCATTACTTACTTTGCCATTAACTTTGTTATTAAAGAAAGGTTTTGTATTTCATTGGGGCGATAACTAACAACGATCATTTGATTTACTAAAGCATGCATTAACTCACACACCTATTTTACAACTCCTTGATTTTAGTAGACCATTCTTTCTAGTCGTTATACTGGCACTAGTGGTTTTGGCATAGGTGCAGTATTGATACAAGATTACCATCCAATTTCGTACTTTAGTTGTAAATTGAAACCCTTACTTAAGTATAGTATATATTACAAGAAACTTTTAGTTATAGTACATGCATTATGCATATGGAAACATCATTTAATGGGCTCAAAATTTATGACTAAGATAGATCGACAAAGTATTAAGCACCTTCTTTCTCAACTGCAAATTTATGATAGACATATTCAATGGGCATATTTCGTTTAGTCTTTTCATCCTTAATCCAATATCATCTTGATAAAGAAAATGTTGTAGCTGATGCATTAAGTTGTAGACAAACTATAAATAATATTTTTGTGCCTTTTATATGTTCTTTAGATATACTATGAAAAGATGCTTATTTGCATGACTTTGATTTTCATGATGCTTGGTTGAATTGTGTCACGATCAATGAATTCCTGTTAATAAATTTTCTATCTGTGCAAGATTTCTATTTTATGAGAAAAATTTATGTGTTACTCACCCTTTCATCATTTTGCTCTCCAAGAAGTTCACAATCTAGTTTATATGGGTCATTATGGCATCATTTCTACTCTTCATAATTTACAAGAAGATTTGTATTGGCCTCACATGAGTTGAGATGTTTTTGCCTTTGTTTCTAAATGTCTTGTTTGCCAAAGAATTAAACGACATCATGGTAAGCAATATGGCTTGTTAATGCTTTTATGTATTTCTAGCTCACCTTGGGAACAAATATTAATGGATTTTATTATTTGTTTACCAATTATTTTTTTCCAAAATAATATGATTTGGGCTATTATTGATAGATTTAGTAAGCAAGCATATTTTATTGCATGTAAGAAAACTTTAGCTGCTTCATAGGCTACTAATCTTTTTCTTAAGCATATCTTGTACATCATGGTTTGTTGAACATTATTGTCTTTGATCGTGATTCTCGTTTTTGCAATAATTTTTTGATAACTCTATTCTCTAACATTGGTAGTAAAATTGATCTTAGTTCAAATTTTCATCTTGAAACTAATGGAAAAACTGAAGCTACTAATAGCACCATTTTTCATTTAATTTGTACTTATATTATTTCTCCACCCGCCACATGGAATGAACATTTACATCTTTTATAATTTGCCTACAATAATGCACCTCACTTTGCTACAAATAAAGCACCTTTTGAAATTATCTATGGTCGCAAAATACCAACACCGACATTTCATATAAGTAAGAAAGTGCATTCTACCTAATGATTGGATACATACTCATTCCACTATTTTTGAACAAGTTAAGCAATTGATTGCTAAGGCCCTACAATCCTATGTTAAGCAAGCTAACAAGAAACACAAATCTATGCTTTGTAAAGAAGGTGATTATGTTTGGTTGCGAATTGAGAAATGTAGATTGCATAGGGTTGAGAAGAATCCTAATGTTAAACTTGCACTTAGATTTTATGAATCATTTAAAATTACTCATTGTATCAATGCTAATGCTTTTAGATTGGAATTGCTTGTACATTGGAAAATTCATAACACCTTTCATATTCGTCTTCTCTTTCTCCATTTAAAGGGTCATTACCTGCCCATCCCGTGTATGATTCTCCATCATTACTTGAAGATGATCATGAGCATTTAATTCTTGTATCTATTATTGATATTGATTATATGACCACCCAAACTAGCAATACTTATCCATGTTATCTTGTCAAATTTCAAAAACATCCTCTTGAGGAAGCTCAATGGTGGATGAATGTAGTGATTTGCATGGCTCTCCACATTTATTGCCTCCACATCCAACCAATAGCAAACAATTGAGGACAATTGCTATCCCACCTCCGGGGTTATGTTACTACGTGGCACCTACATGAGGAGATGAGCACCTTCAATGGTTCTCCCTTGTGTACATATTGATGGGATGAGCATTTTGAATGATTCTCTACTAGCACAAGGTACATTCCTAAGAGCGAATTACTTTTTGTCTTGGGTGGAAGGTTGATGGGGATGCCTATCCTTTCCAAGCATGAGACTTGCAGGTGTGAACATGGGTGAAGCTGTACGTGGGTGATGGCACAATTCATATCTCAAGTTATAATGTCTACATGATTTGATTATTTAATAGAATTCCAATGATTATTTGATTTATTATGACTAACTACATTTATTGAGTTAATTATTTTTCTAACATGATTTTTTGGATTTTTAATAGCTTCTGATATGTAGAGAAAGATGAATTGGATACATGCGGCAAGCACAATTTATGCCATAGACTTTTTCATTGAATTATTTAAATAGATGCACCGTTGTTTACTCTAAGGCATGCGTATACCCTCCTTGTAAATATTTATTGATATTTAAGATTGTAGGATATATATTGAAGATATTTTAAAAATATTTTATGGTTCTTAGCAGTTGTGGGTAATGCAATTGATTGCAGCTATCTATTCAGTGAACTCAATCTCTTTTAAGAAAAGAGTAATTGTAAAGGGCATATCTTTGGGCAATAAAGATTCATTTTAATATTATAAATACAGCATGGAGGAGATGCCCACTCCATGTACGGGGGGAGATTGCACCCATTAGTGTGTCACTCAATTCTGCTTTACTATTCTTTAAGTCTGTTTTAAGTTTTATGACTTGTACTTTTATTTTTATGAGTAAAAGAGAGTGAATGAGATCTTCTTCTGCTCGCTATGTGCAAGCCTTGCATAAGATCTATATAACAATGATATCATAAGTTTGATGCTTTTATGCTGAAAGCTGAGAAGGAGGATTGAAGCTTGTACTTGGAGAGCTATGGCAGGAGTGCAAGAGCAAGAAAGAGAGAGATGAAATATGGGAACTCCAACTGTCACAATGTGTGACTGGCCTTCTCCTTTTTTCATATGTCACTAAAAGAATAAAGAATAAAGTGATGGTGATGGGCGCCCGCCACCTGTAGTGTGCAGTGTGGGTACGGTTAGTGTAGTAATACACGGGCGGCTAGGTGGAGGCACCTTTACGTCCAACAACCTCTCACTTAAAGGCGAATCTGCCCCATTGAGGAGTGAAAAAGGAAAAAAAAACAAAAGATAGTACAATGTACACATGTACAATAGGATGAGGAAAAACGTCATCTCATCCAATGCCCATCAATCTCTTGAGGAAGGCAAAGCGCTCAATAGTGAGGCTTTTCGTGAGCAGAACTGCAGGATTTTCATCAGTGGAGATCTTGACAAGGTCAACAGACCTGTCCTCCACAATGCCACGTATGAAAAGTGATACCTCACCTCAATGTGTTTCGTCTTTGCATGGAAGACCGGATTCTTGGCTAGCTGAATAGTACTCATTGAATTCGAATGCAACATAGGTATAACATCAATCCCAAGTTCATGAATGAAATGGCCTAACCATATGGCCTCCTTGTAGGCCTTGGTGTCTACAATATACTTGGCTTTAGTGGTAGATAGAGCCATACACTTCTGAACCCTGGACATCCAAGAGAAAGCACCTCTAACATAGGTGAATACATAGCCAAAGTGGACTTCCTACTATCTGCATGTCCTACATAATCAGAGTCTATGTACCCCACAACTCCTATATATCCTGGTTGCCATAGCAAATACACATATCTATTGTGCCCTTCAAGTATCTCATGATACCCTTCAGGGCATCCCAATGCTTCTTGCCAGGTGTAGCCATATAGCATGCCACAACACCAACTACAAAGGCAATATCTAGATGGGTGGCTATCATGGCATACATCAAACTGCCCATGGCTGATGGATAAGGGATCTTGGCCATCTCGGCCCTCTGCTCATCTGTCTCTGTCTACAGACAATCGGCCTGTGAGACCTTCATATAAGAAGAAAATGGACAGTCAATAGGCTTCATGTCCTACATGTGGAAACGCTCAAGGACTTTATGAATGTACTCTCTCTGTGAGAGGTAGAGTAGTCCCTGATGCATGTTACGCTTAATGCACGTACCAAGAATGTAAGAGGCATGCCCCAAATCCTTTATCACAAAGCTCTTCTTTAGCTAAGATTTAAGAGTATCTAGCTCATCATGAGCTTTCCCTGCTATCAACATATCATCCACATAAAGTACCAAGATAAGTAATGAGCCATCATGGGCTTTCTTCGTGTAAAGACATGGATCCATAGCACTCCTGCTGTAGCCTCATCATATGCGAGAGGCTCTCCTACATCTATAACCAAGACATAGTGCATGGAGGGCTCAAATCTATTAGGTGGGCGTCTATCTCTAATGGAACGCCGCATTGAACGCTCTACTACTTGCCCAATATTTTATCCAACACCCTGGCCATGAGTATCTACTACTACTGCGGGCTATCCAGTTGGCTGTACGGGAGTACATGGCTCCTCCTAAAATATAACCCTGCATATCTCCATGACTCTCTCAGGCTGTCTATGCATCTTGTCTTCATGGAAGACTACATCATGGATGCGGATGACTTTCCACGCTTGCGGATCTCATAGACAGTAACCCATCTCTCTTGCATCTCCATAACCAAGGAATATACATTTAACACTCTTAGGATCCAGCTTATTATGCTTTTCCTTGGGCACATGGCAAAATGCCTCACATCCAAAGACACGTAAATGTGCATAAGAGGGAGGCTTTCCTATCCAGACCTCTTGTGCAGAACCTAAAAATCAATGGCACTACAGGGTGATCTATTAATGATATGCACGGCAATCGTAACTGTCTAAGCCCAAAAGTGCTGGGGTAAGCCTGCATGGCTAAGCATACTATGAACCCTTTCTTGGATAGTCCTATTCATTCGCTCAGTCATACCATTCTAGGGAGGGGTATAAGGGGCGGTCAATTGATGCTTAATACCCCTCTCATCACATAACTTCTCAAAAGCACATGGTATATATTCACCCCCATTATCTGTCCTAAGGCATTTCAGCCTATGCCTAGACTGGTTTTCTGCCACCAAAGCAAGCCATCTCTGAAAAAATGACAAGACATCAGACTTCTGCTTTATGGGATAAGCCCATACCTTACGTGAAAAATCATATATGAAGGTAACAAAATACTTCGCACCAAGACTGACAGGGCATAGGCCCACAGACATAAGAATGTACCAAAGCCAAGGGCTCACTCATGCGTGGCATACCAAACTTCTTATGCATAGACCTAGTTTGCCTACCATAAAGATAATGATCACAAGAATCAAATGAGAATAGTCAAGGGGCAGTAAGTATTGTAAACCAAAAAGCATTTTCATTTCCTTAATGGACATGTTCCCCAAACAGGCATGCCAAAGAGATACATGAGGTAAAGACCCCACAGACAAATCATGATCAACTGTAGATCCAAAAACAACTAAGGGGTAGAGGCTGCTAGCCTTGGCACCTTTCACAAGCACAAGCTTGCCACGAGTAGTCTTCCATGCAAAGTCTCCAAAAGATACATGATATAATGTGTCATCAAGCTGTCTAGTGGGCATGAGACTGCCTGTCAATGCAGGTACATGACATACATCGTGCATAACAAAACTGTTGCCAAATGGAAACTGCAACCTAACATCACCAATGCTAACAATCTCAAGAGACTTTTCATCACCCAAGTGCACAGAACCCAAAATAGAACGGTATGAATGGAACCACTCTTGGTAAGGTGTCACATGAAAGGACACACCTGATTCCAAGAGCCAACACTCTGCATACATAGAGTGTATCTCTATCATCTGCGAAGCACTAGATGAAGCTTTTGCAACCATATAATCCCCACCACTATCCTCGGGTTGCATAACATTGATCTATTCAATTTTAACACTTGACTTCGCAAGTACTATGATGTGATCAGAAGAATTTTCTTGCACTTTCTCTTTCCCCTTGTCTTTGTGCCATTCATCGTGCAATTAATGACATTGTGGCCTTATGTGGTATTTCTTCCCACAATGATGACAAGTCAGATTTGCATTTCTCCCACAAAACTCGCGACTTGCCAGGTGACTTGGACTAAGATTTGTGTGAATCCCGTCCATGGCCATTACCATGGTCTTTCTTTGCATTTCCATCATGTCGGCCTCTAATTGTCAAAGCATGAGACACAGAGAGGCATC
The DNA here is from genome assembly GCF_053477565.2 of Lygodium microphyllum. NCBI lineage: Eukaryota > Viridiplantae > Streptophyta > Polypodiopsida > Schizaeales > Lygodiaceae > Lygodium > Lygodium microphyllum. The sequence goes on from NC_141148.1 coordinate 68,011,215, forward strand.
CAAATTCTTACATCTTATCTCTTCCTGTGCAGAAGAGAGCTTTCAACATCAGATAGCTTCAAAGTAGTGGCATAAGCACATAAGGCAGTGAAAAATACATCCCAAGACTCATTAAGAGTTCCAAGTAAGAACAATGGAGTGACATCCTCTTTGAAATCAATGCCCTGTCAAATTCTTAAGAGTAACATGAAACTGGCTCAAACGAGCTAACATGGTCACATTCTCTTTTATGCGGAGATCCATAAGCTCTTTCAGCCCAATACATTTGACTTGTAGGACTTTGCTTGTCATAGAGGTTCTTGATCTTATCCCAAAGCTGCCAAGCACTTTGTGCTTCCTCAACTACATTGTAATGCACCTGTTTAGTGAGAGACAAGATGAGGGTGGACTTGCATAGCTCATCAAGCTCTATCCATTCGTTCATCAATCATAGTTTTAGGCTACTATCCACTCAACCTTAGTGGCTTTATCTGCAATTTTTGCACCAATATTTGCCAAACTTGGCTCTTCTAATAGACATAATTCGTACCATCAAGCTTAGTGATGTTGAAGATAGCACTGTCAGTGGAAAAAGATGCCATATTATAAGCTAAAACAGTGCAGAAAATTCAAAAACTACTTGTTATAAACTCCAAAAAATGACCAAAGAACCACAAAAAACCAAGGCAAAATGGCAAGAAACAAGCATTTCATGATACTTCCCACCAAGTTCCATCAAAAGTACATCAAACCAGAATGATTTAGCATGAAAATTTCATGTCAATCCCAACATAAATGCTTGCTATAATAAATTTCAAAACTGTGAAAATGAGAGTTGATAGTGCCAAAAGCAGATCCCAAGTCAATCAAATAATGCCATGTCCAAAGCTAGTATCATGCGGGCATAACATAGGTATATGACAGTCGATAATCATGAACGAGCACCCAAGAATGTCATGCAAACATCTGCTAGTGAGTCCGTACACCTGCCAATCAATGGTGCAAAATGTACCTTGCCACTTCCAAGATTGACACAAGTAGGTGTCAGCTCACAGAAAATGAATCCAAATCAACTCATGAGCAAGTACAGTGGATCAAACAGTAGAAGCCAAGCATCATCCAAAGTGAAGATCCCAGTAGTCTCAAGTATCCAAAGTGCTCAATAGCATAAGTTGCCTACTCAATGTCTATCAAGCATCCAAGGATGCTCCCATTGGCACAAAAACCGTAAGTGTCAAGCACAAAATCTTAATAAAGGCATATGAAAGCACTAGTGAACAGAAGATCCAGGATCAAGCATCAATAAGACATCATGAGCATATAGGCTATGTAACATCCATACATAGCATCCATAGACATCAAGTACATCCAAAATATAACTTTGGCAAGTTAAGAAATAGCCAAAGTAAGCTCTAGGCAATCAAATGTCAAGCCCAAGTAAGCCACAGTAGTAATCAACTCCAAGACAATGTAACGAGCATGTAGTAGTGGCATAGGCCAAGCATGTCAAGACCGGTCAAACATAAGCAAAGTACATGCCATAAGTACATCAAAGATGGAGATCCAAATGTTGTGCGAAGTTAGCTCAAGCTCAACCAATGATCTAAGAGCAAATCCAAGCTCTATGTCGATCCCCGAGTGTCACTACATCAATGTATACATCCAAGACATGTCCTGTTTCCAATGGGCATGAGCAAACATAAGAAGACGAGCTTTAGCCCACTGTGTTACAACAATGATTTACTACTTAAAACACAGTATTTTCAGCCCTTGGATTAGGCCAAAGTCATGGCAAAGCACTAGCATTACATCCACCAACCAATATGCATCAATGACATAGCATACGAGCATCAAGTGAAGTGTAAATGAGCTCCAACCTTCATGTAAAGGTCTGTGACAGACATAAAGAGTAGGTTTTTTGTATACACAGTCAAGGAGGAGCTCACAAACAATGCCTCAAATCAAGCTCAAGCATTGGAAGACATCAACCATCATTGCTAAGTGTACCACAATGATCTATGAGCAAGGCATGACCATCATTTGATTCGGGGAGTTGCTGTCCACTTCTGCCTACAACAAGCGTTGTTCACGTGAGCTGTTGGAGTTTGCTATTGCTATAAATGGTGTGATTCATGGTCCTCACGGGCTTTACCAAGTGTCAAGGGAGGCACACAAGAAGCCTCAAGTAGCCACAAGAGGTCTATGATGAGATATGAAGCACGAGAGCTTCAATGGTGCTGCCTCCTTTCTCTTCTTAGACCTGTAAACACCATATTGGGGAATATGGGAATTTCCCATAAGTTTGGGACACGTGGTCAAATCTTTGGATTTTTCATCATTTGAGCACTATAACTCCAAATTGAGCGCTCTATAGCTCAATAGATTCCATTTTTCAAGCATTTTCCAATGATAGGTCACATCATATAGTTTTGAGAAATGTATGGCCATGTTATCCGGGTGCCACCTTTTTAGTATTCAAAAAATGGGAATTGGGAGATTCCCAAACTCACTAATATTGTGTTTGTAGACCTATGAACTCAATGAAACCCTAAAGCAAGTGAAGAAATGCCTATGATTAAATGCCTTGAGTGTGTCCAAAGGGGCCAAGAAGGTGCTCCGGGAAGCCAGTGAGTGATGGGAGCTTGAGAGAGCTGTCTATGGCTGCTGAGAAGGAGGCCCAATGAGTGTAGGTAACCAATAGGAAGCTGAAGGAGTCATGAACCAAGCTCGAATAGCCATGAATCCAAGCTCTGATACCAGTTGAAAGGTGAGAAGGGTCTAAGCTTACACTTGGAGATCTATGGTGGGAGAGCAAGAGCAAAAAAGAGAGAGACAAGAAATTGGAACTTCAACTGTCACAATGTGTTCTGCCTTCCCCTTTATTCATATGTCACTAAAAGAATAAAGAATAAAGTGACAGGGAGACGGGTGGACACCTGCCACCTGCACTGTGCAGTGGTAGGTACTGTTAGTGTAGTAATACACGAGCAGCTAGGCGGAGGCTCCTTTACCCCCAACATATGCATTTGGAAGTTTATTCTCCCATCGATGTCTTTATATGAAGAAGGCTCATGATGATAGCCTTATTATTTTGGTACTATATGTTGATGATATGCTGATTACTAGGAGTCCTTATTGGATGCTTTAAAGACTTAGCTCAAGAAAAGCCTTGAGATGAAGGACATGGGGTATGCCTCTCATATACTTGGTATGCGCATTATGTGCAATCATTTTAAGAGACTTCTCTACTTGTTTGAGAAGGCGTACATCCATAGATTACTTGAGTGATTTTATATGCAAGGTGGTAAGTCTATTGCTTGCCCATTACCTTCTCATGTGAAGGTTAGTCAGGTAGATTATTTCTAGCCAAATGATGAGAAGGCCAAGCTAGGAAAGTTCATGTATGCATTAGTAGTGAGTGGCTTAATGTATGCCATGATAGCCACTAGACCTGATATAAAATTTGTAGTGGGAGTTGTGGCTCATTATATGGAAACATTAGGATGCCATGAAGGGTATCGTGAGATACTTTGAAGGCACTACATGTATGTGCATTTGTTATGGTGGTAAGGATACTAGAGTCGTGGGCTACACAAACTCTAATTATATAGGACATGCAAAGAGTAAGAACTCCACCTTTTGCTATGTCTTTACCTTTGATGGAGATGCTATTTCTTTTATATCCACACGGTGTAGAAATACATGTCCTTGTATATTATGAAGGTTGAGTACATATTGCAACTATTGATAATTGCAAGGAGGTCCAATGGTTAGGTCATCTAGTTGTAGAACTTGGTATGACTATGATTCCTACATTCAATTTGGACTCTATGAGTCCAAGGGCACATAATCTGATCTCTCATACAAAGTCCAAGTACACTGAGTTCCATTATCACTTCATCAAAAAGGTGATTAAGGACAAGTAGCTTGAGCTTTTTAAGATCTTGACTCACAGCAATCTTGCTAATCTAATCACTAAAAGTCTCCCATTGGAATGTTATGCCTTCCTTAGGAAGTTGATGTAAGATGATGTCTATTCCTCATCTTGTGGTACTTATATGTATACATTGTACTTTGCTGTGGTGATTGATCAAGAGTTACATGATGACATTGATAATCCTATGGTGATCAAGTCTCTTTATATCAAGTACAAATGGACCTAACCAACGAGGACCTAATTATCCCTACTATGTATATACTTAAGTGCAATGGTTGTTGCAAGATAAACAAAATATGTAATCTAAAATTGTATTGGATTAATTAAGATACGTGTGCTTTTTTTAAAGTAATAATGTCAATTATGATAAATGTTATGTGCAAGAGCCTTAGAGAAAAGAGAGGAATACTTCATGTATAGATATTCTCATGAAACCGTTTTCTCTTGCCAGCCACAACCTATCTGAAAGAAATGTAGATGCAACAATTGTAAAAATGACGAGAAGTAACATTAAGGTAATTTGAATTCCATTACAAAGATGATTTTGCAATTTGTTTACAAACATGAAGTTTATGTACACGATGAAAATTTGTGATTTAAATATAAATTTTTATGGTTACCATGCATTGATCGTATCTATAGTCTTTGCATTCTCTTTGTATCCAAACTTATTGGTTCTAAACTCTCACTGCCATATGTACTATTCTTTGCTATGTCAATCTGATCTAGATTATTTAAATCTATAGCATTAGAATGGGTAGATGTGGATGAGGACCCTCTAACATATTTGGGTTGTGGGCTTGGTGATGAAGGTACATAAGCAAGTGGTATCAGAGTGTTTCTGTGCTATGTATGGTTGATGAGATTTTCCACCATCTTAAGAATGTAATCATCTCTATTTTTTGCCAAGTGATCACATTACATAAAATCATACAAAATGAGGCTAAGCACTAATTTTTTAGAGCTTGTCCTAGTTTAACTTAAGAAAAATCAAACTTACCTTGCTTATTTGTAGCCACAGTAGATACTCCAGTAGTAGTTTGGCATTGTAGAAAATACTCTAATTGCAACTATGGCCGTCACCTTGTACTCAGACATTGCAATTGATAGTTCTAGTGTTATCTAATATTTCATGCTCTTACACAATAGCCTCAAAACCCTTGATAAGTTTTCAACAAATTTATTTGCTAAAGAAAAATAATGTTAGTTTGTGTGTGTGTGTGTGTGTGTGTGGCTTAAGGAACTTATTGCTTCACATTGCTGTGGTACCTTTGTATTTAATTGGCAAGAAACATCTTCTTGTTGTAATATTGTATGATTTCAAGATCCAATGAGATCCACATAGCAAGAAATATAAGAAATTTACACAACAATAACCTTGAGAAATCTACACAAAAATAAACTTGAGATAACTCTAAAGAAAGATATCAAAGAGTTCCTTGTATTTCATAACGTACTATCGTGAGATACTACAAAAGATCCAAATTGTAATCCATGTACTAATGACATACATCCAAAAGTGATGTGCTCCCTTGTATTAGCACAACGAAACTCAAAACCGAACTTTTTTTGCTTGAATAATTCATGTGCATCAATATTGTAGATTCATCTTGCTTGATGTGGGTGATTGATTATGTGTGTATTGAAGGAAGAAAATGGAGAAAAATTAAAAAAAATCAAAACTCATTATGCAAAAACATAAAACTTAAAGCACAAAACTCAAAACTCAAACTTGTCATACTTGAATAATTGTATGATATTATTGTGGATTGAAAATACATCATGCTTGTTATAATTTTTCTATTTTATATTCATTGAAGGAAGGAAAGTAATCAAAACTCAAAAAGCACAAAACTCAACATGCAATATTTAAATACACTACCGTTGTTTTCATTGTTTGGTTGGTTATTGCTTGTTACCTTATGTTCAGTTGATTGATTGTTTTTGGCTCTCGTTATTTGTTTTGATCTTGATTGGCACCCCTCTTATCACATTATTGCATGTAGTACTTACTTCCTATACAGAGTTCACTTGCAACACACACACACACACACACACACACACACACACACGTCATGCTACTATGTGCACACCATGCGAAAAACTCTAGAGTGCGGCTTTCTTATTGATCTAGAGAGCCAATGCCATTTTATACATTAGTGTTAGCGTCCATAGTTCAAAAATATTAGATTTTTGGACAAGTTTAGCCAATTTTTTATATTTTTGATATTATATCTTATAAAAATCCATAAAACTATAGATAACTTCTAGATTGGGATGACATGTAAAAGGAAGCAGGTAGCTTTCATCCATTTTGAGAGGATTTTATGTAAAAAGAGGGATTGGCTAAATTGCACGACACACGATTGCTGTTTTAGGCAATGAACAACACTCCGAAGTGGGAGATGAAGAAGGAGTGATTTGGCCAGGTATCCTAGCATTTTACCCCCCTTTCGAAGCCAATGGGAGGATCAGATTGGCAGTCTAAGCAGCAAAGAGGAATGTATCATTTTATGCACGTTTTTGTCTACAAGATTTTTGTCTTCTTATAATGCAGAAATAAATTGACAGGCTTCACCTCTGTGAGTATTCTTCTACATCTTCTATTTCTTTTTGTGAGTATTCTTCTATGTCTCTTATTTCTTTCAACCCCTTCTCTTTTGTCTACTCCTCTCGTTGAATCTCCCTTCAGCCTATTGTCTCTTACCCCCACGGTAGACTTTTGATCCCAAACGCTCCGACAGTGGTGAACCCGACGTGAAAGTTAATAGTAGGTGTGTAGAGATGGGGGATTCTACAAGTTCAAGTGGTGATGATGCTTTACAACAGATGATTGATTTGTTGCAGCAACAACAACAAAAGCAATTGTTGTTATAACAATAGATGCAAACTCGGCAGTGAGCAGAAAGAATTGATTCCTTAACCGTGAATGCATTGCAGGCAATAGGACAAGAATTGAAGCAATTTAAAGGTCAAAATGTTTCGGCCTTCATCCGGTTGTATGAAGAAAGACGTTGTTTCATGGGGTACTGCAGTATGCATGGAGTCACTATTTCTCATGTTTAGCCATGCATGCATTGCATGATCGGATTGATGAGTTACATAGAAGAGATGTTAATGGGGAAGCTTTCAAGAAAGCTTTGAGAGAAGAGTTTTTCTTGGAAGATGTAGGATTGGTAACTAAAAAGGCATTTACAGATTGGATTGAAAAGCCCAATAAAGGGTTGGCTACTATAGCTTTATTCCGTGAATTTGAAAGTCGGTAGCCTCCGCAGTTGGATGTCGATGAGTAGCAATCATTGGAGAGTCAAAAAATTGATTTGTTTCTGAAGGTTGTAGATCTTGGTTTGTAGGAGAAGCTAATTGATCATTTAGAAGATGCCTCTTCTGAAATGGGACTGAAGTCAGATTGGGCCAATGCAACTGAGGCAGTGCATATGTTGGTAAAGAGAAACATGATGAAATTAAGATGGGGTACAGGTACCACATCTACTAGTGCTCAAAGGGGGGCTAAAATTGTAGCCAAGGTACCTGTAGCTATGGTAGAACAACCAGCTATACCTATTGCTCTGGATCTTAAAAGTGATGCTATGATGAATTAATCAAAGGCATGCATGATTTGAGGTTGAATTTGATAAAAATCTATGCAAAGGTCAAAAATTTGGATGTCAAGGTAGAAGAGAAGGGTTGAGAAACAACCCAAAGGCCGTATAGAGAAGGATATAAGAGAAGATGCATTTGGTGTGACAGTTTACAGCATGAAAAGAGAGATTATATAGCCTACCATGAAGTGGAAGCAAAAAGGTTAGTGTTTTGTAAAGATGGCAAAATACATGCAATAGAAGCTGGTCTTTTGATAGGAGCCAAATTTTGAAAATGGTGGTTTGTAGAAGAGGTTGGAAGATATGGCTATAAAGACATCATTTATTGCCATAGATGCAGCCACATATGGATTGAGAATTGAAAGGACTGATGAAGCTCGTAAAGGAGGCATGGTTGAAGTAAAATCTCAGTTTGGATGTAAGCATTAGATTGCATGGAAAAGGGCAAAATAGCAAAGTCTAAATTGGCTGATGAAAGTTAGAGTATACGAGGGAGAATAGGATGGAGTGCACTAGTGGATTCATTTTCAGGCTATGCTTATTTGGTTGAGGTTCATAATCAATAAGCTCTTGTGGAAGAAAAGAGAAGAAGAGATGAGGACATTGCTGGTCCTTCCTCTTCAGGTCCATCTAAACACATCACACAAAGTAAAATGGAGCAGCGCACAAAGAGACTGGAAAGAATATACGTGAGCATGTTATGGAGGATGCATCTCAAGAGAAGAAACAAGAAGGAAAGAAAAGGGGTAAGCAGCCCAGTTGTAGGTTACAATGGGATCTTGAGACTGCCACAAACCTTAAAAGGGTCTTGGAAGATCGCATACTTGGTAGTAGAGTGAAATTCACACTTGGCAAAGTTCTTGGAATCACAAAGTGTGAATTTCATGATGCAATCATTGATATATTGGAAAAAAAAAGACAGTTTGATGGTGAAGTTTTGCAAGCATTGATGCAGGTTGTCAAAGACATAGAGAATCAACTTCAAAGGGAATATGATGATGCATGTAATGTCAATTTGAAACAAGCTAATGCTGAAAATGGACTAAATGGAAGTGTAGACAGCAAGCATGTGGCTAAAAATGGTATTATGGGCATCACTAAGCATAGAGAGAAGGCTATGTATAATAGGGATGTCCATCAACAAGCACATGAAGAAGAAGATGCTCATTTTATTCCAAACAATTATTATTCACGAATGCATTGGGCTTGTGTTACAATAGAGACAATTGTTAAAGTGGGAGAAAGAGAGACGCCTTGCATATCTCTCTTGGATCATGATTTCAAAATCAATGTTATGGCACATAGCTTGTATGAGAATGAAGATTGATTGATTGATGTAGATTCGGGATGGCGCATCTGAGCAACAAACAATTCATTATCTTTATGTGGCTTGTCCGAATGTACCCATGACTATTGGAGATGTTAGGGATGAATATCATTTTTTTGTGTAGGATTCATGTAGTTATCCGGTGGTTTTGGGGCAGCTCTATATTTCAGAATCAAGGCTTGAAACAAAAGCCTTGGATGGTTGTTCTTCATATGCTCGGGTTTGGAGTAAAGACAATATAAAGGCGGTATTGTTTCTCATTGTTTGTGTGAATCATCCCCGCAATCATGATAGGTTGTGGGATAATCCTATGCCACCTAATGCACGAGAGTTCAAGGGTTTTTAGATAGCATTGTTGTAAGTGGAGGCTATGGCAATGCCTCTAGGAAGATAGTTATGCCACCAAGAAAGGGGAAAATTGTGTTTGTGTCTGGATTGCAAGAATGGACATCATCTAGTCTTGGCAGTTTTAAGAATATTTCAGGCATATGTAGGGTTGAAAAGAAATATGTAGGATGGGCTGAAAAAGAGCTGAAGACATATGGTTTGATGGCTACAAATGAAGGTATTTTAGGGCTATTTTCAAGGCTGGTTGATGTTGATACAATGGTTGACATTTCTTCAACAATTAATGTTGAAAACATGGCAGAAAAATAGGTTATTTATGTTGATATTTTAGAGATGTATGAAGTCATTCAAGAGTTTGCTAGGCATGAATGTTATGGGCTGCAATATGGGCTACAAAACAAGGTTGAAGCAAGGGTGGATACAAGGTACAAAATTGTTGCAAAGAAGGTTAAGCCTGGGGCTTTGCCTTTACCACCTGAAAGTGATGGGTTGACTAAAAAAGTGACTCGATAGCCTAATTTACGAGATCTACATGGAGTAGGACATAAATTTACAGCTAGAATTTTACAAAAGCTAAAAATTGGTGATACAAGCTTTCTTTTGCTTGTAGAAAGAGCTTGGTTCTTGCAGATTTTGGCAAGGCATGGAAAAGTCTTTACATTTTAGCCACATGAAATTGGATGTGTTGATCTGACCATGAAATTGGATGTGTTGGCAAGGCATGGGAAAATCTTTGTGTTTCAGCCACATGAAATTGGATGTGTGATAACCATAGTTGAATCTATGGTGATCTTTATAGTACCTCATGTGCCATGGAATTTAAAGCCTATTCGAGTACCTTGGGCATATTTGCATAGGCTGCTGGAGCTTTTGAATGAGAAGATCAGGATGCAGATTTCGGAGCCCTCTTCAGCTCCATATTTGAATTGGTGGTTTACTGTTCCAAAGAAGAATGGTTCTTTGAGGTTTATACATGATTTACAACCAGTTAATAAGGTCATGATAAGGAATGTTGGATCAAGCTGCTCGATAGTGGATGAATTTGTAGAAGCATTTGCAAGAAAGGCAATTTACTCTATGGGTGATTTTTATTAAGGATACGACCAGTTCCAACTTGTATTGGAAATCTGGGATATCACTACCATGAAGACACCACTTGGATTGGTTAGGATGTGTACACTTCCACAGGGAGCAACCAATTCAATGGCGTATATGATGAATGCTATGCATAAAGTTTTGAGGAAGTATATTTCTCAATTGACCTTACCCTTTCTTGATGATGTGGCGATTAAAGGATATGATATCTATGAGAAGAATGAAGAGTTGAATGAGCATGGATATAGAAGATTTGTGGCTGATCATACTACTGATTGTAATAGGATTTTGAGCCCTCTTGAAGAAGTGCATTTGACTTAGTTAGGAGAAAAGTCAGTTTTTGGAGTGGAGGAATTATTAGTTGTTGGGCACATGTGTGGACCATATGGGACAAAGTCATCACTAGTAAAGATTGATGCCATAAGCAGGATGCGGGAGACATGTTCGGATGTATCCGAGGTGAGAAGATTTTTTGGGTGCATGTGTCTTTTACTTGATATGGATTCCACATTTTGCTCATGTGGCTGAAAGTTTATATCAACTCTTGAGAAAGGGGCAAACGTTTTAGTGGGGAAAACATCATACGAAGGCAATTTATAAGTTAAAGAGCTTATTGATCTAAGCCCCAACACTGAAGAGAGCAAATTATGAGAATGGACAGCCTATTATTCTCACCATGGATACAAGCCCAATTGGCATTGGTTGGGTAGTGGGTCAAGATTATGCTAATGGAAATAGGTATGCCATTTGGTTTGGAGCAAAGGTCCACAATGAATGGCAATGGTGGTATTCTCAAGTCAAAAGAGAGCTTTGGGGTGTAGTGACAGTCCTTAAGTGTGATAGGGAGTATTTTATGGGAGCTCATGTAGTGGTAGAGATTGATTGTCTACCTCTATTGGGCATGATAGTGAATTGCTCAACTCCTGATATTGCCATGTTACGGTGGATTGCATATATAAAGTCACTTAACCCTAATTTTCAACATATTGCAGGTAGAGAAAACCCCATGATTGACATGCTTTCACAAGCAAGGTTTGAAGATGAAAAGGGGATGATGGAAGATGAAGAGGATGATGTGATAGGTGCTGAAAATGACTTCATTACAGCATGGAATGAGTATGCAGCTACTGTTACTATAGGTACAACTATTGTAACAGGGATTTCAACAGTAAGAAAAGAGCTTACAACCATGGAGAAGAGATGGGGCAGTAGAGAGAAAGTATCATCAGTGTTATGCTTCAGTGAGAACACAATTTTGGAAGAGTTGTATGAGGATGATTGGCTGAAAATAGGCCAATATCTCAGTCTCATGATAAATAAGGCTGAGTAGTCTGAAGCTAAATTCAAAAGGATTAAAAGAAAATGTTTTGGGTTTTTCTTGAAAGATGGATATGTATGGAAGCACGCAAAGAAAAAGAGAGGAGCTCCAGTATGTGTATTGGGAGATAGGGCTCGTCAGCAACATGTGATGTAGGAGTTTCATGAAAGCTTACGGGCTGGACATAGAGGGGGTTTAGGGCACAGATGGACATTTATGGAAGCATGCAAAGAAAAAGAGAGGAGCTCCAAAACGTGTATTGGGAGATAAGGCTTCTCAATAATATGTGATGCAAGAGTTTCATGAAAGCTTATGGGTTGGACATAGAGGGGTTTGGGGCACATTTGCCAAGATCAAAGAGAAGTATTTGTGGCAAAACATGTATAAAGATGTGGAGCATTATGTGGAATCATACAATGTATTTCAGATGTATTCCATGGTAAAGCATAGAGATGGGTTGCAACCGACCTATCCATTGTTTATGCATTACAAGTGGGTAGTTGATCTAGTTACCATGCCTACAAGCTTATGGAATATGAGATATATTGTGCTTGCACAAGAAGACCTGACAAATCAAGAGGAAGGTTGAACTCTTAGTACAAAGACTACTCAAGCAGTTTGCAGGTTCTTATTAGAATAAGTCTTTTGCAGGTATGGTTGTGTTGGTAGAGTGGTTGCAGATAGAGGAGAATTGGATGTGGATGAGGCTCGTGACTTCTTTTCACGATTGGGTATCAAGATAGCTTTAACTTCATCCTACAATCCTGAAAGCAAATGGAAAAAGTGAAAGAGGTCATCAGCCTATCATTAAGGCATTAGCAAAGTCATGCAAGGGCATGATGAAAGAGTGGCCAAGAATGTTACCTTTTCCTTTGTGGGCTAATAGGACTACTCATAGTGCAATTATAGGGTATATGCCTACTGAATTAATATTTGAACAATAGCCAATCATGCCTATTGAGGAGACTATTGCTACTTGGAGTGTTCTACCATGGGAAGAGGGTTTGAATAGAGAAGAGTTGTTGGTCCTATGCATTAGACAGTTAGAAAGAAGGCCTAAAGACATTGAGACAGCCATGAAAAAGTTGAAGACTACAGGGATCAAGAACAATAAGAGGTTTGACAAGCGACACAGGCTTCGACCACAAGCTATACAAGAAGGGGACTTGGTGCTGGTTTATGATAGTAGCTTGGAAAATCAGCATAGTGGCAATCGAAAGATGACAAAGCGGTGGTTTGGTCCATATGTGGTAAGGTTTGTTTTTGATAATGCTACCTATGCATTAAATGAGATGGATGGGATAGCTCTAAGGATTTCAGTGGGGTTGGAAACCTATCAAGCTCTTTAAATGTAGGGAGTCTTCAGCATATGAGTTGAATGAGTTGGATACTGATCATGAATATGAAAATATGGAAGAAGAAGAGGTAGAAGATGAAGACATTGACATGGTAGAGGATACTTCTTCTGACACTATAAGACTTTGGCACATGCCAGAGGATGTGCAGGTTAGGAGGGGGTGGATATCGTGCCATTACGCGCACACCATGTGAAAAACTCTAGAGTGCGGCTTTCTTATAGATCTAGAGAGCCAATGCCATTTTAGACATTAGTGTTAGTATCCATGGTTCAAAAATATTAGATTTTTGGACAAGTTTAGCCAATTTTTTATATTTTAGATATTCTCTTATAAAAATCCATAAAACTGTAGACAACTCCTAGATTAGGATAACATGTAAAAGAAAGTAGGTAGCTTTTAGCCATTTTGAGAGGATTTTATGTAAAAAGAGGGATTGGCAAAATTACGCGAATGTGCGATCATTGTTTTCAAGCAGTGAACAATACTCTGAAGTTGGGAGCTCATGCTCAACTGCCTAGACCCACGGACTGCTTATTGTTCAAGCATTTCAAGCCTAGTACTAATGGCTTCCTCTCAGATAGCCGATGAACTATCCCTTTCTAAGAGTGCAGTGAGCTTACCTTGATGCCCGATTGAGTACCCTCCTCCTTCAACCACATTGGTAGCTCCACAATTCGTGATGCAAGCTCAAGCAACCTCAAGCCTCCACTTTCAAGCTCCATCCTGCATAGTTGCGCATGAGACAAGAGAAGAGAAGAGAAGGGAAGAAGGGAGGAAATGATGGAGAGCTTCTTCTCCTTAATCCCTCACTCTCACACACTCACTCCCTCACACTCTCACACTCCCTCTCTCAAGCACACACAAGCAAGAAAGAAGGAGAAAAGAAGATGAGTCCACTTTGCCACACACGAAAGAATGAGCTTCTCATTCACTTTTTTAGTTTATATACAAAGTCTTTATCCCTTTGGGAACCCATCCCCTTTTTTACATGACTAGCCATTATGGCAAGGTCTTCTTTTCCCATTCCCTTCTAGTTGGCCTTTCTCTTTACCTATGCCCTTCTACCCTTTACAATTTGCACAAGAGTGAGCCTAGTGCTCTTTTGCAAAAGTTTTATGGGGGCGCCTTGCATTTAAAAATGTGCTTTTGTCTTTGGCTTAGCTTTTGAGGCTACCCTTGCACCTTTGGCCATTTCCCTTCCTACTCCTTCCTTTGTGTCTGCATTTGGAGTTTTCTTGGACTTCTTTTTCTTCGTCTCAAACTAGGGTTAACATCACACATACTCATTTCCTACTTATAGTCACCCCTCATACTCATATATCTACCACTCATCTTTGCATACACACTTGCACTTGTATCTATCAATCCCACTTGCATACACCTTCTACTCACACTCACACCCTCCTCACACCACCCACTTACATTTACACTCACTACTCGTACCTACCACTCACACTCTCATGCACATGCTTACTACTCAATGTGAGACGTCTTCTCCACCATCAACAGGAGTTCTCTGGTAGTAGCTGGATGAAATTCATGTCCATGCAAGATGCTGCCCAATCTTCCCTATAGGAAACATAAGGCTTAGTTGACCATGTAATCCTAGTTCCACTTCACAAGGGTAGTGTAGATAGGTCACCCCTAACAATAGTCTAATGCCCACCTAAGAAGATCACTTTGTAATCTATCAGAGATAAGGGTATGGTTAACAATGCATCTAGTTCAAATAGAGTGAGAGAAGGGGGAGAATGCAACTTAATCTCCCTATCCATAGTATAAAATCTCAGCTTCAACCCCCTAAAATGGAGTTGAACCTACTAAGTAGTCTTATTGGATTTGGGAATGTTATAAACTAAACAGCTATATCTAGTGTTGAAAAGCTACCTAACTTATTAGGTCCATTGAATCATAGGTTCATGTGACTATTTGGGACCGAAGTCTCCTAGTTTCCTTGATTGGGTTTGCTTTAGTTTTTGAAAGTATGCTACCACCCTACTTTCACACATAAAAATAATTTTTAAAATTAATCCATTAAATAGGATTTGTTAAACTCAATCCTTAGCATAGGATAAACATTTCAAAAACTAATACTTTATTTTATAATAATTACATCAAAACCTTCACTTTGTGGAGAAAAATTGCCTCTCAATAGAAAAGACAATGATAGGGCCTTCGAATGTCACAAGATTGGGCTGTATGTGACCATATTCCTTTGTGGCCACCATAGGAAATTTACTTGTCCCTTTAAGCTTTTCTTCACCTCTAGAGCCATTCTATGTAATAGGGACACTTATCACTTGGCACTTTTCCCTCTCAGGTGCATTTATGATTATTTAAAAAAGCAAAAAACATCTACCTCTCTCAGGAGCATAGAATCCGCAATGCAAAAAATAGGGACAAATTTTAGCCCAAATGTTATTTTTTCGAGGTTTTCTTGGTCATCAGGCTGAATGTTGGGCTTGAAAACTAAAAATATAGCCCTTATATTTAAAAATTTACATATTTTTTTTGAAATTCACCCAAAAATAGCTCAAAAATCAAGTTCTCTCACAACATTCACCCAATTTTCTAAACTCTTCACCTTTGATCAATTAAACATTCACCCACCTATGTAGAAACTAAAAATCATGAGGGTCTCTTATTTTTTATCCTATAAAAAAATAGGTTAGCTCAAGTAGAGATAGAAATGCAATAATCAAAGGTGCAATTGGAGAAGATCAAAGAAAATAGAAAAAAATCAAAATATATGTTTGGAATCTCATGTGGAGCAACAACATCAAAGAGGATGAATGACCTCCTTTGATGGACATAATACTAATACTGTTAGATATGCTCAATGCCCCACCCTCGTAAGGTGCCACCAATGATCCATGGTGCTTTAAGTTGTAAGTCCCCCATTATATGAAGAGAAGCCATGTGTGAGTACGGTCCTGACTTATATGTCAAATGAGGTCTATGTGACTAGATGGCAAAAAGGTGACCTTTGTGGATCTAGCCTCTAGGTTAGATAGAGTAGTTATGCTGGTAGCAACTTGAGGCGTGTAGGAGTTATCAAGGGCCCCTATTTTGGGGTTTGAGGGTTGTGGAAGTGGCCCTTAGCTAGGGGGTCTCAAGGGGGCCAATGGCCCCCCTGACAAGGATCTAGGGACAACACCCCCTGGCCTGACAGTAAAGGCAAATTCCCTAGAAAATTCCCTAATCGAGTAGGGAAGGTTCATAATATGGTTGGTCATACTAACCAGACTACCTTCTAGAGCTATAAAAGGAAGACCCCTCTAAAGCCATTGTCAATCTATTACCCTTAAGCTTTTTGCTTATCATCTGTCTGGATCACCATTTAAGCTTCATAGTGGAAGTGCACCAGTGGACACAACCATCTTTGTATCAATTCATTTGAAATTAAAGCAATCTCTATTCTTCTCATATTTGTTGTGTATTCTCTACTCCTTGCTCAAATTCTATCCGTTATGCTATGTAATTTCTACAAATACTTGGGCAAAAAGACGTCACACCTTATTTTATAAATATTTTTAATTTTCAATTTGAGCCCATAATGTTTATATTTTCTCTAATATAGCTTCTAACATGGTATTTTCCCATGCAACATAATTTTCTTAAGATATGGAATATTTGTTGTGATAATTAGGGATCATTGTAAATAAGGAACACCCAAGGCGGCATAGGGAAATCTACTACCAAGAAAGGATGCTTTTCTTTATGGCTAGAAGACATAGTAGCACATTAATTAACGCTTGTGACAAACTAAAGAAACATATAAGAAGATCCAAATGTTGCTCAATATGAAGTTTGACATTAGCACAATGAGAATATGTACAATACATGTAATTTCAATCACATTACTTTATAAAGAACTCAATCAAATAGCCTTCTTTTTGCACTGGTTTTAGCTTCCTTAGCTTTCTTTTTTCCTTCTAGTGAGAGAATAGTTTCTTTGTTATGCATGAGCTATGGTGAGAAATGAGAGGGAGCTAACACATCAACTCCTTTTTCTATAAGGCAATGTCTCGCCTCCATCCCATAAAAGACACGAGGTCAAATTCTAAAATAATCTCCATACGACAAGCAACATTTTGGTCCTTTCTACTTGTCCTATTCTATAATTTTGAGGAAAAGCTCTTAGGTTACTAAGACCACCCAACCATAGGGTAGACTCTCAGCAATCTGTTCTCCTATTTTTCTTTTATGATGGATTTGCATACTTGTCTAATTACTTACCACATTTAATTAGATACATAAAAATAGGTTCCTTAATTAGATAAATTAGGAACAGGTTCATTCATGTTATTTAGGCACAAATACAAAGGCAAGGTCAAGTAATTTTTTGAAAATAGTAGCAACAATGTAATTATCCACGTCTTCTTCAAGGTGCAATGCTAATTTGATATCCATCCCTTCCACATGGACCCATATCCAAAGTAGTTGGATATCCATCTGTTGACACAATTTTCCCTACCCGTTAACTAGTATAGGGGCCTTCCAAAAATAAATTTCTAGGCTCATAGGATATCTACTCTATCCTAGTCCATTATCAAGCATGCAATGGGTATTACAACCAAAGCACCACTAGTTTCTACATTCCTCAAGAGTAGAATCTTTCACTACTACAGAGAGACCTCTCGTCATTGTTACTAGTCTGAGAATCTAGGATGAAACTTGATTCTTGGTGAGGGAATCCTAGTGAAACATTTAGGGTTTGTTAGCTCACCCTTTCCATGACACTAGTCCACATCGATTAGACAACTCTTTGATGAAAGAAAAAAGCCAAGGCAACCAAGCCTAACTAAAACTAGGAAATAATCCTTTTTCATAATAGTAATCAAACAAACTCTTTAGCTATTCCACATTTGATAACCACCTTTATTCAACATAATCTCACAAGAAGTTCAACTACTTGAGAAGTGATATGTAACAGTCCCTTATACCTTAGGCTGCAAGTCAAGTTAACACGTATTGAGTCCTTCTCATGTATCACAAGTTTTCCTTCAAAAGATACAATATTTTTCCATGCATGATAATTTTCTTATTGTATCATAATGTATCTATCTTCATTTTTGGAATTGACCTAGGGATTTCCAAGTCCCTCATAGATTCATTCAACACTTCAAATGTTAGATTGATGACTTAGGAGTCTAGTTTCATCTCCTTCCAAGGTAATCTTACTTCTCAAGGTTAGGTCTTAAATAGACACATCTCTTTTTTAATGTGGTTTTCTATCCAAGCCTAGAACATAAGATCAAGGGTTTCTAACTTTTGAATAAAGGATTAGCCTACATGATGACATGAGTGCTTGTTTAAGGACCAAATAGCTGTGTCATATTGATTGTGACTCTCCTTACTATAAACATCAATACCAAACTTCCTATCTATGGTAGAGAAGGAAGGAATATCCTCATGCACACTAAAAATACATACACTTTTCTTTCACCCCTTCCCTACCATAGCATCTAGTCTTATCATGATCTAGCCTATTGCAATCTCCAGTGCAATAATTAAAAAACAAGGAGCTTGCCCAACAGTTGCATCCACAACATTCTTATTGTTTAAAAATAAATTTGATTAAAGTGAAATTTCCATTTCTATAAAAGAAGAAGAGAGTTGAGAAAAATACTCACATTAACATCCATATTGTGTAATTGATAAAGATAGTGACACTCGTGAGAAATTATAGAGAAGAGGATGAGAATGAAAGCCAACCTAATTATCATAGGGGTTACGATGAAATAACACATGGAGTTGATACTTTCAAACCCTTTAAGAAACATGAGGTTCATTATCAATATTTTCTTTTCAAGATAACATCTAAAATCTCTATAAGAGTATAACTACTATAAAGCTGACATTGAAGGCTCTTGCAATAGCCCTTATCAATGAGATCAAGAATGAGGAGCTATACAAGGCTAGAGCTAGTAGCTCAAGCTTAGCCAGATCAAATTCAACTAGAGTATTTTAGGAGGCCATTAGTGTGGGATGACTTAGTTAAGGAGAGAAAGAAAGGTGAAACCCAAACCTCATGCACTATTAGTATCTAAAGTGACATAAGGAAGGAGAATTGATGAAAGTAATCTATTCTATCATGATACATGGTTGAGCTTAAGCAAGAGATGATAAGACTAGATGAGAGTCTAAAAATTACATAGACTTACCAACCTAATGTCCAGTGTGTTTATTTTGGTAGAGCCACCTACTATCAAAAGTCCCTAAACCTAAGAATAGATTTGTCAACAACTAGTAGCGATAGTATGGCCCATGACACAACCATTTGTTGCGCACTTGGGAGGTTATCCCATCCTAACCCCCCTATGCCAATCATCCTTACCCAAAAAACAAATGATTTTTTATGTTTGATGAACATTGACCACCCTGTTTTAGGACTTCTAGCTTTAGGGAGAGATCAAGTTAATATAAATAAGATATATGACTTGTAACCATATACCATTCTTTCCTAAGACTCCAAGACGTGAGGACTTATCCCCAATATAGTCTCAATTCTTGTGGTGTTTTGGCTAGTTGAACTATAGCTTATGTTGTTCTAGGAATTAATAAACCTATGTTGATCATGTATCTATCAAAGCCACCAAGAAACTCAATAAATGTGGTTGTCAAAGCCATTGCACTAAGGATCATGCATGTGTGCTCTCAAATTGTTAGTATGGTTTGTCCCCATCACCAAAGGATACCTTGAAATTTGATTGGTGTGCGCCCTTAAAACTCACTTTGATAACTTAGAGAAAATATGGGTAATCTTTGGAGCAATGGATTTAGTTGGGTAATCACAATATGACACAAAAAAAGAAAAGCCATGACTTGGTTTATACCTTTAGTAAAAATTATGAGCAAAATCATTTAAACATTTTATTCAATATTTTTTAAGGCTTTGCTAGATATGATTGTTGCAACCTCAAAAGGTGCCACCAATGATCCATGGTGCTCAAAATTGTAAAGCACCCATCATGAGGAGAAGTTATGTGTGAGACAAGACATTGGTTGGATCCTACCTTACATGTCAAATGATATTTATTGCATGGAATTGTGGATATGGACGTTATCAAGGAACCCTATTCTAGATTCTAAGAACTATGAAAGTGGCCCATGGGCTTAGGGGGTCTTAGGGGGACTAGTGGCCCCCTAATCGAGGTATGAGGATATCACCCTTAGCTTGACATCAAAGGTAATATTATTTGAAATATTCCATGGCCAACTAGTAAAGTTGAGAGTATGGTAGGATAGACAAGCCAACTTGACTTCTTTCATAGGCTATAATAAGGAGATGTTAAATCCATCATCATCTATGTCTCATCTCTTGTAGCTAGTAGTACATGTCATCTATTCAAATCACAATATAAGTTTCACACTAGAAACACATGGGTGTACAAAGCCATCTTTGTATAAACTATTTTTGGAATCAAATACATTTTTATTCTTTTATTATTATTTTAATTGTTTGTTCCTTGCTCAAATTCTATAATTTGCACCATGTAACTTTTACATCACATCAAAGCCCAAGGGATCTAGAAATTGAAAAGGAAAACGTGGTTATTCCACCAAAAGTGATGGTGGCAAAAACAAGGATGGTGAGAAAAAGTTTCAAAGAGAGTGCTTATACCAGAAGAAGAAAGGATATCAACTGCAAATTATTATGTCAAGAAAGCATATGAAAAGAATGGTATGCTAAAGAGTAAAGGAAAGAAGAAAACCAAAACAACTAAAGCAAAGCACCATTTAGTTATGGTGACCATTGATAAAGTGTATTCATTGATACAAGAAGCATCTAACCATTGACTCATGGATGTTGGATAGTAGCAACTCTTGTCATATGACCAACAAGAAAGGTAGCAAATTTTGGTCATGATGTGAAATTCACCAAGACATTTAAAAAACATTGACAATGCTTGCAAAGTTATTAGTAAATGATAAAGAAGGAACAAATTGTACGAGCTATGTGCTCTTATAAATACCATTCGAGTGGGCATAAGTAAAATTTGATGTGAAAGATTTGTTTCCATTGGATTTGTAGTGTTAAAGGAGATGCATAAGCAAGGTATGGTTGCTCATCTACATGCAATGTTGAAATGAAGGAACCATGTGAAGTATGTATGATGGATGGGTAGGCAACAAAGAAGGTACTTCCACAAGAAAGAATGAATAAAGCAAAGGCTCCTCTAGAATTTGTGCATGTTGACTTGTTTGATAAGATACCAAATCTTATTTCATGTTGATTGTCAACATGAAGATGTGCATATACTTCCTTTGTGAAAAAGCTCAAGATTTTGGTAAGTTTAAAAAATGGATAAACCTTATGGAAAATGAAACAAGAAAAGGTGTAAGGAAATTTAGAACAGGTGGTGGTGAGTTCAACTAAAAGAAGTTTGAAGACTTTTGTAAGAGAAAAGGAATCAAGCATCGATTGATGATGCCCCATACACCTCAACAGAATAGTGTTGTTGATTGCCAATAGGGCACCATTATGGAAATGTCAAGATGTTTGCTTAAAGGCAAGGGATTGCCCAACTAAATTTGCCTCAAATTTGTAACATTGTAGTCTAGATTCTCAATCGAAGCTACAAAAAGGCTCACAAGAGACCTACATTGATAATAAACTATCTATCTCACGCTTCAAAACTTTTGGATATGAATGTTATGCACATGTTTCAAACGATAAGTAGAACAATGTAAAACCTGTTAACCGTCAGATGAACAAGGTGGAAAATCTGGAAAAGCTAAAGGAGAAGAAAAAGGCCAAGGAAAAGTGAAACAGAAGACAAAGGCGCACAAGGAAAATCTAGAAACACAAGAAGCATAGAAAAGTCCCAAATAAGGGAGAAAGGCGCACAAGGAAACGCGCAAGTCAATACTTTTGTAAAAGAGCGCAAGCGCATCATGATTTAATTTAAGGAGCGCCGGGCTCTCACCCGTGCAATTTGTATATGTAGATGGCTCGGGCGGTGGAAAGGAAGCTAGGAAGATAGAAGGACAATGGGAAAAAGGGCCTAGGCCACGACCGGCCATGTAAAAAAGGGGATAAGGGGATAACCGCCCAAAAGGGATTTAGGGTTTTGTATATAAAGTTGAAAAATGAATGAGAAGCTCATTCTTGTGTGGGGCCAAAGCTTCTCCTTCTTCTTCTCTTGTTTCTTGCCTTCTTGCTTGTGCTTGAAGGGGAGCTACGAAGCTCTACCCCGAGACCTACAGACCGCTTATTGATCAAGCGTTTCAAGCCAAGCGGCCATGGCTACCTCTCACATAGCCGATGCACAATGCCTACCTTATGGGTGTAGTGAGCTTACCTTGATGCTCGATCGAGTTCCCTCCTCTCTCTTGCACTCCGATAGCTCCAAGATCCTTGCGGCAAGCTCAAGCAACCTCAAGCCCTCTCCGTCAATCTCCATCCTCCATAGCCGCGTGAGAAAATAGAAGAGAAGAGAAGAAGAGAAGATGAAGAGAGAAGATGGGGAGCTTCTTCTTCACGATCCCTCACTCTCACACACTCACTCCCTCACACTTCCTCAATCCCTCACTCAAGCACAAGCAAGAAGGCAAGAAACAAGAGAAGAAGAAAAAGAAGCTTTGGCCACACACAAGAATGAGCTTCTCATTCATTTTTCAACTTTATATACAAAACCCTAAATCCCTTTTGGGCGGTCATCCCCTTATCCCCTTTTTTACATGGCCAACCGTGGCCTAGGCCCTTTTTCCCATTGTCCTTCTATCTTCCTAGCTTCCTTTCCATCACCCGTCTACATTTACAAATTGCACGGGGTAGAGCCTGTGACGCTCCTTAAATTAAATCACAATGCGCTTGTGCTCTTTTACAAAAGTATTGACTTGCGCTTTTCCTTGTGTGTCTTTCTCCCTTATTTGGGACTTTTCTGCGCTTTTTGTGTTTCTAGATTTTTCTTATGCGCCTTTGTCTTCCGTTTCACTCTTCCTTGGTCTTTTCCTTCTACTTTATCTTTTCCAGATTTTCCACCTTGTTTGTTTGACGGTTAACATTACCCCCTCCTAGATGAGTGCCATTCCCATGGCACTCACCGTCGTAGGTAGCAGGCTTAGGCCTGCACTGAAGACATGGATGGAAGGGACATCCAAGGTTGCCGTGGAGGAGTGTTGGTGGTGGTGTGGAGGAAGGTCATTGGGGGCATGTTGCTGGCCTAGGTGGCTGGCGGTAGGGTTGTTCTTTGTTGAGGATTGCACTAATGGCCAGCACAAGTGTTGGTTTGTTGGGGATTTTGCACATGACGATTCTTGGGGGGCTTGCAGGATGATAAAGGATAAGAGTTCAGAATTGGGTGTTGATGAAGAGCGAACGACACTTTCGTTGGAGTCTTCAATACCTACAATTGAAAACCTCTCATAGGTAGTCTCTCCCTAGGGGTAGTGCTAGTCTTCTCTATCATGCACAAGACATGGTTCAATTAGTTTGAGAGACAGGTCAAACTCTAAGCAAGCTGAGAGTATTGTCTTGCACTTGAGGACCCAAACTGTGTATATATTTTGGTGCAGATATTATGTGAGTGCTCGTGCATACTTAGATATTACATAGTTAGAAGACCGCATGTTGGTTTCTCGTAACAATGTGTGGATGAAGCAAAGTTGTCCATGTTGAGAAGAAGTACACGTGAAGGTGTATGAGACATCCTTTGCATTGTGACTGCACGACATAGAATAATTGAACACAGGGACACCACACTTTCGGTTAGCTGGAAGCTATTGGACTTGTTTGATGAGGATGGTGTACTTTTCATGGCCGTGCGTGCAGTGCTTACCACAATTGATTGCAATGGTATTAAGGCAGAGTGCAAGAGGGAATTTTGTGAATGGGTCAGGGTGATAGGTCTATCCATAGGCAAGACAAGCTCCCTAGGTATGTCTTGCCCTTGATGTACCCTGAACAATTGTGGGTGATGCTAAAGGGCTAGGGGACTAGGGACGGAGCCAGCTAACTAAGGAAACTGGATGTGCCTAATTTGAGGACCCCTAGGTGTTGTGCTGTGATCGTGGGTGCTTCGTATCTTTTTCTTCTTTTCTTTTCTTTTTTCTTTTTTTGTTTTCTTTTTCTTGTTCTTTTTTTAATTTATTTTTTTCTTTTTTCTCATTTTTTTGTTATTTTTATATATATATATATATATATATATATATATATATATATATATATGGACTTGCCTGAGTGCAACCATTGCAATATATTGAGGCTATTAGCCTTTCAATGGGTTATGAAATGTCAAGCTTCGAAGGCTCAAGAGATGGATATTACAGTAATGATTGTGCACTACCTCGTTGTTAGAGAAACACTCGTTTGATGGGGAGATACACTTGAGATATTGCAACCCTCTTTGGAATGTGAGATGTTGGTACAATTGGGGTAACAGCTACCATGAGTGCCCGGCATACCAGAAAGAGGAAGCGGTTAAGATCATGCTTTGGCCCATGCGACGTGGGCACTCGCACAGGTGATCTTTGCTTTCGGTAGCGTGGCTTTATCACAGCTCTTTGTGGGGTCGATGGACTTGCGATGACTTGGGCATTGAACACTTTTGCACAAAAACCTGCGTCATCCTGCATCCAGTTGTCACTTCATGAGAGTACATGCACGGCATATGCCGCAACTATAATAAACCAGTGCAATGCAAGGAGACATCACTTATCTGAATTCCATGGTGTTGACTTAGATACTTATCACCTGCGCTTGATTAGCTTTTTCATTTGCTTAAAGACGTGAAATATATTAAACGCATTTATGAAAAGCTTGTACAATTGGGAAACATGTCAGCACTTAACCATTTAAAGACAAAAAGTCATGGCCAGGTAGCATTTGATAAGCCTTTAATACAACATGGGGCTACTCTATTTGTACAAGGCGGGGCGAGTCTGGGTGGTCAAGTGACTGAGGCTATGCTGGTGAGGGGCTCCTGTGAGGTTGGGCGGGGAAAATGTTGGGTGGGACTTGGATGGTGTAGTCCCTGGCTGCAATTGTCTCCAGAATGCTTTTAAACAATGCGTCAAATTCCTGCTGCCCTCTCCTCTTTTGAGCATCTGGTGCCCGAGCATCTGGTGGGAGCCTGCACGATCGGTGTTCCCATGCCCTGTGTGCTCCCTTGAGATTTTGTTCCCCTGGACTGGGGATTTTTTGGCCTACATCCGGGGCGGTGTTGCTTGGGACCTCGTTTCTTTGCATACCTTTTAAGAGTAGGTATGTAGCATTCCGGTGGAGGAGCTTGTGCTACATGCTCCCTTCGATTTGGCAGATAGCATCCTTGCAAGCCAACTGCACTGGGTGCTCCATGTCAGCTATCATAGGG
Source organism: Lygodium microphyllum (assembly GCF_053477565.2). Taxonomy (NCBI): domain Eukaryota; kingdom Viridiplantae; phylum Streptophyta; class Polypodiopsida; order Schizaeales; family Lygodiaceae; genus Lygodium; species Lygodium microphyllum. The sequence goes on from NC_141148.1 coordinate 68,036,499, forward strand.
GAACCTACAATATGCGAACCAAGGATTAGGCCTTGAGGCAGGATAAAACTGTTCGCATGGAAGGGATTATACGGTGGGTTATCAAGCGCACATGACGAGAAGGGGAGAGGTGAGGCATGCAGAGTTTGTTGTAGAGGGATGGCCCCTATGATGATGTTCATTTGGCCTCCAGCCACCATTAGTAGATCTTGGCTCATGCTAAGTTTCATGGACTGGTTGTCATGGAGTGGGGCAGGGCTCATCCTTGGAAGGATAGACCGGAAAGGGGAAAAGGTATATAGAAAGGGATGGTACCCTGTCTACACCATCAAAGATGTTGGTCAGGGCTTCCTATGGTGGTAATGAGGGTTACATGCCCTCCACCTAGAGGTGGGAATGGTCACACAACTTCTAAATGTGTGGTGAGAGAAGGACCTGAGGAGCTTAGCCTGTTGAACCCAACTCTTCTCCCTGTGCTTGACTATCATTACTTGTGTGTGTTGATATTATCTATATAGGGTCACAAAATTCATTGTTTATTTATGTACATATTTACGAATCCATGTCACTTCACGAGGATAAAAGCCAATTGTAGAACTCTGGATTGTATTGGAGTGTGGCACATGCATCTAGTACTCATGGTAGCTTACTCAATACCGATAGATATTTTGCAACATCGAGTAGCATGGAACCTTGTCCGAGTCTACCGGAAACATGCAATTCCTCCTCAGTGAGAACCTTATCAAATAGAGAGTTCTCTTGGCTATCAGCTAAGTCTGTACCCCGAATGACAGTCACCACTCAAAAGGAAGTTGGTGCCACATAAGTTGGGTCTCTTTGAGACCGCCATTTGGCCAATCACTCCTTTGAGATTGTCATGATCTGGGCTCCTAGCTCAGCCATTGTAATGCGGTTTTCAAACCAAATTTTTTCAAATTGACTTCGACCCTCTGATTGTCGCTTTAGTTGCTCTATCTCTAAGAGATTTGGCTGGTAGAACACATCATTGAATGTTACATTTAAGCATAGTTTGTCGGCTTCCTCGTTAGAGGTGAGCCACATGCGTTCATGCAGGAGCTTGTTATAGTGCTCGTCAAGATGTTCTTGCTCTTTCTAGGATAAGGAAAATGGCAAGTATTCTTCAAGCTGCTCTTTAGGGAATGCGCCCATGTCTGCCAGGATATAGACACGTGCGAACACTTTGAGCTTAGCATTCAACTCGGTTAAGCATTCTGTGACACTTTTATGTTCAACGAGGGCTTGCTCGGTTGCTATCTCATGCAAGGTTCTAGGAGTTTGTCTAGGCTTTAGCATAGCTGGGGGCTCAGGCCTAGATGAGCAAGATTGGTCAACTCTAGGATTGCTTATGATCTTCGGGTTTCCATGTTTCTCCTGAGGCTTTGTTATTGCGTCATGGTTCTCCTTGGATGTGACTGGTATAAATTTGTCACCCTATTGTGACAGCGTTGTATCCACTCTTGATTGGTCAATGCGAGTTCTATTGTCGGTGGATTGAGTGTTGCAAGCAACCGTTGATGGTAACGAATGCTTTGATTTTTCAGAGTACATAGATGTGTGTGAGGTTTCACTGCTATTAGGAGAGTCATCAATGGGGTCATTGGTGGATGGACTCAATGCTTTATTTTTCAACTTTACAGTGCTCTTGGTGTCAATGTTCTTGGGGTCCACAACCACCTGTAACTGTTGTTGTTTTCATTGTTTTCTCCTCTTTTTCTTAGTCGGTGAAGGTGCATCTCTCAATGACTCAGGAGCCTGGACTAGGTCAACCATTGATGTGCTTGGTTGGGCCTCAGTATTCTCTTTCTCTAGTGTGTCCTTATGGGACATAGCCGTGGCCTCCTGAATAGCCTCGCTAGGTTGTGAGGGTACACTTGCCTCCCTTTTTGGAGAGTCTAGCTCTTCCCTTCTGTTTAACTCCTCTAGCGTAGACTTTGGGCGCTTTGGAAGTGTTGGAGTTGTCAATGAAGTTGGTTGCAACACCTTTGCCATAGGTAAACTACTAAGGACACGTTCCGTAAGGGGCATTTTCATGGCCAAGGGCTATGATTGCTGTGATCCCTGATTGGAAGTAGTAGCAGCTAGTTCAGTGGACTTGCTACTATTGGTGGATTGCGATGTCAAGTCCTTAGGTCGATTGGAAGTGGTTGTGTCTTTTGTTGCCCTTAGAGCATTCACTTGCATAGATTGAGTATCGGTTGAGCTAGCCATAGTGGATTGCACAGGAATATCCTTAGGTTGAGAGCTAAGGGTGGTGTCGTGTCCTGCCTCTTGGACATTTGGAAGCTCTGATGTAGGTAGAGATTGGGATTGAGTAGCTACACTTGACGACTGTTGTGCTTCCTGTGTCCATTTAGGGGAAGAGGGTGTAGTAGACTTGGGACTCCTAAGTGGCTTTGACACTGGCTGGGAGATTTACTTGTGGTTGTTAGATGATTTTGCTATTTGCTTTGTTGAGCATTTAACCTTGCCATGAGCAATGTTGAGCCTATGATGCCTGCTATCCTCTTGGGGAATCAAAGGCTCCTTAGGCACTAGTGGCTTTTGCGTATCCTCAATGATTACATCTGATATCTGCTTGTCAAGCACGCTAGGATGAGTATTTACCCTCCGATTGGTCCCGTTTGGTTTCTTGATTTCGACCATGAGGGACTCGGTTACTCCACTGTTGTTGACTCGAGACTTGGTTTTTCATTTAAATCTCCTCCTAAGCTTCTTTGCTCTTGATACGATCTGGCCTTCAGTCGACAAGGGAGGTTTAGCAAGGGGTTTTGGCACCCAAATCCATCAGTTACCTACATAATACCGTTGAGCACGTAGCAATGCTTTGGATATCCATCGTGGCGTTGTGCTGACCCTCCATCGATACCTTCATCTATAAGGCTTGGGCTTCTTTTGGGGTCTTCTACGATATTTGTAAGTCCAAAGCCCGTCCTTGGCATTGTCTCTTGACCTTCTTGTTTCAGGCATGGCCTCACTCACTGGTTCTCATTGTTCGACCTGTGCTTGTATCAACCCTTCCAACAAGTCCTTGCTCTCGTTAGCAGGCTTGACTGTTATGTCAGTACCCACCTTGCCTTTCCCTCGAGGTTTGATGAGGTCACCATTGCTAAAGGTTGTGACTATCCTCACACCCAATAGTATCAGGTATATCCTCTGTGCTACATAGTCGGCCTCACACTTGGTTGCCCTTTTGAAGGGTCTTCCTAGGAGGGTTTTCTTCCCGTAATTAGCACTATTTGGAGAAACATGAAATAGAATAGGAAAGCTTTCAATTTCAATTTTCGCAAGGATTTTGCACTTCCCTATGAGTGCTTGTGGGTGTCCCTTGTAAGGGCTAAGAGTTGCATTAGTCAGTGTGAGCTCTGGTTGGCCTAGTAAGGTCCATGATTCGTAGGTCAAGATATTAAAATATGCTCCTTCATCAATCAGAGAATTGAAAGTATGTTCTCTTTTTGTGGTGAGTTTGACCCTAAGATAAGCAGGTGGTACTATGTCTTCGTCTTCCAGGTCTTGGCTTGTAAATTTAAGCCTTCTAACAAATGCCCTTGAGTCCCCAATTACACGACCAAATGTGGATTCTCCACTGATGTCTTGGATCATCAGTGCAGTGCTATTCAAGGAGCATCTATCGTTAGGACTATCATATCTAGTCATTCTCGCTGTTGTAGCTCGATGTTGTTGCTTTTCATTTTGACTAGATGCAGTCCGAATTCAACACATATGTGTTTTTGCAGTGTGGCCTTTTTGCCCTTGTTGACTAGATTGGACCATTGATGTTCTAGGGTCTCTGTTTCTCTCTGTTTGGGTATGGGCTTTTGGTTGCTCTTTTGCAAGTGAGAATCCATGCTCGTGTAGAGCCATTACTACACTAGGGTCCAATTTGGAGGATCTGTCACGATGCGCATTTTCTCTCCAACCTACTTAGGGGAGGTGGGGAGGGGGTAGAGCCCCCTCTGCGAGGGGCCGAGGCTACTTGCTCTAAGTTTCAACCCAGTGAGATTGATCTATGATATGATTTCGGTTCTATATGGTCTCTCGGTCAGTTTTAGGTCTACGGGTTAAAATTTGAAAAAATCCAAATTCGGCCCAACAAGTCCGAGTTGCAGGGGCCGAATTCGTCTGAGGGCCGAGTAGAAAGGGCCGAATGTAACTGGTTTGAATGTCAAATTCGGCCAGTTCGAGTCTAGTTGTTCGAGGGCCAAGTGGCCAAGTGGGTCGAGGGTCGAGTCAGGTGGGCTGAGTCAAGTGGTTTGAGTGGTAGTGGGCCGAGGGCTGATTCTAGGACTCGGTCAGGGTGGTCCAATTTTGGGAATCGGACGAGCTGGTTTGATTGTGAGACTCGGACGGGTTGGTTCGATTGTGAAAATTGGATAGGGTGGTCTGATTTTGGCACTGGGTCCGATTTCTACTTTGGTCCGATTTCCCTAGTTGTACGGGGTGGTCCGAATCCTGCGATAGGACACGTGGTCCGATTTTGGTAGTGGGTCCAATTCTAGTAGTCAGATGGCCCGACTCCATAAATCAAGTGGTCCGATTCTGGCTGGTTCGAGGACTAGTCATGGAGAAAAATCAAGTTGTGATGTGGTATTCAAGGACTAGTCATGGAGGAAAAAGAAAATTCTTTCACTTTATTATCAAGAAAATAAGTATTCCATTATAAGCTTATACCAAGATCTATCCTTATCATTAAAAAGAAGGAAGCATTGTCTTTGGATATGTTGAATGCAAAGGTCAAAGAAGTGAAGCTATAGATGCAGGTGTGAGAGAGAGATAATGAAACAATAGTTTTGTGGTACTCAAGTGTACCCAATAAATTTTTCAGATAGGTATACAAGTCATGTACAAGCCTAGCCCTTAGGGTGGGCATGGGCACTGCATTGGGATTTTCCATTTATCCCAACAACCTCCCCCCTAAAGGCAATGTGCCGAAAGGTAGAGGAAAAGAATAAGCTAATTCTAAGTATGCACAAAGCTGAAAGAGACTATATCTATCGAATACCCATCATCTACTTGCAATGGGCAAACCACTCTATTGGGTGACCCTTCGTTAGAGAAGATCTACAGGGTTATCATTAGTGTGTACCTTGACTAGCTCAATGCTCTTCATATCAAGTATCTCTATCAAGTACCTCATTGATGAAATGATACTTCACCTGTATGTGTTTTTTCTTTGCATGAAAGACAGGGTTACATGCTAACATGATAGCACTTTGACTATCATAGTGGAGGACATGAACCTCATTGACACCAAGCTCAAAAAAACCAAAGAGTTGGGGGTAAAGGTGCCTCCGCCTAGCTGTCTACGTATTACTACACTGACACTACCCACACCTACACACTACAGGCGATGGGCACTCGTCACCATCACTTTATTCTTTATTCTTTATTCTTTTATTGATAGATGAATAAAGGGAAGGCCAATCACACATTGTGATTGTTGGAGTTCCCACATTGTGAGTCTCTCTCTCTTTTGCTCTTGCTCTCCCACCATAGCTCTCATGTGCAAGCTTCAGTTCTTCTCACATTTCAACTGGTATTAGAGCATGGTTTCTTGAGCATTCGAGCTTACTCGGTGACTCCTTTAGTATTCATTAGAATCCCTAAACCATTGGTTCTCACTGTTGGCAGCCATATCCGACTCCTTCAATGATCTCCGATCACTCTTGGCTTCCTGAGCACCTACCCGGCCCATTTCGGTACCCTCAGGGCATTCCTTCATAGGTATTAGAGCTCTCTTTTGTTATTTCACTTCAGTCCATAGGTTTTGTGAAGTAGGGCAGCCATGTTCTCTTGCTTCTTGTGACGCCTACAATCTACCAGTGACTTTGCCCTTCAAGAGGGAGCTCCTAGGGGTCCTTGACTACCCCCCAACCTTGCCTTGACCTTTTTCAACCCTTCCACAAGCCCTACATTAGTTTGCACCACTTGGATAATCCATCAATGGTGCTCTTACATGCTTTGTTTGAGCTTATTTGCTTGACACTTATGGCTTTTGTGCCAGTGGGAGTGTCTTTGTACGCTTATCAAACATTGAGTAGTGCGGGTTATGCATATTGAGCTTTTGGATGTTTGAGATGGGGGTTTGCAGTACTTACCGCTCCTTGACTATTCTCATTTTGATTCTTGTGATCATTGTCTATATGGTAGGAAAACTAGGTCTACGCATAAGAAGTCTGGTATGTCATGCATGAGTGAGCCCTTGGATTTGGTTCATTCTGATGTCTGTGGGCCCATGCCTTGTCAGTCTATGGGTGGTGCAAAGTATTTTGTTACCTTCATGGATGATTTTTAATGTAAAGTATGGACTTATCCCATAAAGCAGAAGTATGATGTTTTGGCAGTTTTTCAGAGATGGCTTGTTTTGATAGAAAACCAATTTAGGCATGGTTGAAATGCCTAAGGAAAGATAATGGGGGCGAGTATGTTTAACATGATTTTGAGAAATTATGTGATGAGAGGGGTATTAAGCATCAATTGACTACCTCCTACACCCCTTCCCAGAATGGTAAGACTGAGCGGCTGAATAAGACCATCCAGGAGAGGGTTCACAGTATGCTTAGCCATGTAGGCCTACCCCAACACTTTTGGCCTAAGGCAGTTATGAGTGCCATGCATATCATTAATAGATCGCCTTGTAGTGCCATTGATTTCCAGGTTGTAGAGAGGAGGTATGGATAGGAAAGCCTCCCTATTATGCACATTTACATGTCTTTGGATGTGAGGCATTTTTTCCATGTGCCGAAGGACATGCCCAAGGACAAGTGTAACAAGCTAGATCCTAAGAGTGTTAAATGCATATTCCTTGGCTATGAAGATGCAGAAGAGATGGGTTATCATCGATGGGATCCGCAGGTGGAGAAAGTCATCCACAATCATGATGTAGTCTTCCATGAATACAAGATCCATAGGCAGCCTGAGAAGATAGTGGGGATATATAGGGTTATATTTCAAGAGGAGCCATGATCTCCCATACAACCAGTTGGACAACTTGTAGCAGCAGTAGGTACTCATGCTAGGGTGTTGGACAGAATGTTGGGCAAGTAGCAAAGCCTGCAGTGAAGCATTCTACTAGATATAGATGCCCCCTGACAAATTTCAGCCCTCAATGCATTGTGTCTTGGTTACAGATGTAGGAGAGCCTTTCACTTACGATGAGGCTATGCATAGGGGTGACAATCACTCCTAGGAGAGGGCTATGCAGTCTAAGAATCCTTGCATAAGAATGAGACTTGGGATTTGGTTTCCTTGCCTAGTGGCAAGAAGGATCTACCATTTGTTGCCTTCTTGGTGTACAAGTAGTGATCAACTTGACTCCTCTGATAGCCTTGAGAGTGCATGAAAGTAGCAAACTTATGATATTGTTCCCACGGTGCCTGTTTCAGCCCATACAAACTCCATTTCAGTTTTACAGACCATCCTCTCTTTGCCTTTAGTAACAAAACCCTCAGGCTATTGTATATATATGTCCTCATGCAGATCACCGTGTCAGAATGTAGTCTTTAAATCCATTTTTATGAGCTCCATATCTTCAACTTCAACCAAGCCCAAAATGGTTCTTAGAGTAGTCATCTTGACTATGCGAGAGAAGATCTCATCAAAGTGAATTCCATATTCCTGCTTGTACCCCTTTGCAACCAATCGTGCTTTGTACTTTAGCAAAGAACCAGAAGTGACCTTCATCTTGTAAAACCACTTGCATGGAAGGGTTTTTTGCTCTTTAGGTAGCTTCACCAAGTCCCAAGTACCATTCTTATCAAGTGATTCCATTTTTGACAGCATGGCCTTGAACCACTTCTTGTTGTCCGGTCTAGTCATTACTTCCTTGAAGCATGACAACTCACCACAGTCGGTAACCATGACATAATCTACAGCATACTGCACATCAAGATCAAAACTGTTAGGTGGCCTTGATGGTTAGGTCCACCTATGGAGTTGTGAAGGCTCAGCATTTGTAGGCTGTGGAACTTGCAAAACTGCATTTTTAGCTTGCTGACCTGAAATTTCAGCACATTGTCCTAGTCCCTACTGGATGTCCTAACTGCATATTTTCTTGCTACAACAGTGGATCATCTTGGGCAATACCTTGCTGATCATTTCCAGCACCATTCCTTGCATTTTCAGGGTCATTTACAGTATGTATACACTGCTGTCCATTGGGCATAAATGATAGTCTAAAAGGTACATCCTCCCTAAAGACAACCCTCGTGACTTCCTCAATCTTCTTGAGTTCCTTATACATGCGATCTTCATGAAAGATGACATCATTGCCGCATACTATCTTTCTTTTCTCAGGATCCCAAAGTCTATACTCCATCCATCTCACCCTCATTACCGTATCCTAGGAATATGCATTTACATGACTTTGGTTCTAGTTTCCTGTGTTCTTCTTTCCATATGTGCACAAAAGCCTTGCAGTAGCCAAACACTCACAAATGAGCATAAGAAGGTGGCTTGCTCAACCACTTTTCCTAAGGGACTCTCCCCCCCCAAAGACCTATTTGGTGACCTATTAATTAGATGAATGACTGTCATAATAGCCTCTGCCCAAGAGCCATGGGGTAATGTAGCATGAGATAGCATCATACAAGCCTTATCCTATATGGTCCGATTCATGCGCTCTACAACTCCATTTTGGGGTGGATTATGAGGGGCAGTGAGCTCCCTCTTTATCCCCTTGCTATCACAAAATGCTTGAAAGAATTTGGACACATACTCCCCACCGTTATCAGAGCAAAGACACTTAAGTATCTTATCCAGTCTAGTTCTCAACCAATGCCAAGAATTTTTGAAACTTATCAAGCACTTTGTCCTTGCTAGGAATGGGGTAAACCCATACCTTTCGAGTAGCATCATCAAGAAATGTAACAAAGTATTTCTTTCCCCCTAGAGATAACCTTGGCATCTGACAGATATCGGAATGTACTAACTCTAGAGGAAAATATTTTAATGAAAGAGGCATCTATGCATGCTTCCCATAAACAAAATGATCATAGTGAGATGTCTGTGCATGCTTCCCATAAACAAAATGATCACAGTGCTCAAAATCAACATAATGAAGACAAGGCAAGTAACCAAACAAGACAATACTTTCATTCTTGTGTTTGACTCATATGTCCCAACCGGCCATGCCACAAGGAAATAGTTGGCTGATCGGTCACGGCAACAACATGGTCACGCACACTAGATACATGAAGTGGATACAAGTATCACACTTGCAACACCTGGCAATAACCCTACATCCCTTATAGATCTTCCATTTCCCATCACCAAAGGTGGTATGAAAACCATCATCATCTAGATGACCAATACTAATCAAGATTTTTTTGAGCTAAGGTACATGCCTAATATGCTGAAGAGTGAAGACAGATCCATGCTGAAACTACAACACATTGCCAATACTTGCAACGTCACATGCATAGTTGTCCCCAAGATGGACAACTCCGTGTCTAGCCCCAATGTAGTTGGAAAACCACTCACGATGAGGGGTGATAGGAAAATAGACACCTAAATCTAAAATCCAAGTGTGCATGTCATCATCCATATCTGCAATTAGGGCATGTGCAATGAAACAAGAATAGACCAAGAGGACATCATTCCCACTGTTGCTCTTATGGTTGACTACATTCACCACTTTGATCTTTACACTCCTCTTCTTAGCAGGCTAACTCTCTTTCTTCTCTTATGTGCCGTCATCTATGTTCTTGCCCTTGCCTTTCTCTTTCTTCCATCTATAACAGTCACATTTGAAGTGACCCCTTCTTGCAGTAGTGATGGCATTCAACATCCTTACCATGGGATTTACTCCATCTCTTGTTGTCAGATTTCCCTTTCTTCTCTCTATGATCTACCTCTAGTATGCAAAGAACTAGAAGACTTGCTAGACACATTGTTCTACTGATTCATTTCTTCCATGAGTAGAGCACTCTCTACATCTGAATACAATAGCATTGCATTAGAATTGCTCATAGCAGTCCTAAAAGTATCCCAGCTATCTGGAAAAGTGCATAGCAAGAAGGTAGCTTTGAACTCCTCATCAATGTTGAACTTCAAGGCGACAAGCTGGCTTAAAATAGAATTAAACTCACTAAGGTGAGTAGACATGGTAATGCCTTCTTTCATGCGCAAATCCATGAGTTTCTTTACCAAATAGACTTTGCTTGCATCAATTTTATGGGCATACAATTCCTCCAATTGCTTCCAAATGGCACAAGTACTATCAAGCCCTTCTATGTTGAACAACAAAGAATTGGAGACTGACAGCTCGATGGTCAAGTGAGTAGGCTCATTCAGCTCATCCCAGTCATCTTGATATACATTTTTTCGTTTTATCCCCTTCTCTTTGATCGGCTTTGCTTGATTCTTCTGTAACAAGATGTTATAGCACTGATTTTGCCAAATTGCAAAGTTGAGTGCTCCTTCAAGCTTCTTGATGTGCAATAAATTGCTAATGTCACTACTTCCAACCATAGTTGCAATACATAGATGCAAGCCAAAAAATGTCAAGACAAGTGACCAAGAAGAATTGTAAATTTCAACTAGAAAAAGACTCCAAGATCTTTGATTTAGATCAATTTACTAATCATATCCCAGCATATCAATGGCATATGGACTCAGTTACATACATCAGTGTATGTCCAACAAGCATTTGACAGTTGCATGTATGAACTGTTTGCAAACAAGACTTGTTGTCCACTATTTATAGCTTCAAAATGTCTACACAAACGGATGCTTTTTAGCCCAAAGTTGACATATAAAGCTTGTTCAATCTCTGCCCTAAGTGTATGCGGGTAATCCAATACCAAATTAGTGTCTACCGACTCAAGCAGGAAGCGCAGAGTTCAAGTAAAACTCTCTCAGATTTGTTCTTGTGACCTGCATTCTTATTACAGCAGTCAAGAGCAAGATTTCAATCCTCCAAAACAAGTATAAGATCTTTCCAAGGCCGTTTCCACATACACAATATCAAAGTCAAGCATCAATACATCATTCTAAACCCCTGAGATCAAGCCTGGAAACAATGCATGAGACATGTATTGTCAAAACAACATTTAGCCCTATATGTTCCAGCCAACAAATCCTTGTCAAATTTGAGTGAAATATTAGTCAAAATCAGTCCAAATGCACTTCAATACATATGCATATCATTCATCAGTGTCTTGACATCACTTGAGCATGTATACGCATCAACATGCATGTCCAAGGACCAATGTCATTAAAGGATAGAGAGATGCCTTTAAATTGCAGGCTGTGGACTATGTATTCTAGCCACAATAAAAATGATTTCCAAGATGAGTTCCAAATGACCTCAAGACAATGCCACATGATCCCAGAGACATCCAGCATCCATCCAATAGCCATCAAACGAGCATGATTTGTATGCACGCAAAGATATGTGCTTCCCTATTTCCAGCTCATAAACTATGTAAACCACAATCCCAAATCTAAAGTTAAGGTGCTCCAAGTCAATGTCAGGATCAACATGACAATGCTAGGACTCAATACCAAGCATCTAGGAGCTCAAGTGTGCACTTCTTAATTGACTATGATGAGGGATATGTTGAAAAGTGCCAAGAGAGGGCCTACTGTCTACAGGCACCAACAACATGGATTGTTCAAGTAGGGTAGCAGCACTGTGTGAGTCAATGAAGCCCAAGGAGGGGCACAATTAGAGACAAAGAGGGCTTGCACAATGCCCACACAAGCATCTATGAGTTGCAGACAAAATAGAGGTGGAGAAGCTTCAACACACTTGAGCTATGGTTGCCCTACAACGTGTGAGAATTCAGAAAAAGACTTATTGACCCTATTGCCAAGCTCTAGTTCCACAATGCCAAGCTCCAGCTCCAAGTCCTACACTCTGATACCACTTTGTTGAATGTAGAGATCAAAGGAGTGAAGTTGTAGGTGCAAGTGAGAGAGAGAGACAATGACACATCAGTTTTGTGGTACTCAAGTGTACCCAATAAATCTTTCATATAGGTATATAAGTCATGTACAAGTGCAGCCCTTAGGGTGGGCACGAGCATTGCATTGGGCACTGCCCTTTATCCCAACAGGAGAATGAGGAGAAAGTTCACCAACATATGATCGTGCCACTAGAAAATCCATGGCCACAAAGGGTGAAGCAACTCTATGATCAAAATAATCCTATGTTGATATCTATTGAAGAAAAGTCAAATGGACCAAGGAGGACTCGAAGAATAGAGGAGTAAAGAAATGCTTCTCCTCACATAGCTCTATTTTGGTGATATGATTATTGCATTTGGTTCACTATGTCCTGGATTTTATAAGCTCAATAACTATGGAAATGTGTGGAAGACATGGCATGTTTTGTTGCATATTTGTAGGCAGTTTCAGATACAAAACTTTAGCATGCATATTTTGGTCATATAAATTTTGCTAGCTTGTTGCATCTACAAAAATTTAATATGGTAGTTCTAGGTGCCTCAAGAGCCTAAATTTTGCTAGTTTGTTATGTCTACAAAAATATAATTTGGCATCTTCATTGCCTACTCTTGAAGCCCCTGGAAAACACATTTGTGAAGGCTATATATTTGGGTAAAATGTAGCATGCTCCATTTCCAAAAGATAGTTCAGTGAGAGCTGTTCACAAATTACAACTTGTATACAATGATATTTGTGGTCCAATGCAAATAGCACCTTTTGGAAATTACTTGTGCTTTGAGAATTTCATTGATGATACTTCAAGCATGCATAGTTATATGGTTTAAAATATATGTCCAAAGTGGTTTTGTGCTTCAAGTAGTTTGTTGGTTTGTAGATTACAAGTTGTGCAAGGTTCCTTGCCTTGGTAGAATATTTGACACTTTTAATCTCCCTACCAGAAAGCGTACAAGTGGATGTGGTGAATTGGGTAGTGGATCTATATCTAAGTCATATAATCAATTGCTCATTGTTGAGCATGAATGTCTTGATTATGCGATCAAATCCTTTCACATGTGGTCGAATGGATTGTCATGAGGGTGGTGGAGTAGCATTCAAGTTGTGTAGTCAAGTGCTTGAAATTGTGTTTTTGAGTGAGTGATCTTATGTGGTGGAGTACTTATTGTTGAGCTCAAATGTGAAATGGAGGAGGCTATAACCGAGTGGTTGAGTGGAGTAAACCATCAATCGTAGCTAAGTTCAATGCTACATGACCAAGTTACATGCTGCGTGGCCAAGTTACTAACCATGGTCAACTAGGATGACCAATCAAATTATAATAAGGATGTGCATGAGCCTATGGTAAGATGATTATGTGCTTTTAAGGTGTCCCTAGTGAAGTGCCTTTATGTATTGACATATATGATTAGGCACAAGATAATCACTAGGATCTTGGCCCCCATACCTTATGAAGAGAAGAAGTTGACATGAAGAAAATAATGATGATGATTATGATGCTGTGAAGCCTAGTTTCCTTCTCAATGTCAATTTTCTCCTCCTAATTTTGACCTGATAGATTACTAAAGTCAACATATGATATAGAGCAAAAAGATGTTCACTTTTACATGCATTTATTTTTCAGGTTGTGTTACCACAAACTCAAAATCGAAAAGGCAATACACCTATCTTAGACTATTCTCCTTGAGCCATACCCTCTAATCCAAGTTCATATCATAATGCTCAAGTGTTCCATAATTATTTAGGTTCTATTTTTACTTTTGTTTTGTTTTATTTTTCTAAGTTTTTTGGTATTTCTTTAGCTTCTAACCTACTCTATTTCTACCAAACATCCCATTGTTGACAAACTGATCTCCTATTTTTCCAATCTTCCTTTCTACCCATATGTGTTTCGAAGTGAGCACATTAAGGATGGCCTTCTATACCACTACACAATGAGAATGTGAGGATCTCGATAGTTGATTTTTTCCTATATCTTGAAAATGGAAACAAAATATTGGGCCACATATGCAACAAGTAGGACATTGGCTTTGGGAGTTCATTATATGTAAATCCTCTATATCACATGCATTCAAGGACAACTTAGAAATACCCTTATTTGTGAAATTTTCTTAAATAAAATGTATCCCTTTTTGTATGATACCGTTCTAAATGCAAAACATATCCAAAATTGATATTATTAATAACCCTTATTTTGAACCCACACAATATGCTCACATATTTATGAGTGACCCTGTGAGGACATTGATTGGTCTCTTATTATTTTCAAGAGTACCAACCATGTTAATTGGCCATTTCTCACCTAGCTACCTCATCTTTCTCTCAAACCAATCATGCATCACTATTCCAACCTCCAAAGCAATGAATGCAAGACCAAGTTTGAGATCTCATAAACTTACCAGCTCACCTCTTTTGTTGTAGTCCAAGACTCAAAGGCTTGTTAATAGTTCCACAATTCATATGATGCTCCAAGTGTTGTATCTCCACATCCGTGCAACCACCTTTGTATGCCTACATAAAGAGGAGATAATAGAGTAGAAGAGTAGAAGAGAAGTAAAGAGAAAATGGCCCCACATGAGTCCCTCACTCTCTCTCAACTTGATCTGCATGCACTCACTTAACTCCACTTCTCATCAAAAGGGGATGGGGGTGGAGAAAGAGAAACAAGAATGGAAGAGAGTTTCACCTCTTTAGTCCATCACCCTTACATGCACTCTCCCTCTCCCTCACTCTCTAGCAAGCAAGAAAAGATAGATAACATGAAGTGTAGAGACTCAAGTTTGCATACACATGAATATCTTGGTCTAATCATTTTCATCCTTTTGATACAAAAATCTAGGATTTCCATCTCTTTTGGGTATCATGCCCACCTCCTGGGTTCATGATTGGTCTTCTGCACATTCCATGCTTCTTCAAAGGCTTTTCTGACAAGCCTATGATTAAAAATTAATTTTTTTAAAAAGCTAGCCTATAATGAAAAATCAAATAGATAATCTCATTGCAACCCTAATATTCTATACAAGTTTGTGAGTCTACGAAAAGTAATAGAATTTCCACATGAGTTAGCCTAGCTCTCACAATTAATGAAATGATATTAGTAAAATTCCAAGTGTTGGTAGTCAAATTGTATACTTATTGAGTTCAGTTAAATTAATCATAGTGTTGCATATTTCTCACTTTCCATGTCCATTAGTGGAAAGCATTGACTATATCATTCAAATAAAGAGATCTCTCACAATAGAGCTAAGGAGTCCTAGTGGTATAGTGTTGGAGATGGGTGAAAATGTGGTATCATTGGATTTGGGCTATATGCCTTTACGATTCCACTCCCTTGGTTTGATTCAAGGCTAATAGCATCCTCACATCATTCAAATTATTTTTCCACATTAATAATATCCTTCTATTATTGAAGGCCTACAAGTCTTTGCACCTCCCATTTTACTCTAGCAATAATGCATAGAGGGATAATGCCATGGTATTTTTTATTTAAATCTAGTTTGGAAAGGCTCAAGTAAAAGTGCATAAAGAGATTATGCTATGGTTCTTGTTGATTCAATCTACTCTAAAAAGGCTTGAGAGCACCAAGGGAACTATCTCTAGTAAAAGCCTTGAACCTAGAGACATGTGAGTGATTCCATATCCTAAGTACCTTTCGTTTACCCTATTATCATTTTTCAAATCTTACTTCTTAGCAACTATTGAATATCTATGTAATTACTTAAATTTTATGTAAACAAGGTACATGATTACCTTATTAACATGTTTATGTTAGTTATATTTACCCTTGAGCAGGTTGAAGGTGACTGGCGAATCGCCAAAAGCCTATTATGGGCTTTTGAAATCTCTTGTTGAGCTTGAATCAAAATCTTGATGGGCTTATATATGCATATACACACACATACACATATAAATCTATAAAGAATGTCTCATCACTCACTATAGCCACTTCCTAAGAAGTAATATTTTACAAAAAAAAAAAAGAAAAAGAAATCAAAGACAACAAGGTCTCCAATTTGAATAGGTAACTGCACATTCATTGCATCCAAGGATCCTTAAGTTAGATGCATCTAGTAGCCTTTTCTTATGATAACAAAGATTAGCCCATTTTTTATGTGAATTTTAATTATGCACTTCTTGATTAGAGAATAGAGATTGTAGAGTCTAGGACTATATAAAAATGGTTGTTGCAAACATTGCATGATAGTAAGTTAGATACATTAGAATCGCTAGTTGTACTCAATGGACACTCATAGTGCCTCTTATGCATCAGATTGCTATACATTGGCTATTTCTTGTTTGTGTGATGATGATGAGCTTGTGAATTTCAAGAGGCATAAAATTTGGAAAATTGGATGATTGCTATATGCAATCTGAGTACGACGCTACTATAAAAAATGATACTTAATTCGTATATGATTTTCCTCCTAGCAACAAGGCGAGTTGTACCAAGTGGGTTTATGTAAGCCTTATGGCAACATTGATAGGCTTGTGGCAAAGGGTTATGATCACAAGAAGCCATATGGTATTGTTTCTAGACTTGTGGCAAAGGGTTATTTATGTTCACAAGAAGGCATTAATTTATTATGAGACATTTTCTCCCACTTGTTGTGTAACAACTCTTCATAGCATTTGTGAACTAACACCTCATAATCATTTACATTAGTTGAATATCAAACCACATTTCTAAATGGTGATTTACATGAGGAAGTGTGAGTTTTTCAGCCTCATGGTTTTGCAAATGAAGGGCAAGAAAACAAAAAGGCTTTGTATTGTTTGACGAAAGCACCTTAGTCTTGATATGAGAAGATACATATATACTTAATTATAAAAGGCTAAATGGAAGATGGAAGCACAAGAAAAAGCAAGAAAAGAGCAAGATATATGGAGGTTCAGCCAAGAAGAGAGAGAGTGGTGTGTTGGAACTCCAACAGTCACAATGTGTGACCTATCTTCCCTTATTCTATTTTTCACTCAAGAATAAAGTGATAGTGATGGTGCCCACCACTTGTAGTATATAGTTGTGTGCATCTGTATACAATTAAATGTAAGTGGCTAGGCGCAAACAACCTCCCACTTAAAAGAAAATGTGCCTCATTGAGGAGCAAAAGAAAAACAAAGAAAAAATAAAACATGTATGTAGAGTATAACAAGATAAGGAAAGATATCATGTCATCGTATGCCCATCACTCTCCTAAGGAAGGCATAACATTCCATTAGGAGACTTTTAGTAAGCAAATCTCTAGGATTCATATTCATAGATACCTTGATAAGCACAACAGACTTGTCTTCTACAATCTCTTTGACGAAATGATAGCATATCTCAATGCACATGTTTTTGTTTTAGTGAGCTTATATAGGTGAGCTTTTAAGCCATGAAATAAAAAATGAAAACTTTTGTTTAAGCATTCTAGGAAGTCCCATGGTCCTACCCTTATTGGGCCTCTCTGAGTGATCACACTAGTGCTAAGCCCACACATAATCCTTGGTCTTTTCAACGTTCAACATTCCTTGCTCATTAGATGCAAGGATAGCTCATCACACCCAAAATTTAAAAAAAATGCAAGGATAGATAACTTTCTTCAAGGTCAATCTAGCCTTTTTATTTTTCAAGGGTTATGCCAAGTTTTCTCTATATTTTTGGAGGCTTTGCCCTATCATTTCAATACTTGGACTAATCTTTCTCACAAGACATGCCTTATTAGTAGGTAGCATCTATACTCATGGTGCATACAAAAGAAAACTAAGCTTAAAATTCGAATCAATCATTTATCAAAATATCTTCAAAGGTACTCATGCAAAACTAGTTTCACACACATAGTTAAATTACTTTGAAGCTTTTATTTATCATTCTAGGAAGTCATCATTCTCATTGTCCATTTGGTGATGGAATTGCTTTATTTGATAATGTATGGTAAAGTGTATGGAATAATAGAGAAGAATCAAGAATGACATTTACTAACACACACATTTTTTAATTCACAATATCTACATGGTGTGAGGACAAGCATTTATTGATTCACAATAATGACCAGTAGAGGAATACCAGAGATTGTGGATTTATAGTTAACTTTTAGCAAGTCAATGGAAATGACAATGGAAACATTGATGATTAGTGTTGCATAGTTAACTAGGTATGTTATCTCTAAGAAAATCATTCCCACTTTCTTCCTATTATAATGTTTCCATACAAAATATATCATTTTTCTTGTATACCTAATGGTGAAAGAAATAATGTCAGAGACAACATAACATCATATAATCTAAACTATGATAAGATCAATTACATATGAGGATAATAAGTCATATTTAACACCTATCATGAATAAAGTTTACAAAACTACATAACTCTAAATATCCTGCAAAGCATGAAAAATAGGATACTCATCATTCTCTATGCCCAAGTAATGTCGGTCAAGGTCCTTGCACTATTGACCAAGCTCCCCACATCTACCAAATATATCAACTTTTGTGTCTCTCTCTCAGTAAAAGTAGATAATAGCCACCTGCACAAAGTATCCCATTAGCTTCCACCACAACATGTTGTTTAAACATCTCCTACAAAGATGTGATTACTGCTCCAACCCTCCTCTTGCAAATATTCATTAGTTGCCACCATGACATGTTGTTCAAACATCTCCTATGAAGGTGTGATGATTGCTCCGACCCTCCTCTTGCAAATATTCATTGCCTACTTTAGTGTATGCTCATATGGCAAGCTCTTGCTTTGCTCCCTTAACATGTTTCACTTTGCATTAAAGAGGGCTTGTAAAACTTCCTCACCTCCATCCTACCTAATAATGGGCCGAGGATGTCCCTTTGAGAAGATTGTGATGACCATGAGAGTCCTAACCTTAATAATAAATGGTTTTAGTTCCTATGGGCACATCACTCAATACAAGACATGCAAAACTCAATATAGAAGGACATGATACAAACCTATTCCTCATTCTTATATACATATCCATGCTTGACTAGCAAGGTCAAGGTTTTGTAATGTACAAATCATGTCTTCTTCACATTCCGAGAAAAAATAGGCAAATGATCTGCAATGCTACATATCACAAACCATGCCTCTTCCTGCAATATAGCTTATGCTGAATGATGTAATAGTCATTGATAGAGAAATAGAGAAAAAATTCCATGGTGAATAGTCTACAAACTCCATCATCTCCACATCAAGACCAGTGGGGAAGTTGGCCCACACAAGGTGGCCATAGTCATACATGGCTCCTATCCGTGGCACACTGCACTATTAATATTCTTCAAAAAATCATCCACTCTGCACAATGTAACCCACATGAAGAAGTCAATATTAGACATTAAAAATAGTTATGAAAGTATCAAAACAATTTAAAAATATTCACATGGTAGGCTACATCACAATGGTTACTATATCTTCTATAAGGACCTTTGCCATATTATCAAACACCTATCTCCTTTGTCGTTGGTTGTCTACTCTCTCATCCAAGCACCTCTTTTTGAGAGACTCTCATCCTGAGGAGTACAAGGTAGACCCCGTCCATCCTCTTGCTACTAGTGAAACCTAACTAGGCCTCCATTTGTATGAACCTATCTAGCATGCTTATGTCTTCACCCTCTCCTTCGTCTTCATTATCTTCCTTATCCTCATTCCCCTCCCCTCCCCTGTGCTGCACTGATTGAAAATCTACTCCACACATTACCACATCATATTATCTATTGAGAAAAAATGATACTCTAACTTGTAATCAAATAGTCATTTTCATTGTTTACCTACCCAAAGGACTTGCTTCGAGGGATGGATGTGTTCATGTAGATAATCCAACCACCACAGACACTCCCTATACTCCCCAACACTAATTTTTTGTTCCTTCCATGAGTCCATATACATGCCCCCTAGCACCTCGATATATTCCCAAACCAATATGAGATCTAGTATATCCAAACCTCCCTCCCTTCCTAAGATCCTCACCCACCTACACCATATAGGTAAGTCTATTATTTTTTGTGTATACTCTATAAGGACCTATAGTTTCAAGCCATATTCATAGAGTAAACACAAGTGTTGCAAGTGCTTTAGAGTTTCTTTAACCTAGTGTTGGTCAACAAAAGATCAGCAAGATAGAATGGCATACCTTCCATACAAGCTATCCCAATAGTCTGGCTAGGACATTGTACCATGGATCACCTATTCACCTTTGTATGGGCATATCATATTATTCCCATCTAGACATGTTCATCACTAAACTCTTGCTAGCTAGCCCAAACTTTTGAAAATAGAATATCTCCCGTGAAAGTGTTGGAGTAACATTGGTTTGTGCTATAACCCTACGAGAGGCAAATGAAAAAAATGCAAAATCACGAGGAGAGTACTCTAAAAGGGTACTATCAAACTTACTCATTTTGGGCATGTAGTGCCATTAACAACTCTCCCTCTCTCTCTCTCTCTCTCCTTTGTGTTGTGAGAAAAAGAAGAAAAAGGTAATTATACATATTGTGTGACTATAAATCATAGAAAATACTAGTGTAAGAAATGTACCTTCAAAAATGAAATTGTACCATGCCTTGAATCGGTGGTTTCCATCCCAAATAATGAATTTCTTATTGATGAGATCCTCCCAATTAGTTCCATGAAGCTTGTTTTCAGACTCATCATTCTTAGTTTCCCAAACTAGCTCCCACTCATGTAACTCAAGATCTATTGCCTCCATGACTATGTCAAAACAGGGACAAAGATGCGAGAAAAGGAGCACCAATAGTCCTGTGCATATCTATAAAATATATATTTGAACTTCTTAGTCCTATATGCATATCTATAAAAGATATATTTGAACTTCTTAGCTTGTGTACCCACAGTCATTATTGCCTCATTGGGGACAAATCTACATAAAGGCACAAGTGGAGGCTTTGATCCTCTCTTAATGACAAAGGTATCAACTACATTTTGCAAAGTATTTATCTCTAATTCTTTGCCAAGTAGTATATCATGACTTTGTGCATCAGTAAATACCATTGCGTGTGTCAACATCACAATCATAGCCTCTCTATTAGTAGTGTGGGATGGGCCTGCAACCTATTGGCACGCATTGGTACAACACTATTCGATGGTGGTGAACTTGTATCGATGTACAATGGGCTTTGCATGCACATTACGATTCTTTGATACCAAGAAAAACTCAAGTGGATTTAACCTCAACACTCATCATGCATTCAACAATCTTGGACCATAACCCATGATCCCATGGAGGAGGTGGCATCCCTTTGGTAGACCTTTATGAGGACTCATAGCAATCCTGAAATTTACATGTATCAAATATAACAATGAAAACTCAATACCAGTGCTCTATACCAAATCATCATACAATACTTTTTCTTTTCATGAGTACAAAACTAACATGATGCATTGCTAGGCCACAAAGCTATTGGCATCAAGTCATCCTCCCTCATGTTACCAATAGCAACATGCGGCATTATAATGTTCCCAAGAAGACATAATGTGATGAAAATTATAGATTTTAAAATCATCATAAGAAGACATGGCTTAGGCTTTGGATTACTAATAGTGAATTGCATTCATGTTGTTGATGATGAAATGGACACTTTCCTAGATATTGGCTCAAGTTAACACCTACCTCCCTGATGTAATCGAATGTTGTTGACATAGCTCTGCAACATGTACTCATGTACCAAAAAGGCTACCACTATCATGCTATAATAATACAAGGGCATGGAATTCTCAATGGTGATCAAATGCATAACAAATTTAATTGAACTAGCAATAAGACAATATTGACCTACTATCCACCATGCAAAGGTTGTGAAAAAACTTCAAAAGAACCTTTAAAGGGCATGCTCAACAAGATGGGCAACACAAACATGGAATTGTACTTTCATGTGGAGTTCTTATTGAACGTTACTAGTACTCAAGTACTTGTAAAATGTTAGACCAAGTTCTAAAATTTTCCCAATTAACGTGTGGAATAGGAAGAGAAATGTATGATGAGGTGGCTAGACATATGGGAGAATAGCAAGAGAGAGGTATAACCCCCAAAAAAACTCAAACGTTAGAAATTATGTTATAAGATACTATATAAACTCTGGTTTCTTTCTCAAAATGCCTAAAAAGGCAACTATTTTGGATAAACCATCAATACATTTAAACAAAGAAATTACTATTTGACAAGCATAGAATTCCTCTTAGACCAAAGGGACTTAATGGCAAGTTTGCTAATGGCATTCCATATTTTTAAAGTCTCTTCATCAATTCCTTTAGCTCCATCACAACAACAAGGTTGTCCTCATGATGCCCATGTGGTTAAAGCTTGTAGCTTCCATCCATTTTCTTAAAGCATTCCAAAACTTCTTCACTTTTGAACACTCCCAAGTCCTAACTTTAGACATGTGAAAGACTTTCTCCACTTTTGAGTGTCCTTCAGAAAATGAAAATTGGAGGGACAAGTAATATCATTCTTTTTCCTACAACTCCATAAAATTGTCTCAACAAATACCAAAAACCTTAAAGGATAAGGACTCCTATTTTTTGTCTAAGTAGGCCAATACTCTTTCTTCATTACTTATCAATACTAAATTCAAACATCTAGCTTCCTTATTAAAAAGCCCAAAACTATAGGTATCTATCAATTTTCCATAGCTCCTACTCTTGAATGTCCCAAATTTCAAAAACCCTTATTATAAATAGCTATAGAAAGTCTCAAATTACATTGAGCCAAGCTAACCATTCAAAAAAGAAAAAGACAAAAAAAGCCAATAGTGTAGAATCATGCCTATGGTCATGTAAACTTGCCCATCTCACTTGGTCAACAATAGTCTTCCACAATTGGAGTAGCCTTTATGCCATATCCAAATCTAGCAATCCTTGAGCAAACAAGACATTGCACCAAATAACATTTTTCCAAGTAGCTTTGGCCATTCGATGCCTCGTAGGACACATCTAAGGTTGATTGTAATGCAAGCTTCTAGCATAAAAATAAATCCAATATTGATGCCTTGATATTTAGTGAAAACCCCCATCCATTTTATTTGCCATAATGAAATCCTAAGATATGGCATGAAATTGCATTATGAAATAGGCTTCGAAGAAGTCTCTTTTAAAATTAAATATACCATCCATAAATCTAAGTACTCAACTAGCATGATTTTCAACCCTACAAGCTTGCCAACAAAGCTAAGAGGCATTGACCTCCATTTGTTGAGTTTAAGTAAAACCATGCTTTTGAACCACTCAATTAGTTGTTTCAAAGAAAGTCCACTACCAAAAAGGGATCCAAACTATCTAAAGACTTTTCCCTTCTTAATGACTTTAAGCCCATAAATTTTTCGATCCACTTGGCCCTAGAAATACCATCTTAATTTTGGCCAAGCTACTCTAAGTGGCCAAAATTTCAAAAATCTATCCATATACCTCTAACAGAGTTATAAAAACTATTATTATACCTCTAACATAGAATCCGCCACCTACTTATTAGCTCATAGCACTTCTATTATCACCAAGAAAGAAGTAGGACACAAAAGGGGTATTAGGGAGTCCTCTTGCAACCCCTTCTTTGCACTCGTTTATGAATCCTTGCAATGTAATAGATGTGACACAAAAGCTAACAATAAATGAAGATTTAGGGTAAGGATTCCTAATGAATTGGTTTAATTGAAATGGTTCTGAAATCAAGTCATTGACATACACACAGGCACAAGAATTGGAGAACAATGTGTTATACTCTTGCAAAGCCAAAATCATATCCCAAAGACTTGAAAGAGGCTAGCATAAAATCCATTGAGCTCACTCTAACATGTGCCTTATCAAAGGAAATGCCTATCAAAATAGGATGAAAATCAATACATGGAAAACATTAATTATTTTTCCAACCCCTTGTACGATAATTTTAGCACGGGGATGGGTCTCTATGGGGGTGTTTCTAGCCTATCAAACAATCGATTTTGGAATTGGCTTGATCATATCTATTTTGAACTTGGTATTTTCACATATTGCAGGATTGCTCTTCATACAAATTCTCCATGGATTGACAATAAGGAAAACATATATGTGAAGGGAGTTGCTACAATTAGGTTTTCCTAATGCTAATATTGCACACCTTCACTCAACATTCTTAGACATTATAGGAAGGCTCTTGCCTAAACTAGAGGTGTTCACATAGATTCTCTATGGCTTTGGGAGAAGGGAATTGATTCATCTATGAATAAGTAATTTTCTATTTAGGTAGCACATGCAACTGGTTTGTTGAGATTTTTGAAGTGTAGAGAAAAATCAAGACTTACTAGGAAAATAGAATATTATCCTCTTTACATAAAAATGAAAAATGGATGCAAGGGCAATGAAAGATCATCATGAGGAATTGAGAATGAGGATCACTAATCACATGCTTCATTAAGCATGCTGGATCTAATAGATATATGAACTATTGTGCTGCTTAGTATATACCCTGCTAGCATGTCTTACGAGAATCTAAAATACCAAAATAATACATTGTGAGAACTCTTGTAAGCTTGTTTGGTGGCAAAGAAACTGTGGTCTAGGCTAATGATCAAAGAAGGATTGTTGTTGTCATTGGCAAAGAACACTCAAATGCACACCATTGAAGGAAAAAACCCACATGACAATCCATTTTAGCATGTGTATGGGGGTTGAAATGGCCTGCGCTAGTGCAAACCATTTAGAACCTCATAGAGGTGCCAAAATGGGTCAGAGCATGAAGTGGATATTAGGCATAAGCTTGTGTCTTCATGTTGGTACTCATTTGCATTGTCTTGAATTGATGGTTACTTGTTTGTGGATTCGAGTGGAAACTTGCTTCTTTATGTGAACTTTCATCTACATCAACTTTGTCTGCATGGTCTTTGTCTTTGGCTTCGTCATCTTCCTCTTCATTAGTTACCACCCTAGCACTAAGGTTAGTTACTAACCTAAAGAGACTAATGTAAGTAGTAACTTACTAACTTTAACATGCTAACATTAAATGCTAATATAAATATTAGCTTTAATGCTAACCTAAATACTAGCCTAGAAACTTATGTATTAACCTAAATACTAAGGTTAGTTAACTAACCTAAAGACTTACGTATTAATCCTAAATACTAACATAAATACTAACCTAAAGACTTACATACTTACCTAAATACTAACGTAAAGACATATGTATTAACCTAAATACTACGGTTAGTTACTAACCTAAAGACTTACCAACCTAAGACTTACATACTAACCTAAAGACTTATGTACAAACCTAAAGACTTTTTTCCTTTAGTAATCCATTTTCTTAAAACCTTACATTTAGTAGAGCTTATGAGGTGTGTTTTTGTTCAATTAAGTGCTACAATTACATATTTAATAGATATCATCCCCAACTAATG
This sequence comes from Lygodium microphyllum, assembly GCF_053477565.2. Taxonomy (NCBI): domain Eukaryota; kingdom Viridiplantae; phylum Streptophyta; class Polypodiopsida; order Schizaeales; family Lygodiaceae; genus Lygodium; species Lygodium microphyllum. The sequence continues at coordinate 68,061,762 of NC_141148.1, forward strand.
AGTATGAACAAATGTCATGAACTTACACATTTCAAACCCTAGCCATGCACATAGAAAGATAGAGTGATGGTTGTTGTGTGTGTGTTGCTATAAGGTAAGTTGCTCGAAGTAATGCATGGAGCCATGACTTGTGTGAGACAGACATGAGAGTGGATGTGTGATGAAGGTGTAGAGGTCAAGAGAATGAGAGTGAGAGGGGTAGAGATATGGAGAGAGAAAGAGGATTAGACATGATGATACATAGAGGAGAAAAAAGTTTAGGTGATAAAGAGGGGCCCAAATGGATATAGTTTCATGAAGAGGGTGGTGGATTTTGATGATTGCTAGTTCCATCTCCTCCCATGTTTTTATTTCTTGTAGAGAACCCTCTTTTCATGTTCTCTTCCTCCATGCCCCTACCATCTTTGGAAACTGTCTTACTTGTTTTGCCTAAATCCTAGCACTATGTTTATAGTAAGTTTGTCTTGCTAGTGAAAGTTTATCACTATGTGGCATTTAGTTTGGACCATTTTGAGATTTTACCACTATCTTCTTCTGGTTCCCTCATAGGGCAGCTAGTTGATGGCTACCACCCTATGCACATTTGTTAATGGCAAGAAGTGCGAGTAGCAAGTGGCTTTGTGGGGATGAAAGATTATTCTCACGAGATAATTCTTATAAGGGGCTTCTCCCACCAATAAGGAGATTCATTGACCTCATCACTATACTTGACAATGGTTTGCAAACAAGCTTGACAAGGGAGTGGGATGTTGAGGGAAGTGAGTGCTTCACCCTTTGACTTCTCCCTTTCTAGAGAATATGAGATTGTGCATGAGCCACTGCCTTCCAAAGATGGCAACTCTAGTCAAGGCCATGACACACCCAATGCCGAGATAAACCCTTGTTTCAAGGTGCTAGCTTGTTAGGTGTGGGATTTGATGTTATTGACTTGGAGGGGATGCCATGACACAAGTAATGAAGAGATGTGATATTCTGACTTTAATTTCAAATCTTCCGGACTTCTCACAAAATGGACTTGAAGAAATCTAAATAATTAAAAAGACAAGATCTCGAGCAAAATGACCCGAGGATCGTAACCCAACATTTTCCTAGATTGACAAGGATTGTAGCCATCCATCACAGAAGTTACAGTGTGAACGAGAGTTGTGAGCCATAAGTCAGATTTTACCAAAAATATTTTAAACTTGGCAAGAAAAATAAATCACAAATCTTTAATCTTTAAAGCTTAAAAATCTTGAAAATAAAGAACAAGGAGAAGAAGACGTCGCGAATAGGTCGCTCCCCCTGCTTTTTTTATTGAAACAAATGGCACCATGAACCCCCCAATTTTGGCATTCCTGATTGTGGATCAAAAATCCCGAATTCACCTTCAGTAATTCAGCAGTTAACTCCAACAATCTCCCTCTCTTCTTAGTTCGATGAGAGGCTTGGATTGAAGCAAGATCATTCGAGAGCCAGGTGAATCAGTTATGGAATTTCTGGTAGCCTCTTTGGGCCACAAAGTTCAAATCATCAGCATCAGATTGCATTCTAGATTGCTAATTTCCCATGATACCCTCCATAAAGAGCTCTTCTTCTTGGCCACAACCCTTCTTCTTCAATTTAGCTATAAATACGAGGCATGGGGAGCCATTGAAACACTCCGAGCGAGAGAGAAGAGACCCTTCTCAAGATTGTATAGAGCAAGAGGAAGTGGGGCAAGAGAAGTGAGAGGATGGCAACCCTCGTTATGAAGATAAGAAGGATATTCTGCGAACTCTTGGAATCAAATTCTCCATCCCTTCTATCCTACTTCTCTATGGAATCGAGACTCTTCTCGACTTTTCTAAATTCTTAGTGATAGCCTTACCCCATCAATCAAAATTCCTTCAATCTAATTACCCCCAAGCTCCTTTGCCAAAAATCCCATTTTCAATCTTACCATTAAAGACCATGGCCCCGAAGATGAAAGTTACGAAGGTCGCAGAGGTAGGAGCTGCCAATAACACTGTAGACACAATCACTACAAACGGAATGTCGAGTATTGGGGTTACAAATGAAGCCACGAATAACATCAACCAAGCACCCATCATGGATCCCCATGTACTATATTTTTTTTTAAATAAAGGCAACTAGTAGGCCATCATCCCATGAATGGGCAACAAAAATTGCATTAGTAAAAGAAGATTTTATTCAATCACTGCATATAATCTTTTAAAGAAATTCTTAACCGAAAATTCCAAGGGGTAACTTGGGTCTGTATAAGATGAACCTAAACAAGTACAAGAAAGGTACTATGTCCCTAAAATATTTAATATTTTTTATTTGTATTGATCAAACAAAACCTCTAATATGGGTAATCACGAATTCTAATCCTCGGTATATAAGAGACCTTGAGACAAAATTGCCAAAGAATATAGTTTGTAATTAAACTAACCAATATTTTCTTTTATTGTGGGCAAGGATCCACAAAACTCCAAAGGGGTTGTCCTCAAGAAAAAATTTCTTGTTTAGGTTCAGTCCAACTAGATCTTGAGGAATGGAAAATCCGGGAAGACTATTGGAAGGTATTTCCACTTATGCTAATTTTGCCACTTACACTAATTTTTCCTTGATGTTATTATTTTTTAAAGGAAGATTTGTCTTGAAAATAAATTTGTTAAAAGTAATGCATTCAAAATAAGATGTTTGTGATTATAAGTTAAGATACTGATCTTTCGTAAAATCACCAAGCTAAAAGATGGGTGATTGAGTACAAATCACCAATGATGACTGAGGTAGTATTTTGGATAGCACAGAACACCAATTGAGGCAGTGTTCTTAATGGTGCTAGACCTCCCCAAGGCCAGCATGAATAAAATCTACTCCAATGGGTTTTTCCTTTTGTTTTACATTAGTGAGTATAGACCAATCATGATGCGAAAGGTCTTGTCGTAGAGAACTCTAGTTGGCAAGAGGAGGTGAGGATACCAGGGGGCTCTGGTCATAAACTCCTTAGGCTCTTAGGAATTGCCAACTAGCATTTGATTTATTGAAGCCCCAAGAGGAACACCAAGGAAAAGGGGATTCTACTGCAAGAAAATCTATCTTGTAACATCAACAAGCTTTTATTTCATTCATTTGATGACCAAAACAAAGAAAACAACAATTCTTCACACAGCATCATAGTAGATATCTCCCACGGATTTGATAGAGTCAACCATAATCTTCAACATCTTCATAGAATACTTCAATAGAATAAGGAACATAAAAGAATGCACCATCTTTGAATGGAAATCAATCACACAGTATTCATCTTCAATGCCTTCATAGTTTTCTCTCTCAATCTCTCATATACAGTTACACTATTTTGATAGATTTGGCTATCTCTAGCTCTCTCTCTCTCTCTCTCTCTCTCTCTCTCTCTCTCTCTCTCTCTCTCTCTCTCTCTCTCTCTCTCTCTCTCTCTCTCTCTCTCTCTCTCTCTCTCTCAATAGTACATCATATCCTCACTAAAATACTCTCATAATAACTCTCAATAATCCTTCTTAGGTCGTGGATGCACCTCCCAAGAGGTATGTCTAATATGAAGAGGCACTAGAGCCACTACAGTGTCTCTTCACAGCTCACTACTGTCACTGTCACTTCAGTCTTTAGCAGCTGCTTCTTCCATTTGTAATAGCTCTTTTGAACTTAGATTCATCCTTTTAAAAAGTTAGAAAAATTTCCCAAAGTTATACATACTTTCTATAGAACACTTACAGAAGGTCTACAGAACAGTACAGTACGGTACCAGAGTAGATACAGAACAGTTACAAAGTAGAGACAAAGCAGAGACAGAGGCTCTACAAAAGGTTTATAGAGGGTTACAAAAGGTCATCAGAACCTCATAACTCATACTCAAACCATTCCAAACTATCAAAAACTATTCAATAAGCTTTCAAAATATTTCAAACTCCATAAATCATCAATCCATGCTTCATACACAGAAGAAAATCTGAACAAAACAGAAGGTATACAGAACCAGTTAGAATCTCAACAAAACCTATCAGAACATCACAGAGCTTCATCTCTACTGAAAATCATCATGAACTTTCAAAACATAATCAATATAATCCAAAACACTCTCAAACACTTCCATTAATAACCATACATCACTCTAAATCCATCAAAAATCAATCATTCAAACCTCAAAAACAACAAAAATCAGTCAAATTTTCAGTCTTTTTCCACTCTCAACATATCCCCACACTTAGAAAGGAAGTGTCCTCTCGCAACCTAAGGAAAAGAAGAATATAAGTTCACTAAAGAGATCAATTTTATCTTCCGTAGGATCTTCAATAATCTCGCCAAACCACGACCCCAACTTTTCACCTGTATTTCTAGAAAAAACTACTAAAAGAAAACTTCATTATTCATTAACTCATATGATAACCATTTAAAAGTCATAAAAATTTTGTAAAGGATATAAGAGGTTCTTTTTAGCTTTCCACCATAGGCTTTCCATCCACCATCAATATTTGAAAAGAGCTCTCGAACAAATTATTCTCAATCAGCACGAACTCATCATATACAATTATTACAACACACACACAAACACTAACACAACCATCTGAATGACACCTCCAAAAAGAGATATATATATCATTAAGAATAATCCAAAATACATTGTAAAGGCATCAATGAAGGTGATCCCTTTTGAAGGCTTGGTGATTTCGAAAACGATCCATGGAAAAGGACTCGTCCACAAATGTCTTTGGAGGATTTTGAAAGAACTGCAGGCAACACATCCTTTCTAGCAAAACAATGTATTTGCTAGGTAGACATAGGGCATGAAAATAGAGGACATCCAACTATTGGGAATCAATGTTCACATCGACATTCATACAAAGCTTTCAAATGGCCTTTTGATCATTATGGGAATGCCTATGCATGTATGCTAGATACCAAGCAAAATGAGCTGTCAATATCATTGAAGGATCTAGAGATTGTGAATATTGGTGAGCAAAATGGAGGTAATTCTGGTATGCTTGACTGGTAGTTGTCCAATCCCTTGGAATTATTGGCCATTTTATCTAGGGTCTCGTGAGAGAATCAGTCAAGCTCCATCCTCGTCGTCTAGGAATCTGTTGATCAAATCTATCATACTCACTAACCAACTGAGGGGGTTGAGAAATAGAAGTGGTAGGAGATGGAAGTGGAATAAGTAAAAGTGGATGAAGAGATGGGTAGGCAAAATCATAAAAGGAGAAATAAGCTAAAGAAGGAGTAGCTGAAAATTTAAGTGAATCAGTTAGGAAATGTGTTAATTGATAAATAGGAAAAGTAGAAGGTATATGGATAGATGGTGAAGGGCATGGTGGAGAAGGGGAAAAAACTTGATCTTCGATAAAAGAACAATAGGTAAATATAGGAATTTGAGGAAAACCTTGAGGTTGGAAAAGAAGAGGTAAGATAGCTGTTGAATTGGTTTGATAAAGGGAAAGATAAGTATCATACCGATGAGCCATTTGTTGATAGTATAATAGGGTAGGAACAGAGGGACCTAAAACCGATATTCTCTGGTAGGCATAAAAAAATATTGAATCAAATGGATGGGATTTGGAAAGATAAGCTAGGAGATCCACCCTCAGTTGGTTAGTGCTTTGCACATAGGTAGAAGTTGTATTCTGATGTTGATTCAAGACCACAAAATCCATCATTGAGTGCCATGAATTGTCAGGGCAAGTAGCCACTTTTGAAGAATAACACTGGAACATGTCATCTATCTGCAACTCCAAATAGTTGACATACAAAAGAGCTTGCAAAACCACATTCCCCACATACCAGGCCATATCTACTTCATCTGAAATCAACGGATCACCTTGTATATACATGTAAGACAACAACATGGTATCCGTCGTCATAGAATCTTCAAACACCATACGGACCACTTCTGTCAGCAACTCAGAAGACCAAGCCCCACTCCAACCATCCTCTGGAATAGGAAGATCCATCGTTGAAAGCTTCATATAGAAGGCCAACTTCTACACAACTGATAGTGGACAAAGAAAGAATGGTTCAGAGGAACATACTCTTGAAAGTGCTCAAATGTAGACCATACCAAATCCATCCTGGACTGTAATCTTTCCACTTTATCTTGAAACAAGGGACACAATGTGGCTTGTCTCTAGAGAACTGCTAAGTCCTCTTAGAGATAGAAGGAATAATAAGAACATTGGGGCTTGGAGGAACGGACCGTGACTGTGCTAGTTCGTCTTACAACTGCTTAATCTGGGAAGCTTGTGATTCCACTGTATTATGAGCAGTCTATAAGACTGACAATTTTGCATCTAAAAGAGTCTGAAACTCTTGAGCTTCTTTGGACATTCTCTCTTTCTCCTCTAAGACTTTAGTGATCTCTGACTGAGCTTTTGTTAACTGAACCTTCAAAGAAGATATTTCTTCTGGCTGGGTCTCAATCATTTGGGTTTACTACTCCATTTGCTTAAATAGATCTGCAAGTGTGTCTTTAGCAGAGGCTAACTCTGAGGTTGCCTTATGCAACTGGTCTTTGGACTGCATCAGTTCTTCATAGAAAGAATCATACAGCTGTTGAACACAAGCTGTCATCACTGAGAGTTCAATCGAACTCTAGATGTCATTACAAAGGAATGGAATAACATCTCCTGATATTAAACTGTTCAGCGAAGGGACTGATATCTCCAAAGAACCCTCTGTATGTGCCCTGAATAAATTGTTACATGTGAGGTAAGCAAGGAGGTCACTGCCAGATGTAGCAGGAATTGTAACTGAAGGAATAAGTGAGGGAGTTTTACCTGCCACACTGATGCTAGGAGGCATATTCCACGGTGGATTCCGTGACGTTTTGTGGTGGATTCTGTAAAATTTTATTATTACCGGGGCTCATACACAAAGCGGATTCTTTGTGCAAAAAGTCGATGGGGACGCCTATCCTTTTCGGGTGTTTTGTTAATTTTATGTGTACATGGGTAATTCCATAGCGGGTGATTCCACAAAATACATATTTAAATTAATAAACATTTATGAGTTTAGAGTGCGCACTCATAATACATTAAGGTTAGGATTGATTTCTAACCAATTTATTTTTGTATCTGAAGACTGCTAGGTATTCACTTTTGTTAGTTTACTTGTATTATTTTTCTAACATTTATGAATGCTTCAATTGATGTGTAGAGCAAGTAGCGGTGGCAATGGGAAGCATTGGAGGATAGCATATATTCAAATTATCATCAATTTTTTATGGGCGCGTAACTTAGGCATGGCGCCTATATTTTGACGCCCTTATTTATCAAAGCGCTTGATATTTATTTATTATTTTTGTATGCGCATGGACGCACGATTTAAATACTTGTATTAGACATTGTATTTGGATACCACCTGACTTCTTGGGTGCCCAATAGCTTTAATTCTTTAGTGGCACAAAAGCAAACTCAAAAGCTAAAGCATGCTATTTTGTAAATTGGGCTATTATTTGAGCTTAAAGATGAATAATATATTAAATACATGCTTTATGGAGCGCTCACACAAGACATGGGGGGAGATTGCACCCAATTGGTCTCTTGTTCATGTCATGCAAGCTTTCTTCATTCGTTTTTGTGTAAAAAGTAGAGTTCTTTTACTCTTGGGAACCTTCTGACACTCAGTACGCGCGCATATGGCATCCGATCTGTGCACTAGTGGTATCAGAGCGAAGCTGAGATCAAGAGCTTCCAATTGCTTACCATCTCGCACGAAGGCGAAGCTCCTGGAACGATCGAGATCTACAGTCCGTCTCGTGGAAAATTGTCGATACCAGCATATTCCTGGCAGTCAAGAACCCCCTTCTACACCCTCTGATCAGGAGATACAAGCCTCTGTAGGCGGAGGACCACACGGATACTGATGAGATATCGAGCTCCACTCGTGATACGCCAGGGTGACCGTTGCGTATTTATGTCACCGACTTGTCAGTTGTAGATGCGGTTGGTACACCACCCATGAATAATAGCTAGATGACAGCTATCCTTATCTACTCTAGTTCGTGGCTCAGTTAGTATGCCACTTTAGTTAGTTGAGTTTGGTCGAGACCCATATATAGGGTTCTTCTATTTCTTTGTATGTGAGTTATTTTGGCTTACACAACTAAGAAGAGGAAAACTGTTTTCAGCCTCCACCCTTGTGTGTATTCCCCCATTGTGCAAGCAAGAAAGCTACAAGTGAGACTCCTTCCTTCTCTCCCACAATCTTGACATGGTATCAGAGCCTTGTTCGTGGTAAGAAGCTCAAGAAAGCAAGCCAAGCTCGCGGTGTTCTGGTAAGAGGAGCAGTGTTGCTTTCATTTTCTGTTTTGGGAGCAGATCTCTGCAGGTAGCACAACCGGAAATTGCAAGAGTGCATTGTCTCAGGTTGAGACGCCCTTCGCGGTGAAGCAAGAGGGCAGTATATGTTGCGAGAAGTTTTGGAGGCCATTTCGGGGCCTATTTTGGAGGCGGAAGTTTTCTGCACGCACTCAGGAAAAAACCCTATTTTATGCTGTGCGAGCACTGTTCTACAGGTCGGTGAAAAGTTACTATAGAAATTGCATCATATGCTTGTGCGTAGAGACATTGGGAGTTTCAGAATCATCCTTGGTTCCTGTTTATGCAAAATCGTCACTAGAAAGTGACTGTGAATTTTTCCACCAGCGGCGTCAGTATAAACTGACCGCCGACGATTCCACCGAAAAGCTACTGAGGTCCTCAAAATCACGACTAGTTTTAACCACTAAAGATTCCAAGTACTCCAAGTCTCCTAAGCAATCCAAGTCACAAAGGTCATTAAAGACTTCCTCAACAACTACCTTAGAGGCAGTTCATACTCAGAAGCATACGAATCACTTTACTACTCTCAAGAAGTCCCTATTCACACTTGCAGTCTTGTTGAATCGGTTTTAGCAAAAACAGAAGTTCATACGCATGCCATATGCAGTCTATACGCAACACTATTCTCTTGGAAGACGATTGTGACAATGAATTCCGCAATCGTAAAGGAGTGTGAGGTCTTTTGGAATTTTGCAGGATGACTTAACAAAACATGGATGATCTTATGGCTGAAGGTGATTTACCCGAACCAACGATGGAGCAAAAGTTGGATTTGATTATGATGCAGCTTGAAGAAGAACGAAGAGACCGACAAGCTTTTCAAGTTCAATTGGCCAATTTGCAATGATCTACCACTGACCAAGATGGATCGCAACTCGAAGATCTTATCCGACGTACCATTGATGCAACACTTGAAGCCCAATCCATTCGCAAAGAAACAAAGATAAGTAAAAGAAACTTCAAATTTCGTACTTTCAATGGATCACACGATGGAAAGACGGTACTTGCTTTTATTAGTCAATTTGATGATTACTTCCATGAAGAAACATATCTTGAGAAAGACAAAATTAAATGTGTCACTAATCATTTAGTTGACCGAGCATCCTTATGGTGGATTGTGGTCTGCAAGAGCATTGATTGCCCCACTACTTGGGAGACTTTCCAAAAGAAATTTTTGCAGAATTTCCTTCCTCCTCAATTCCATGAAAAAGCCATCAAGCAATGGGATCTTCTACAACAAAGCCTACTTGGACATTTCTATGCAGAAGTCAATATGTTCAAGCCAACAACTCTTGAAGATGCAATTTCCTTGGCCCATGACACTGAAGACAAGATTCGCGGACGAGACAAGCGACCACAACAATTTCCAACTAATGGTAACTTTGGTTCCAAACAATTCAATTCAAATTTTTGAAGATTCAATCAAAGTCGTTTTCTTCCATCTTCATTTCGTAAATCTTGGACACGACCACCTGCCTTGCCATCAAACACCAATCCAAACCCTAAGCCATCTCCACAGTCAAATCCCAACATTTCTAAACTTCCTGCCATTACCAATAATGTAGCTAAAGCAAAACCCATAGTTTGTTACAAATGTCATCAACCTGGACATCTAGCAGAGCCAATTGCCAATCCAAAAAGCCATCCGTACATATCAATTATCTGGGAGCAATAGAAGAAGAAGAACGTGAGGAAATGCCGGACTTTACGGAAGATGATGACGACATTGGTACTACTTCAAATACTTTGCCAGGTATGCCAACTCCCCATTCTTTATTAACAATGAAATGTTTTGTGCATGGTAAAGAAATGACTATTTTACATGATGATGGGAGCACACATGACTTTATTTCTGCAAAGTTAGTCAAAGAATTGAATTTACAAACTATTTCTACACATTATCGCATCAAGGCTGCATTCCTAGGTACGAGATATAATGGAACACGAGGTACATAATTTAGAAATTAAAATTGGTGAATATACTAAACGAAGAAATTTCTTAGTTGTACCTTTGCAATCTAGTGACATTATCTTAGGAATGCCTTGGCGTCATCAATACAATCCTGACATAGATTATTCTACGCATTCAATTAAAATTTATTTTCAAGGAAAACAGATCACATTGCACGGTCTACACGCTTCCAATAATTTTCCACTGCTTACTCATACTCAGGCTAAACGTGCATTACGTAAAAATAACAAATCTTATTTAATATGGGTGAATGAAATTCAAGCTAAAGAAAAACAGATGCATCCTAGGCATACACAATTTCTTGCCCAATTTCAAGATTATTTTGTCGTTGATTTACCACTTGGATTACCACCTTCACGTCTTGAAGATCATAAGATAGATTTAATTCCTGGAACACAACCACCATGTAAAGCACCATATAGACATAACCAAATTGAACAGAAAGAAATTCAAAATCAAATAGAAGAATTGCTTAACAGAGGATTAATTCGACCTAGTAGTTCTCCATTTGGTGCACCTGTCTTATTAGTGAAAAAGAAAAATAATACTTATCGCATGTGCATTGATTATCGTTCCCTAAATAAAATTACTGTTAAGAATAGATATCCGATTCCTAGGGTAGATGATCTTATGGATAAGCTACAAGGATCTGCCATATTCAGTAAGATAGATCTTAAATCTAGATACCATCAAGTAAGATTGGACAAATCTGATATATTCAAAACTGCATTTAGAACACAATTTGGACACTATGAATTTCTAGTTATGCCTTTCGGTTTAACTAATGCACCAGCCACATTTAGCCGTATGATGAATCACATATTTTTGAAACATCAACATTGTGTCATAGTTTTCTTTGATGACATATTAGTATTCAGTAAAAATGAGAATGAGCATTATGAACATTTGTCTTTAGTTTTTAAGTTGTTAAAAGACAATCAATTATATGCTAATCCAGAAAAGAGTGAATTCTTCCAAACAGAAATTGAATATCCAGGACATATTATTTCATCAGAAGGTATTAAAGCCGACCCTAAAAAGATAGAAGCAACTTTAAATTTGCCCATACCCAAAAATGTGCATGAATTACGTTCTTTTCTAGGTCTTGCTAACTTTTACAGAAAGTTTGTGAGGAATTTCTCATTACTTGCATTACCTTTGACAAAACTTTTAAAGAAGGGTATTGTGTATAACTGATCTGAAAACCAACAAAAATCCTTTGATTTATTGAAATATGCTTTAACTCATGCTCCTACAATAGACCATTCTTCTTAGTAGTTACTGACGCTAGTGGCTCTAGAATAGGATCCGTCCTTATGCAAGATTCTCATCCCATAGCCTGCTCTAGTTGCAAACTCAAACCATTTGAACTTAAATATTCTACATATGACAAAGAATTGTTAGCCGTAGTACAAGCCTTACGTCAATGGAAACATTATTTAATGGGATCTGAATTTATGATCAAAACTGACCAACAAAGCATTAGACATCTCCTTAGTCAACCACAAATATCTGACCGACACATTAAATGGGCCGCTTTTATTCAAAGTTTTCATCCCCTTATACAATATCAACTTGGAAAAGAGAATGTTGTAGTAGCTGATGCTTTGAGTAGAAGACCGACAATTCACAATATTTCTGTGATATCATTTGATTCTCTTATCCCTATGAAAGATACTTATCATCAGGATCCTACTTTTCAAGCCGATTGGAATAAACTAGCTGCAAATAATTGGATTCCTATTGATTCACTATCTTACACTAATGGATTCATGTTTTATGAAAAAAGATTATGTGTGACTGTTCCATTTCGATCATTTGTTTTGCATGAAATTCATTGTCCTCCATATCAAGGTCATAGAGGAATTATATCTAATTTTCGTACATTGATTGAAGATTTTTATCGGCCACATATGGACACTAATGTATCTAACTTTGTATCTAAATGTTTAATTTGTCAACGAGTTAAAAGACACCATGGTAAACAATATGGTTTACTAATGCCATTATCTATTCCATCATGACCATGGAAACAGATTTCAATGGATTTTATCACTGGTTTACCTAACACTAAAGCTAATCATGATATGAGTTGGACTGTTGTAGACAGGTTTAGCAAACAAGCATATTTTATCCCATGCAAGAAAACTTTAACTGCATCTCAAGCTGCTCAATTGTTTTTTAAAACTATTTTCACTAACCATGGTTTACCAAAAGTTATTATTTTTTATCATGATTCTAGATTCTGCAATAATTTTTGGATTACTTTGTTTGCTAACTTAGGAACAAAGATTGATTTTTCATCTACATTTCATCCTGAAACAAACGGTCAAACAAAAGCTACTAACAGTACTATTTTAGATCTTTTGCGTGCTTACACCATTTCAAAACCACACACATGGGATACACATCTACATTTACTTCAGTTTGCATACAATAACACACCACATACAGCTACAAAGAAAGCACCATTTGAAGTTATTTATGGATATCGATTGCCTACACCTATTGCATCATTATCAAACAAAATTCAAACTGTTGATGATATTGCTAACATGCATGCCACTATTTTTTATGAAGTTAAAGATATGATTGCCAAAGCCTAGCAATCATACACAAAACAAGCAAACAAGAAAAGACAGGCTATGAATTTTAAAGTTGATGATTATGTTTGATTACGAATAGAAAAACAAATATTACAAAGTGTAGATAAGCACCCAGTTGTGAAATTAGCACCTAGATTTTATGGACCATTCAAGATCATACACAAAATCAATGACAATGCATTTAAACTAGAACTACCACAGCATTGGAAGATCCACAACACCTTCCATATCAATTTATTACGACCTTTTAGAGGCCAATTACCTGTACACCCTGTCTATGAAAACCCTCCTTTACTAGATGATGAAATTGAAATCCTTGAGCCTGAAACTATTATAGATACTGACTTTATGACCACTAGAACTGGTCGTAGATATTCTAGATATTTGGTCAAGTTTAAAAATCATCCTGTTGAAGAGGCCCAATGGATGGACGCTAGAGACCTAAATGCTTTCCCCACACTGTTAGCTCCACATTGAGCTAATAGCAATTGAGGACAATTGCTATCCCACCTCAGGGGTATGATGCCAGGAGGCGTATTCCACGACGGATTCCGTGAGGTTTTGCGGTGGATTCCGTAAAATTTTATTATTACCGGGGCTCATACACAAAGTGGATTCTTTGTGCAAAAAGTCGATGGGGACGCCTATCCTTTTTGGGCGTTTTGTTAATTTTATGTGTACATGGGTGATTCCATAGCGAGTGATTCTCCAAAATACATATTTAAATTAATAAACATTTATGAGTTTAGAGTGCGCACTCGTAATAAATTAAGGTTAGGATTGATTTCTAACCAATTTATTTTTGTAGCTGAAGACTGCTAGGTATTCACTTTTGTCAGTTTAATTGTATTATTTTTCTAACAATTGTGAATGCTTCAGTTGATATGTAGAGCAAGCAGCGGTGGCAGTGGGAAGCATTGGAGGATAGCGTGTATTCAAATTATCATCAATTTTTTATGGGCACGTATCTTAGGCATAGCGCCTATATTTTGGCGCGCTTATTTATCAAAGTGCTTGATATTTATTTATTATTTTTATATACGCATGGGCGCACGATTTAAATACTTGTATTGGACATTGTATTTGGGTACCGCCTGACTTCTTGGGCGCCCAATAGCTTTAATTCTCTAGTGGCACAAAAGCAAACTCAAAAGCTAAAGCGTTCTATTTTGTAAATTGGGCTATTATTTGAGCTTGAAAATGAATAATATATTAAATACATGCTTTGTGGAGCGCTCACACAAGGCATGGGGGGAGATTGTACCCAATTGGTCTCTTGTTCATGTCGTGCAAGCTTTCTTCATTAGTTTTTGTGTAAAAAGTAGAGTTCTTTTGTTCTTGGGGACCTTCTGATGCTCACTACGCGCGCATACGATGTCCAATCTGTGCACCACACATGCTTCAAGCGCTTCCGCTGAATGACCAATGGAGGAGGGGAATCAAGGTCCTCTATGTCAATAGGTTCTAACTCTTCTAGAGGTGGAGGAGAAGGTACTGGATCAGATGGAGGAGGTGGTAGCACACCCTTCTTAAGGCCTGAGTACGTCAAGAAAGCATATAAGTAGGAACCATAGGTGACATTTGTGACATTCCCTCTGGTTACTTTGACAAAATGTTGGTCCATCTTTGTAAGCATGTAAGTACTCCAATCAATGGCCACCCCTTTTAACACCATCCTGGAAGCTGTGAAGAGTTATTTGGACAAGTAATGGGATGGTGTTTTGGTAGGCATAAACCTGTCTTGGAGAAATTGACAGACTAAATTCCAAAGATGATCAATGATCATGGAAAAAGATACTCCTAAAGTGTTTATCACTTTCTTGACATCCAGAATCTCTTTGGTCTACTTCTGTCACAACTTGAAAATCTCATCGTCGGAGAATAATTGTCTAGCTGTAACAAAGGGCTCTCCTTTGTAGAGAAGAGACAAAGCTTTCCCTAACCCTCGAGGTGTCAACACCATGGAAGCACCATGAACCAGGCCCGACTTCTTGCTATATGATGCAAGAAACTCATCACATAGGAATGGATCATCTGGAATCAATGGAAATGAAACAGCCATGAAAGTCGCAAGTCCCGCTTTCGCTGTAGGCTCAAAAGCCAATAGGGAAGAATAATCCCTATTGATCAACGGGACATACTGGATAGGAGGAGCGTGAGAGGCGCCATTCAGATGGAAAACACACACACCACAAACACAGACAATCATAAATAATGCCTACAAAACAACCAAAGAGCTTTAAAAAAGAAAACAATAAAAAAGGACACACACACACATATACACGTAACTAATCGATTTACCACCCCAAACAACCCACATCCTAGAAAAAATTCGACATGACCTCTACACATATGCGATCGAAAACTTCATGCGATGTAAGAAGCACCTATCCAAAACCCCGTATCAGGCAAGAAAAAAAAAACTACAAACCGTACCCGTAATTGTAACACATAAGCAAACCAAAATACCATAAAAATCCAAATCAGGACTTGACCATAAACTTGACCCACAATTTCAACTTAGAGGACTTTACGTGCCCATCCCACAAAGTGTATTTATTAAAAAGGGAGAAAAAAGTGCAGTGAGGGAAAATGGTTTTAATGAAGGGTTCATTTTAAGAAATTATTAACAATGGGTGACATTTTATTAAGTTATAAAACTTAGTAAGAAAACGGTGATTCTTTCTTAAAATTTTAATTACAATTTATTAGGGTAAAGCGGTGCTTTATCAAAACCCGGACTACGATTCCTAGACTGGGGTCTCTAAATGCAAATTCATTAATTAAAAATTAATGGTGATATGGAGCGGTTTTTTACTAGCGCATACTTTTTTGTGACGGCTGGTTTATTTTTATTAAAAATTAAGGTGCCTCTTAAGCGCATGTAGCGTGTGCAAAGTGAACGCTGGTTGATTTTTATTATTATTAGAAACTGTATGTTTAATACGAATGCATATGAAAAAGTGGGTGAATATAATTCATTTTAGCAATTAATTGTGGTTAAGGGATGATCAAAATGAATAAATTTCAAAAAAAAATACTTGGTAGGGATGTGTATACAAAAGACTGAAGGCACACGGAGTAGTCCCCAAATTCAAGGAATCTAGTTAAAAAAAACAAACACCACGACTGGAAAAAATAAAGCACCTTAATGTCTTTGTTTGATTTGGATTTATTTTTATTTTTTTTGTTTGTGGTGTTTCTTTTTCATCTTTGAATTTTAGGTGTGTTTGTATTTTGTATATTATGTCGATTTTTTTTATAAAAAAAATTTAATTATTAAAACAGGATATAGGACACATGAATATGTTGTGAAGTGTAAGGGTGAAATTTCAGCAATCCAATAAGTGTCAACAATGTGTTGTAATTTATCCATGATTTTTCAACTGATTTTTGGAATTTAAAATGAATTTTCATGAGGTAAAGTATTAAATTTAGGGTTTTGGCTTCAAATAATACTTTAGCTATTTATGGAAACATTTTTAATTGAGAAATTATTGGCAAAAGGGGCAAGGGGATTTGTGAATTTTTTTGAAATTTTATTAGAAATATTTTTGAATTTTTACATATTTTTAATGAATTTTGCTCATTTTACATGTATTTTTGAAGTATTTTTGAAGTTTTGAATTTTTTGCAATTTATTTTCTTGAATTTCCACTTCAAAAAATATTCCAAATGATTTTAGTAATGTTTTAAAAAAATAGGAATTTTTTTGTAATTTTTTAAAATTTTAAATGAATTTTAATGAGTTTTTAGAGATTTTATGTGTTGTATATGTATTTTTATGTATTTTGCGGGTTGGAAAATAAAAGACAGTACCTGGACTGCGTGTGAATAGCAGAGGATGACTACGTGTGAACGGCTGGCTGCAACACTCCACCGCACGGACGAATCGGAAGCACGTCCTCGGTGTGTCAACGCCCGCTAGCCACACTTGTACACGGAGAACGGCCACACAACAGGAAAACAACGGAGAAGAAGAGGCAGAAACGGGGGTTGTAAGGGGGTAACCTAAGTGAATCAGGTGACTGAGTAGGTTAAGTTAATTAGGTTAGCTTAGTTTGAGAAAGTCAATTAAGTTAGTTTAGTGTGTGAAATCAATTAAGTTGGTGAGGTAAGTTTAGTTTGTTAAGTTAGGTTAGTTAGGTCAGTCTGGTTAAGTAATGTAAGTAATGTTAATCAGGTTAAGTAATGTTTGTTAGTTGAAGTAATATTAGTTAGTTAAGCTAAGATTAGTGAGTTTAAGCTATGGTTAGTCAATTTAAACTAGGGTTAGTTAAGTTTAACTAAGGTGAGTTAGGTATAACTGAAGCTAGTTAGGGGTAACTTAGGTTAGTTAGGGGTACTAACCAAGGGTGGAGAGAGGGGGAAGGCTGGAGGAGGAGGACGAGGAGGAGGAGACGGCGGCAGCAGGGGCACTGGCGGAGGAGATGCGAGGAGGAGGCGGCGGCTTCTGTGGCGGCGGCACGAGGTGGTGGAGACGGCTTCTGCGGCGGGCGGCACCCAACGGTGGTCAAGGAAGAGGAAGGAAGGGGAGGAGGGAGGAAGAGAAGAGAAAAAGGAGGGAAGGCGATGGGAAGGGAGACGACCAACAGGGGCCGCGGGCGCGCAGGTAAGGCAGTTAGGTTTTTTTTTTCTTTCTCTATTTTCTTGTTTGTCTTTTTTTTTAATTTTATTAGTATTTTGTGTGTTGTTTTTTTTGTGTTTATGTTTTTTTTTTAAATTGTGCTTTTTTGTTTTTTAAATTATAATTATTATTTTAATTTAATTTGGTGGTGTGGTTGGTTTCTTTGGTTTTTTCTTTTTTTTGTGGATTTGTTTGTTTGTTGTTTTTATTTTTAAAAAGTTTTATTTTTTTTATTTTGTGTATTTGGTTTGTTGTGTATTTGATGTCTTCTTATTTGTGTGTGTGTTTTTTTAAAATAAAAATAAATTGAATATGCGTGTGCAAAAGAACGCAACCTCGTCTCGCGCGCATGCGCTAGGCGAGGGTAAAAAATATGCAATGATAGGATCAAACGGGGCAAGGACTGCGATGCGCGAACCACAGACGCCACGAGGGCATCCCGAGGCGTGTAAAATCAGAAACAAGCGTGTTCACGCGCGACACGAGAAACACGGTCACACGGCAAAAAGGAAGAAAATTTAATAAAACCCAAACCGTACGTCGGATCGAAAATTCAAAAAAAGGAAAAATGTGCCGCGAGACAAGGGAAAAATGATGAAAACATGCAACAACGGGTCCGGGGCAAAATCAAGGTGTTCACATGGAAAAAAGACAAGAAACTAGCTCGAAAACACTTATGTGTATTAATACCGGAAAATCTGCGCGTCGGAACGAAGTGCAAAAAGAAGAAAATTGTGCAAAATAAGGTGTGCAACAACCCTATCACAGCAAAACACAGTTCCGATCGAGATAGGATGCATTCACATGGAAAAAACCCCAAAAAGAGATCTGAAAATGGACTCGAAAATTAATACGGGAAGAAGCGTGAACTGGAATAGAGGACAGTAAAAAGGAAAAATGTCCCAAAGAAAAGGATTCATAGAGTTGGCGCATCAAAACTCATGTTGGGGGAAATTAGGAGGAATTCGCATGGAGAAAACACGAAAAACACATCCAAAAACACTCAAAAAATTTAATAATTAAAAATTCGACAATCGAAAGAGGGGGGAGGAAAAAGAAAAAAGTGGGAAAAAGGTTGGCAGGACACGACTGTCAAATTAAACTAGAATTTTGGTGAAAATAGGGCAGGTTCACATGGAAAAATGTGAAAAATATGCACGAAAAAGGGCCTTAAAAAACCGCAAAAATTAATAACGGATGAATCATGCATCAAAATGACACGGAGTAAAAAGAAAAAATGTTAGGGGGAATGGGTAGGACAGGGATAGCTTATCGGACCAAGGTTCCGAAGTAATAAAGGCGCGCTCACATGGAAAATCTTCCAATTTACGGGAATTGCTTTAAAATTTAATAACTCTTGAAGCGTCTATCAGAACAGAGGTTGGTAAAAAGAAAGAATGGGAAATTTTAAGGGACGAATAGGACTATAGGGTTGGATTGGGATTTCTGTGAACATAGGGTGCATTCACATGAAAAAATCACAAAACAAAGGATAAAGAAAAACGGTCAAGGAACAACCTCGGGGATAGGGTAAAATAGAATGAAAGAGTGGGGGAGGGACCCCATCAGGGTAAAATGAAGTCATGGCATAGATGCATGATCATAGCAAGGTATCGGCATGGGGGTATGCAACATAGACGCGCAGGGACGCGTCCCCACACTTAAAACCTTAGCAGGAAGGGTAAACCGAACAACAAGGGCCTAGTACCACACATCAGACCAACCACGAACGTCCCCACACTTAAGACATGACCGTCACTGAGAAACAGAAGGTGTAGGGTTAGAAAAACTTGGCCCATATTGCCGAGGAGGAATGTCGACTATCAAGGTTGCGTCTTGTATCGTTGTCGGCTGCAAGAGGTAACAGGTGTCTTCACAGCACATGTTCTCCGTGGCAAGGACCACGCAGCAGCACCTAGGGAGGTAGCTAGTTGAAGGAATCACAAGAAATACATCGATGACAAGGGATATTGCACTCAACTCACAATCACTCAAATGGAATGAAAGAACAGTCACTCGCCCCATTACTGACATCACTTGAGGAAATAATGATGAAAACCCAGAGCTCACACCCAGTTTAGAAATCGACAAGGGAATGGTGCAGAGGGAGTATGCCAGGGTGCACAGTTAATGGTGCTTTAGTGCATCCAACCCGTTTGGCATAAGTGCAAGCAAGAAGGCCATGGAGCCTTGCAGTGCAGTGTACAGATTAGAGTGACGTGTCCTGTGCTTATGGCAGAGACCCAGCCCGTGGGTGCATAGGAAAACAAAAATGTACTTGACTCCAATGGTCGCAATGTCCCTCAATCCTCACCTCTCGATAATTGATTGAAGAAACACCAGTCACACTCAGCCCACCCTCTGTCTCATGCCCCGTTGATAAATACAGAGGGCAACCCATTCTTGAAACCCATTGATGTAGTCCTCACGGTCACTTGTGCAGAGCTTGAATGCCTTGTGCGCAATTGATGGTGCAACTGTGCATCCCACTCTGTCCCGGCATACAATGCAAGAAGGAAGGCTAGGGAGCCTTATGGTGCAATGCACAGGAACAGATCGTGTGTTGTGCATTGAGAGGCCCATCCCGTGCGTGCAACACTCTGTTCATACATCTCACCTCTCATTTGATTGGAAGGGAAAGATTGGTCACTCACCCCACCCTCTGTCTCACTCTCTGATAGATACAGAGGGCAACCCATACGCACATCCCCATCCTATTAGAATGAAAGCTCACATCACTCAAGGGGTTGGTGATGAAGATCATGTCGACTGTTATTGTCATCAAGATCGTGAGGAGGAGGCATACCCAGGGAGGCAGCCAACAAATCTAATACTTTAATGATTTGTAAGAAGAGTCGTCCGTTAAGAAGGGCAGACAAACTGATATTGCAGAGATAGCGCACCAAGGGAAGTGGCTTCAAATTACATACTGGAAAGATTTTGCTGGTGAGTCAGCTATCCTAAACTGCGGGGTGTTACCACCTTTTCCACAGTCAGCTTCCCGCCCAACGGTGTTTCCACCTTTTCTTGGAACGAGGCCTGTTATAACTGGGAATTTCTTCATTTTCTCCCATAACAGTTTCGTTTGTTTTTGTTTTTCTTTTCTTTTCTTTTTTCATTTTTCCCTTTTTTTTCATTTAAGAAAGAAAATAGTAGAAATACCATGTGTCAGGACCAACCTTGCCACCTTTGTTGGATTAGATGAGAAGAGAACAAGGCTGGGTTGAGATGTTTCTGCGCGAGGGATTAGCAGAACGAGACCGCCTCATGAAGAGAATCATAAGGGCTATCAAAAGTAGAGAATGACAGTGCGGCACCCAAAAGGGAAAGGGTAGGTCGACTGTGATTGTCAATATCCCCAGGGAGGAAAGTACATCTTCAGGCGATAGCCATTGATTAGGAAGGGATCATCAGAGGCATCAACTGTCTGCACCTGAATAGAGCTGTTAGGATTGACAGCAAGTACATTGTACGGGCCCATCCACCATTGTTGAAGCTTGCCAGGAAATTTGCCAAATCTCGAATCATAGGCTAGGACAAGATCACCTTCTTTGAACTCCTTGTGCTTGATGAAACTGTCATGATAGGCCTTGCGTCACGCTTGAGTGGTTTCCATGCGCTGTAGGGCCATCCGCCATATCTCATCCAAACATTCCAAGTGCAGGAGATGGCATTGAAGTGACTCATCATCTCCCAAGCGTTCTTTAACTGTCACTCGCAAAGAGGGCAATTCCATCTCAACAGGAAATACAGCTTCTGTACCATAAACTAACTGGAAATGGGTCTATCCTGTAGCTACCTTATGAGAGGTTCTGTATGCCCAGAGGGCCTCTATAAGTCGATCATCCCAGTCGCGACGATGTGCGGCAATCGTTCTTGTCAATATCGAGCAAAGGGTGTGATTGGTGACTTCAACTTGGTCATTAGCTCTGGGATAATAGGGAGTGGATTTGTGATGGCAGATCTTATACAGTTCCATCAGCTCCTCCATGATTTTGTTAAGAAAATGAGTACCTCAATCACCTACCAAATTGAGGGGACTACCAAAATGGTGATAATATTCTCGTATATGAACATGGTTATGCTGTTACTATCGTCCCGCTTCAGGGCTTTAGCTTCACACCACTTTGTGACATAATCCGTACACACTAAGATGTATCTGTTCTGCTTCTGTCTGGTGGGTGGATCAATGGGACCCACAAAATCAATCTCTCACTTCTTGAACGGCTTTAGGGGAAGAATGGGTTGCAGTGGCATGGCACTTGTTTTGGTGGGTTTCTCCATTCGTTGACAAGCATCACATCTCTTGCAGTAATCATATGCATCCTTGTGGAGGGTTGGCCACCAATATCCCGCCAATAGAGCCTTCTTGGCTATCGCTTCTCCTACGAAGTGTCCACCACATGGTTCGTCATGGCATGCTTTCAATACTATGGCGATTTCATCCCTTGCAACACATCTTCAAAGCACTTCATCTTTGCCTCTCTTGTACAGTGCACCACCTAGCAAAGTGTAGGGGGCTAATTCTAACAAAAGCTTCTTCTTCTCATGGCTTGAGATGCTATGAGGATACTGTTGAGTTGCCAGGAGGTTGGCTATGTCTGCATACCAAGGAGTAATTGTTTCAACTAGAAACATGGAAGCATTAGGAAGGTCTGGATCATCATATTCCTCTTCCTCTGTTTGAGGGATCCGTGAAAGATGATCGGCAAGGACATGGGAACGGCCAGGCTTAGTGACCACTTCAAAGTCAAACTCCTGGAATAGGAGCAACCAGCTCATCAATCGTCCTTTAACATCTGCTTTGTTCATTAGGAAGGACAGGGCTTCATGATCCACATAGAACTTGAAATGCATTGACAATAGATAGTGTCGAAACTTCTCCAGTGCAAACACCATTGCTAAGCATTCAAGCTCTGTCACTGTGTAGTTCTGTTCCCTATCAGTGACCTTTCGGCTTGCATAATATATTGGTTGATCTAATTTAGAGGGGCCCTTTTGACACAAGACAGCACCGAGCCCTTCAATTGATGCATTTGTGTGCACATGGAACTCCGTCGTCCAGTCAGGAGACTGCACAATAGGTGCTTGGATAAGGCACTATTTTAGGGTACTAAAGGCCTCTTCACAGTCATCAGTCCAAAGGAAATCTACATCTTTTCTTAGGAGCTTGTGCAGAGGGGCTGCCTTGGTTGCAAAATGTGCAATAAATCTTTTGTAGTAGCCCACATGGCCGAGAAATCCTCTCAATTGCTTGAGGTTTGTTGGTGCTATTAAAGAGGCAATCTTCTCAATCTTTGCTAGGTCTATTGCAATCCCTTGTGCAGAGACAATATGGCCCAAAAGAACTCCTAAGGAGACGCTAAAGACACATTTTTTGGGGTTGAGAGAAATCCCATACTCTCGGCATCTGTCAAAACATTGCTCTAGGTGTCCCTAGTGCTCACGGATCAAACTATAGACACAAAAGTCGTCAAGATACACCTCAATGAAATCATGCAAATGATTCTAAAAGGCAGCCATCATTACTCGTTGGAAGGTGGCAGAAGCATTACAGAGCCCAAATGGCATCACTCTATAGGCATATGTCCCCCATTCTATGGTAAAGGTTGTTTTAGATTGGTCCTCTTCTACAATTTGGACTTGATTATATCCGTTGAATCCATCCAAGAGGGAATACAGCTCATGGCCTACCACTGTGTCCAACATTTGGTCTTTAAAAGGGATAGGGGAATGATCCTTCTTCATCTTCAAATTGAGCTTTCGAAAGTCAACACATATTCGCAGTTTCCAGTTCTTCTTAAGTACTACCACAATGGGCGAAACCCATTCACTGTTAGCCACGGGATAAATGAACTATGCTTCAAGAAGTTTCAATAATTTAGCCTTCACCAAAGCAGAGTAATTAGGATTCATACACCTTTGTCTTTGCCTTACAGGTTTGGCATCAGGCTCTAGGTCAATAAGAAGTTGACATACTGTGGAATCAATCCCCTTTAGGTCTTTGTATGACCAAGCAAACACATCTAAGTTCTCCTTTAATAAGTCTTGCAGGACCACTAGTTCTTCTTCTGGAAGATTGAGGCCCACTTTCAGATGACGTTCGGTACTGTTAGTATCCAAGAACGTTCACCTTCCACTTCGCGGATAAATGTCCCACGGATTTCTTCTGAATAGAGGTCTAACTCTTTCAAGAGAGTAGTGTCATCGTCTGATGTTCCACTAGAACCAGTGTCCTCCTTTTGAACAAATGACTCATTTATCTGTTGAGGTTGCTGGAAGCGTATCAGAGCTTTGTTTGCTTCTGTGTGAGTGGTGACCTCTTCAGGACTCAAGGATTCATCTTCAGAGGATGCGTCCAGGAATGTTACATAGCATGGACCTCCTAGAACCCAAGGCTTTGATGGCTCTAGCTTCTGTTGGCAGGGGGCATCATCATCATCTTTTCTCTAGACTGAATGGTCAGGGAGATAGGAGCCACTGATGAACTTAATTTTTATATTTTTCATCCATTGCTTATTCAGATTCTGCATACTTTGTGGTCCATTGATCAATCCAAATGGAACCATGGTCATTCCATCCAGCACCCTGAGATCTTCGGCCTCTGAGGTCTGTGTAGGGACATCAATAAGATCATCCGCTATCAGAGGAAATTCTTCATCTGCACTCTCATAACCTACTTCATTTTCTTCCTCGTCATTTTCATCCTCTTCCTCTGGAGGCTCTGTCTTTGCTTCTGTAGAGGCTCTATAAGAGAAGAATAAATCTTCTGCATCTGCATCTGCTTCTACTTCTGTCACATCTTCTGGCTCTGCTTCTGCCTCTATCTCTGGCTCTGTGTCTGTTACTGTCTCTGTGGCTATCTCTATATCCGCTCTATCTCTGTTCCGCTGTCTCTGTATCTGTTCTGTCTCTGTAATTGTCATGTAACAGGGAGAACAGTACATCCATGCTTCTATTTCACTGTTAGAGGTGATTTCATAAGTTAATTCTAGCGGAGGCAGGAGGTATTATCCCATGGATAAGGATTTTGCTTCCCTTGGCAGTTGGCTTACAGTGCCCACTATTAGGGACTATGCCTCTGTTTTCTTAGGAAAGATATGTTTAACAGTCTCTTCATCTCCGGATGTACCATCGGTTACCTCGTTGGAGGAGTCAGTAATGACTTTGATGGATGTGGATCCATTGCCTTTTTGCGATCCATACAACTTCAACACCACTTTGTTGGGTCCTCTGCCTCGGGTCAGGGTTCCTTTGAACCAGTCCATCCTGGCTCTCGCTTCAAAAAGCCAAGGTCTTCCCAACAGCAGAGGGTATCAGGTCCCATAAGAATTTGGTTTGACCACCAAGTATGTCAACCAATACTCTCTTCCTACAAGGGTTGTTTTGACGTATGGGAGGATGCCCAATGGTTTAATTCTGCTTTGGTCTGCCAATCTGATAAGCCACTGTGTAGGTTGAATTCCTTGCAACCCTAAGTCCTTCATTGTCACATCCATCATTATGTTTATTGATGAGCCTCCATCAATCAATGCATCTGAAATAAAGCATCCTTCAATCCATACACTAATCTCTAGGGTTCCAAGATCTAGGAAGGCGTTAGCCACATCGACTTCCTTTACAGGCTCTAGGGCCTTATTGGTCTTAGTCACTATTGAAGGAGCAATCCTTAATCCACATCTTCTTGTCAAGATTCTTTTGAATTTCTTTCGGTGCTGGGAGACAACATCAATAACTATTGAAATGTTAGGTTTGGTTTAAAAGTGTCTAGGTCTTTGACCAAGTCATAATCTTTTATAGGATCCACAGGCGTCTCCAACCGGCTGGGGAATGGGGCAACACCTATCTTCATCTTTCCTTTTTCTTCTAATAATTATAGCATCGGAACTTCTTCTATTTCTGGAAGTACTTCTGTCTCGTCTATCTCGTGGACCTCTGGTCCTCTCTCTGAGATTGTCTCTGTGATGCACTACAATGCTCTATACTGCACTATTATGTCCTGTACTGCTTTGTCCCTCTGTTGGTAGGTTGAACTTCAAGTCTTGGTAGGAGAGTTATTTTGGTTCTGAACAACTGGTTCCTTCTTCTTGGCGCGCGTGACAGTGGCAACTTCCAGCTCTACCAAATTGGAGATAGGCTCTTGTACCATATGTTGGCTATCAGTGGCATTGGCCTTTACAAGGGATTGGACTTAGACAGTCCTTTGCAGTGTCGCATTCACCTTTGCATCAACTGCATAAGGGCTTGTAATCCATAGATCGTCTAGGGTTTGGACAATTCGTGGAGATATGTCCCTTTTCTCCACACCTATAACATTCCACCTCTAATCTCTGACCACCACCAGACTGCCGTCCTCTACAACTTTGAGAGGGAAACCTCCTTGGACTGAAATTAGGACCAAATTCTCTAGGCTTTGGTCCAATATCCTGTGTTGTTATTTTGGATTCTAGCAAGTTGAATCTTGCATTTTCATCCTTCTGTCTTCGTTCATGCATCTCTTTCAGAGAGAAATATCCTCTGTATGGTTCTTCTACAAACAGTAGGAACATAAGGCTCCAGGAATGGTTGGTTTTTGGGTACATTCAGTGGCTAAATGTCCCGCTTGATGACACTTTTCACACCATGTATTAGAGCGCATCACATTTCTTTCAGCCCCACAGGAGTGGATATATTGGCAATATTCATCTTCAACACTTGTAGCTGCTCTATGATCACATCCAAAAGCTCTTTCTTGATACTTGCAACTAAGTTGGATAAGTAGTCCTTCATATTTTCACCTCCTGAAGTACTTGTAGTAGGGTTTTGGAAAGCTTCTGTAATTACCACATACACTGGTTGGGTCGATCCAGAAGCTCTTCTATTCTGGTTTTGATTCAAAGCTCATGTTGAGACTTGGGGTTGTTGATTCCAGTTGGTAGGATTCCACTGTTGTTGAGTCGCCATTGGAGGAACTATTTGAGGCCACTGTTGTTGTGGTTGAACCATCATGTGAGGCATTGTCTTTTGTGGTGGCCACACTGGATTAGGTGCATTATACTGAGGCACTGTTTGCATCTGGGGATAGAAGTAGGGAACTGTCCATGGGACTGCATCTGGTGGGTATACCATTCCTGGCATAGGAGGAGGTAAGACTCCTCTTCCTGGAGTCATTGATAGCCCTTGCTTCTACTTCGTCATACAATCTTGCACCTTCCACCGCAGCTTGCAGATTGACTCGTCTTCACAATTCCATGAATTTGCAAACTTCGGGTTACAAAAGGTCATCAGAACCTCATAACTCATACTCAAACCATTCCAAACTATCAAAAACTATTCAATAAGCTTTCAAAAGATTTCAAACTCCATCAATCATCAATCCATGCTTCATACAGAAGAAAATCAGAACAAAACTGAAGCTATATAGAAAAACCTCAACAAAACCTATCAGAACATCACAGAGCTTCATATCTCTACTGAAAATCATCATGAACTTCCAAAACATGATCAATATCATCCAAAACAATCTCAAACACTTCCATTAATAACCATACATCACTCTAAATCCATCAAAAATCAATCATTCAGACCTCAAAAACAACAAAAATTAGTCAAAAATTCAATCTTTTTCCACTCTCAACATTTACAGACTGTGTCTTGGAAGTTTCAATACTAGTTGGGGAACAAAACTTGGAGAGAATAATATACATGAGAGATCAGAGAGAGCCTGACTTGCATCACTTTAGAACCCTGGGTAGAAGGGATTAAAGTGTCATACTTCTCCCATTCTCTTTGAACCTAGTGCAATGTAAGTCTATTTCAATCAAAAATTCCTATAGGGGATGGAATCTTGAACCACTAATACTAATCAACGGTTAGTAATAGATTTTACTAGAAAGACTCAAGTGATCCTCATGGGAACGGCTGGAACTTCCATTGCAGGGCAGACTCAAGTGAGCCTAGTTAGCAAACTCTGAGGGTTTTCATCAAAATCCCGGACAGCGCTTCCTAGGACATCTCTTGATGGGCTACTAAGAACGTACCGCCAAGGGGCAAGCACATTATAAGAGATGAATCCTTGTTTTACGCTGCCACCTTGTTAGGTGTGGGAGTTTATGTTATTGACTTGGAGAGGATGCCATGAGGAGTATATGTTCAAAACCTTGGACCATCAAAAGAGGATTGTGTCATCATTGTAAGTACTACCAATATGATACTTGGAAGTAAGACCAATAATGTACTCAAACAAAATAAATATGTAATAAATGATAAGGTCATAGTGATAGAGATTCCTAGAACTTGCGATGAAAGCAAAATATTTGAGCTACCACCCACATATGGAAATGTCTTAGGATTGGACAATATGGAGCAGAAGTACAATGGCCATCTTTGGACTAAACCTATTAACATGTCAATTGCATCCATCGTGTAGGTTAGCTACTATGTGGATGTGCTAGAGTACCACAAGATAAATTGTCCTTACTATACCACCAATCATAAACTTAATAATATCTTCTTTAAGGGTTTATTTATGTAAAAGGAAGGTGGAACTCATGTATTATGCTAACAATGATAACAACAATGCTATGTTGTGCAAGTACTGCTGTCGAAAGCCGGTTCTTTGTCTAAACACTTGTAAATGTGTAGTATACTATGTCATGTCACATGATATCAATATAACAAAACTAATGATTCACATTGGTCAACACTATCATGTAGTGTAGTTTGGCACATCCAAGTCAATGATCACATAAACAAAGATGATGGCATCATGTTGAGGGTTGATATGACTATGTTTTTGGCTATTTTTTGTTGGATTTTTGGGTGATTTTTGTATGATTTGAATAACAATTGATTGTTTTAGAAGTGTTTCAGAGTTTTTTGGATAAGTTTGAATAGGTTTGAGAAGTTGATGATATTTTTTAGTGGGGATATGATGTGCTGAAAGGTTCTATTGAGTGCCTACTGACAGGTTCTGTTTAGCTTATATTTTGTTATGATTTCTTTGTATATGAGAGGCTGAAATGATGATTGATGGAGTTTAAGAGTTTTTGGAGCTTATTGATTGGTTCTTGATGGTTTTAAATGGTCTTAGTTGACCTAAATGCTTTTTAATTACCTTGTGTATGGTACTGTAGACCTTCTATTGAGCTTATGTAGATCCTTTGTATGCCTTTGTAAGTGTCCTGTGGGATGAATGTGCAGCTTGGGAAAATTTTCTAGTCTTGGAAAGTCATGAATACAAGTTCCAAAAAACTCAAAGAAGTGGAAGAAGTAGCTAATGAAGACTCAAGTAAATACCTGAAGTAACAGTGACATTGTTGAGCTATGAAGGGACGTTGTAGTGGCTCTGGTGACTCTTCATATCAGACGTACCTCTCTTTGGAGAGATATCCATGACCAAAGAAGGACTATGGAGTGTTATTATTCATTATTCCAATTTACTATTGAGAGAGAGCATATATAAGAGAGATAAAGTATGAGAAATAGCCAATTTTCTATAAAAAACATTGTATCTACATGAGAAAGACTGTGAAAACTATGAAGATGATGAAAGGTGAATATTATGTGATGTTTCCATTCAAAATTGATATTTCTTTTTTTTCATTGTGGTTCTTTTGATGGTTTCAATGAATAATACAAAGAATTTTTTCAATTCTATTGTGATAAATCCATGGGAGAATTGTTATATGATGTTGTATGAAGATTTGAGAAGATTGGTGTTGTTTTCCTTCTTGTGGTTGATTAAACTATGAAGAACATGCTTGTTGATGATACAATATATACTTTCTTGCAATAATATCCCTGTTTTCTTGGTGTCCCTCTTGGGGCTCCATGTATTTAGTGCGCAATCGAGGAAAACTACCATCAATAAGCATGAATAGAGGGGCTGAAAATGGAAGAAGTGGCATTGTTGAAGAGGAAGAAAAGCAATGGAAGATTGTAGAATCCCTACTACCATTGAAGAATTGGAGATCTTCATTACTAAGGCCACTTTCTACAAGAAGTGCATCCCTTAATGGCGGAATCATGTCACTATCTTGATGTAGGCTCTATGTGACAGATTGATCCCATTGTCTTCTAAAGTTACATAAAGTTGTATCACTATAGCTAAGTGTTTCCCACAAAGCCGAAAAGAAAAGAAGAAACAAAGGAATGACCATCCATGGGAGACTTGAATTTTCAGACATCATCAAGTGGAAGATTGTGAAGAAACTTCAAGAGTTGTGGTCAGTTGAAGTTCACAAGGACAAGAAGGAAAAGAGTTGGAATTTGCTTGTGGATGCTCAATAGCAAGATATATGGGATACTTGGTGCACTAACAACCTTCTATTTGTTGTCCAATTGGCAATCCATTGGAAGCTAGTAGACAAAGTATTCTTCACAACCTATGCTATTGAAACCCTCCAAAATCATTATTATCAAGAAAATGGCACTATGGCGATCCTCCAAAAGAATGAGTTTCGATACCTTTAGAACTAAATATCTTCCCCTCTGTAGTGAAATGAAAGCTAAATTCAGAGACATTAAAAAGAAGTAGAAGAAATGTTGGCAAGAGAGTCCTCTAAATACTGAAGCCCTTCTAATTTTATTCTATATTGAGTACAGACAAATTGAATGGAGCTAATTCCCTGGTTAATGAAGAAATCAAGAAGCAAGCACTAGAACGAGTCTAAAGGTATGTGAGAAGAGAGAAGGCAAAAATCAAAGCTGAGAAAAAGCTAGCAGCAGAAGCCTCCCCTTTGATGCCCTTGTAGTACTCTTTACAAAAGTCCCCATGGTGACTCAAGGTCCCCTTCTTAGCTAGATCCATCTTGGAATGATTGATGATAGGCTAGTGAATGTAGCCATGTTGCCCATCTTTGAGGGAGAGTACAATGAAGAACTTGATCTTCATGTAGTTGAGTTCATGTTAGTGTATGTAGCCAACAATGCCAAAACCCACGAGCATTGGTTGGTGATATTCCCCACCATTTTCAAAGGTGCGGTGTTTCAATGGTATGAGAGACAAGCAATAGAAACTTTTGGTACATGGGACTTGAAGTTGGCCTTCCTCACTAAATTCAAGCGTGAATGTTTTAAAGAGTGAATTAGGGGATATTTAGACTCAAGTTTACGCCTTTTAGTTTTAGAGAGAGAAAGTCTCTCAACCAATAGGAGGAGAGCTACCGTTATGGTAAAATAGGGTTTTTCCTATTTTGAAGTCTTTTATCTCACTTTTATGGATTTTTAAAAATAAGCTTTTTTAGGTATTTTTGGAGCATAAATTTATGAAGGCACAAGAAACAAGAGGTATTGGCACAATTAAAGATAGTAGATGGAGACATTTCTTGACAGTCCCGCACAACCTTATAGTAGCCCAGTGATTTTCTTGAAATTCTTGACTAATACACCCAAATATTTTCCCTCTAGCATAGTATCCCTTCCTTTTTTCCAAAAAACTCAAATAGTTCAACAAAGTGCATGTTATTCCTTCATTTTTACACAATATTTTCTATTCTATTCTCTCTTTTCACTCAATGTCTTCTTTTGCTTCATCTTGTATGTCAATGGAAGCTTTATGCCCTCGATATCCCTCCTTTTCTATTAGAGCAATCACAATCTTCAACAATTTTGATCTTGACAACAGTAGGTGGATTCCTACTACCATCTCTATGGGTGGTTGGGTTATGTGTAAACAAGAAAGAGAAGACAATGTGGAAATGAATTCATTGACACCTATAAGGGGTGAGTCAAGGATTTTAAGGTCAAAGGATCAAGGAAAAAAATCAAGAAGGTGCTTATAAAACATGCATACATGCACTCAGAACTAGGTTTGCAAAACTGACCTATGTATTGGCATACCATGCCATAGACCAAACTGTAAGTTCAAAAAATTTCAATAGGCTTGATATCGAGTTTTTATACTTTAGGAATTTATTGAATTTTGATGCGAGGAGGCATATTCCACAATGGATTCCGTGAGGTTTTTCGGTGGATTCCGTAAAACTGTTTATTTGCCAAGGCTCGTATATAAGGAGGATTCCTTATGCGAGAAGTTGATGGGGACACCTGTTCTTTTTGGACGTCTGATTAATTTAATGTGCATGTGGATGATTCCATAGCGGGTGATTTTGTAAAATACATATTAAATTAATGGACGTTTATGAGTTTAGAGTGTGCACTCGAATTAAATTAAGGTTAGGACGATAGAGTTCCAATCTATTTAATTATTTTGTAGTTGAAGACTACTAGGTATTCACTTTTTTGGATTTTATTTAATTATTTTCTAACAATTGTGAATGCTTTAGTTGATGTGTAGAGCAGGCGGTGATGGAATTGGATAGCACCGGTGATGGCGTAAATCCAAATACCTAGAAGAATTACTATTTTTGATGGGTGCGTACCTTATTACTAAAGGTGTGGCACTAATATTTATTTAAGCGTGCTTATTTATTAAATCATTTGACAAAACATTTATCTTGTATGTACATAGGCGCTCGGTTAAATATTTCATTATTTGATATTTATATTTGGGCACATCCCGACTTTTGGATGCCCAAACGCCTTACTTTATATTTGGACAAACGTAAACACAAAAGCAAAAGCAGGCTATTTGTAAAATGGGCTATTTTTTAGCTTGAAGATAAATAAATCTATAAGTACATGCATTGTGAAGCGCTCACACTAGGCATGGGGGGAGATTGCACCCAATTTGTCTTTTTGTCTCATGTCATGCAAATCTATATTTGCTTTGTACTTAAATTATGAAGGTTTGTAGAGTTCTTTGTTTTTGGGAACTTCCAGCATTCACTACGCACGCATATAGCATCTGATTTGTGCACCAGTGGTATCAAAGTGGAGTTGAGATCAAGAGCTTCCAATCGCTTGCCATCTCACGCAAAGGCGCAGCTCCTAGAATGAACGGGCTCTGCAGGACATAGGCATGTTCCTGGTGGTGAAGAACCCCCAATTGTACCCTCTGATCGCGAAGGACCTCTCACAGGAGATGGAGGACCACTCAGAAAGTTTCTTTCACAAGTCTTTTTTTTTCCTCACAAAAAAACAGACAAGAGTTTATCAAGTTTGAGTTTATATAATCTTGAGAAGCTTAAAGGGAGCACAAGCTCTATAAAATTGACAAATCGTGGAAGAAGTGTTCCTATTGTGGTACTCCCAAACCAATTTTTTGGTCTTAGTAAGCCCATATTTTCACCTGTAACTTGGTTGAACGGATTTACAGCAAGTAGGCTGTCACACGTAGTTTATGCGGAAGAATATTTTGCTCAGAAAAAGATCGTTTTCAATTGCCATACTCGAGAAAACCAAGATTACAAAAGCAAAAGCATATTAATAAAAAAAGCAAGTTCGTGGTGGTCTTATTCACACGTGACTAGAGGATGAGCGACAAATCTTCAATCAAATCCAGGATGTCGGATCATAATATAGACAATTTTATGGGCGAAGGCGATTTTCTAGAGCTGAGTATGGAGCAGAAATTGGATCTAATCATGATGCAGCAAGAGCAAAGGGCACGTCAAAACTTACAAGCACAATCGGCTACACTTCAACAATCCACTGTCAAGCAAGACAGAGCATAACCTAAAGATGTCATCCAACATACTATTGATGCGACACTCGATGCACAGGCTCTTAGAAAAGAGGCCAAGATAAGTAAAAGAAATTTTATATTCTGCACTTTTAATGGGCAACATGATGGCAAAATTGTTCTTACTATATTAGTCAGTTTGACGACTATTTTCATGAAGAGCAATATGCTGAAAAAGATAAACGTAAATGTGTCACTAACCATCTAGCAAATAGAGTATCATTAGGGTGGATTGTTGTCTGCAGAATGTTGATGGTCCCTCTACTTGGGAAGCCTTTCAAAAGAAATTTTTGCAAAATTTCCTTCTGCCTCAATTCCATGAGAAAGCTATCAAATAGTGGGATCTCTTGCAACAAATAGATCATGAATCCATCCTACAATACACTGACCGTTTCTAGATTGCCTTACTTCAACTTCGAATGCTTGAAGATGTTCCTAAGGCAACCCACAAGTGCAAGTATATGTCTGATTTTCCTGGTCACTTCTATGCGGAAGTGAATATGTTCAAGCCAAAGACTTTGGAGGTTGAAATTTCTTTAGCGCATGATGCAGAGGATAAAATTCATGGACGAGAAATGTAAATGCAATAATTTTCGGTTAATGGTAACTTTGGTACAAAGCAATTCAATTCTAACTTTCAAAAATTCAATCAAAATCGCTTTGCTCCTTCTTTTCGTAAACCCTAGACTCAACATCCTGCTTTACCATCAACTACTAATTCAAACCCTAAGCCTTCCCTCCAACCAAATCCCAATATACCCAAACTTCCAGCCCTTACCAACAATATCTCCAAACAAAGCCTATGGTTTGCTACAAGTGTCATCAGCTTGGACACTTAGTAACAAACTGTCAGTCCAAGAAGCAAGCTATTCAAATCAATCACTTGGGAGCGACCGATGATGAGGACCATGAAGATATGACAAACTTCACTAAAGATGATGATGATATCGACGATGCTTCAGATACTTTACCAGGTATGCCAAACCCTCATTCATTATTAACAACAAAATGTTTTGTACATGGTCAAGAAAAGATTGTTTTGTATGATGATGGAAGCACACATGATTTTATCTCCGCAAAGTTGGTAAAAGAATTGAATTTATCTACCGTCCCAACTCATTATCGCATAAAGGCTGCATTCTTAGGCACTAGATACAATGGTACACAAGAAGTACATGATTTAGAGATTAAAATCGGTGATTATGTTGAGCGTAGAAATTTCTTGGTTGTGCCTTTGCAAGCTAGTGATATTATTTTAGGAATGCCTTGGCATCACAAATATAACCTTGACATAGATTATTCCACACATTCCATGAAAATTCATTTTAACAGAATCCAAATCGCAATACATGGATTACACACCTTTGAAAATATTCCACTGCTTAGTCACACACAAGCTAAACATGCATCGAGAAAAGGTAGTAAATCATATTTAGTATGGGTGAATGAAATTGAAGCTAAGGAAAATCAGATGCATCCTAGACATGCATAATTTCTTTCACAATTTAAAGATTGTTTTGCTATTGATTTACCACCTTTTTTACCACCTACACATCCTAAAGACCGTAAACTAGATTTAATCCCAAGTTCTCAACCACCATGTAAAGCACCGTATAGACACAATCAGATTGAACAAAAAGAAATCCAAACACAAGTTGAGGAACTATTGAACCGAGGTCTCAATAGGCCCAGTACTTCTCCTTTTGGTGCACATGTCCTATAGTTAAGAATAAAAACAATACCTATAGGGTGTGCATTGACTATCGTGCCCTAAACAAAATCACTGTTAAGAATAGATATCCGATCCCTAGGGTAGACAACCTCATGGATAAACTACAAGGGGCCACTATTTTTAGCAAGATAGATCTCAAGTCAGGATATCATCAAGTACGCATGGATACACCTAACATTTGGTCATTATGAATTTTTTATTATGCCTTTCGGTTCAACCAATGCACCAACTACATTCATTCATATGATGAATCATATATTTTTGAAGTATCACAATTGTGTGATTGTTTTCTTTGATGATATTTTGGTTTTCAGTAAGGATGAGAATGAACATTGTGAACATCTATCTTTAATTTTCAAATTGTTGAAAGAGAATCAATTATACGCTAACCCTAACAAGAGTGAATTTCTCCAAACCTAGATTGAATACTTAGGTCACATTGTTTCTTTTGATGGTATTCGTATTGATCCTAAAAAGATAGAGGCAACTTTGAATTGGCCAATCCCTAAAAATGTGCATGAGTTACGTTCTTTCTTAGGCCTTGCTAGCTTTTATAAAAAATTTGTGAGAAATTTTTCATTGCTTGCATTGCCTTTGACAAAATTGTTAAAGAAAGGTGTTGTGTATCGTTGGTTTGACAACCAACAAAAGTATTTTGATTTGTTGAAACATGCTTTAACACATGCACCTATTCACACTACACAAGTTTTCCTCTTGCCTCAACCTATCCAATAGTAAAAATGAAAATATAGATGCAAAATTGTAAGAAGAACAAAAAGTGATACAAAAACTATTTGAAATCCATTTCTAATTATGGAAATTTGATTACAAAATCTCTAGATTATGTACAAGAGGAAAATTTCTAATTTGAATACTATAATTTTGGCATATTTAAATATTTGCATCCTCTCTATATTAGAATTCTCCAAATAGTCAGTGTCGTTAGTCGAGTGCACATCATCTAAGTCAATGATATTGGGATGGGGATATGGCATTCCAACTCGGGGTTCTAGGCATGGAGCTAGAGGATTATATGCAAGTGGCATTGAGAGATTTCAATGAGAAGCATAGTTGATTAGATTTTCAACCATCTTTGCTCTAAACATAAGAAGATCATCATTTGTATAAGTTTCTAAGTGCTCATCTTGCATAAAATCGTAGAAATGAGACTAAGTATAAAATTGCTAATGCTATGTGGGTTAAATTAGCAAAAAGTAAACTTACATCGCCCATTTGTTGCCCAAGTAGATATTCCAGGAGCACTTTTGCATTGTAGCAAACTCTCCATCCACAGATATGGCCGTCACCTTGCTCTAGCACTCTACAAAGAATAATTCTTGTATTTTTCAACATTTCGTGGTCTTGAACCACTGCCTCAAAGCCCTTTACTAGCTTTTTCAAAGAACTATTATGGCGAAGAAAAACACAGTTAGTGTTTTTCTCTCTCCCTCTCCCTCTCCCTCTCCCTCTCCCTTTCATGGAACTCACTACTTCACATTTTCATGGTATCCTTCAATTGAGTTGGTTAAAAATCATCTTTGTGTGGGAATATCATAAGTAATCAGGCTCCAATGAGATCTATGAGACAATGAGGACAATAAAGTTTAGCAATTTAAAAAAAAATTGGGATAACTTTTAAAAAAATACCAAAAAGGACTTACCATTCATGGTCTTCCATAACCACATGTTGTACGCGATCCAAATTGCAATCTCTTTACCACTGGCACACATCTAGATACAATGTTCTCTCTTGGGTCAAAACTGTCGATAGGAGAGAATCTATGATGAAAAACTTCTCTTGAACATTAGAGGGAAGGTTTACAAGAATTAAGCTGCAAAAGCAAATAAATACTAAGATTTAGGCCATATGCATACGAGGAAAACATGTAAAATTTTTAGAGTTTCACAACACCTTAAGATTGCGGTCATTACACCATCGTTGACCTCCTTTTAAAGGTTTGAGAGGACTCAAATATCCTCCTCGCTAAAGTGGATAGCACCGAAATGCTACTGGTTTGGACTTCTTAGAGGCAACACAACATCCAAAAATGGACCCAGCATCTCAACCACCTCACGATTGTCCTCCTCATGCATGCTAACATGCATATGTCTTTTCTGTGTAGTCTCTCTCTCATCCTCCTTTGTCTCCTTGTGTTGGCATCTGTCTCACGAGCTTCCTTTTCTTCTTGGGAAACCTTCTGGGCATTTAGCCTCATGTTGTGGGAATGCAGGGGTGGGACATCAAACATCCTCACCTCCTTGCCCTTTTTGAAGGGACAAATCTCTAAAATTCCCTTCATTTTCCTATCTATAATGCCTTGTGGGACTAGCAACTTGTTGTATCTAAACCTAAGTAACCTAAGGGATGTGAAGTCCCTAGGCATCATTGTCACCCTATGGGCATGAGCTACCAAATTGCACGAGTCCTAAAAAAATTCTACCACAAAGTCCTCGACAGCTTCATGTAGAAAATCTAGTGTTGAGGCATGCTAGTGAAAGTCTAGGTTATTTGTTTTGCATATATCTTTAACAATACCTCCTTAGCTCTTTAAGCACTGAGGCATGCTGCTGGTATTGCTTATGATGAGCTTTGGTTTGTAAGGGGGGCATCCTCTTCCCAGAACTAGATCCCTATTGCTATGAGCTTAGGCTAGCGGCCCAATGTATCATCCTACACATTTTTCCCAAAGCATGCTCCTTGTTGTGCAATGTGTGGGTCTCTAGACAATACTATCCTTGCGATCTAATTTTTTCTAGCCATATCTACAAAATAGTACAAATGTAGTATTAGAACTCCATTGAGAGGGAAAAAAACTAGAGAAATGGGATAAAAGAGACCGAATCCACACAACACGAGGGAGGGGGTCCCAAAATTAGGAGTCCCCCTCTCATGTTGTGCAAGATGGGGGGAAATCCAGGGGGGTCCCAAAATTAGGAGTCCCATCCTCACCTTGTGGGGGACCACAAAACGTGAGGGGGGTCCCAAAATTAGGAGCCCCCCCCCCCCCTGCATTGTGTAGGGCTGGAGGAAATCACACAATGTGAGGGCAGGGGAGCACTATATTAGGAGGTCCCCACCCTTGCATTATTTAGCTCTTGGCTGTTTCCAAGGGGAACCACACAATGCAAGGGTGAGGTCATAAAATAGGAGGCCTCCCCTCTCATTGTGCGACTCCCAGGGGGTGGGGGAGGATTTCATAATGCAAAGAGGGGTTGCAAGATTGGTAGGGGCCCCCTTCCATTGTGCAGCTCCCACTGAGGGGACAACACAAAATGAAGGGGGTGGGTCCATATTTTTCCACGCCCTTCTCTCACATTGTGTAGGACATGGGGTAGCACAACATGAGAGGAGGGTGCTCTTTCAGCTTGTTATGGCCACATTGCATTGTGTGGGCTTCATAGGGGGAGAGACTCACCACTATAGATGAGCGTCAAGAGCTATGGAGGTTTGAGAGACTTGCAACATGCAAAGTGAAAAAGCAATCAACTATCAAGTTTTTTGCTATATATGACACTTACATGTGCTAATGTCACTTGATGCCACATTAGTAAGAATGTGCACCCACACATGTAAGAATTAAAATTGCATGCCATGTGTCTTCCACTAGTGAGCCACCACATGTCCACCATTGAGGCTCCTTGCACATGTTGTAGTGAATGTGCACGTAGTCACCACATGTGCAATACCAAGGCTATAAAGAGCCAAGCGAGGAGTAGAGTCGCCTCCTATTTTTGCGCTCACTCGTCCCCTCTCTATCACTCTACTCTCTCTCTCTCTCTCTCTCTCCCACCCTCCCCCTGGCTCATGTTTGCTTGATCAAAGGTCTGTTCTCACTTTCTATCCTAAGGTGCGGTCCTTGTCGCACTCTCTTTTGGACTTCTATTATTTTGGTATAGTACCTTGCACCCCCCAACCCCATCCCTCGAGTGTTGGGATCACACAAAGTGAGAGAAGGGCCTCAAGATTTTGAAACAAGGACCATCACAATGCAAGAAGAGGGCCTCAAGATTTTGAATCCCCCCGTGTTTTGTGGTCCCCCCGTCCCAAAACAAGGACTATTACAATGCAAGAGTAGGGCCTCGAGATTTGAACCCCCTTGAATTGAGTTGTTTTCCCCATCCCC
Organism: Lygodium microphyllum; assembly: GCF_053477565.2. Classification (NCBI taxonomy): domain Eukaryota; kingdom Viridiplantae; phylum Streptophyta; class Polypodiopsida; order Schizaeales; family Lygodiaceae; genus Lygodium; species Lygodium microphyllum. Next base: position 68,100,709 of record NC_141148.1, read on the forward strand.
ACCCCAAACCATCAAGGACCCACACAACATGAGGGGGGCTCAAGATTTTGAAAAATCCCCTTGCATTGTGCTGGTTTTCCCCACCCCAAATTGCCGGGGGGGGGGGGGGGGGGGGGGGGGGACTGGAGGTTTTGAAACCCCCCCTCCCTTGCATTGTCTAGGTCCCCCTTTGCTGATTGATGTTTCTCATATAGTTGTGTTTGAAGATATGGATGCTACACATGTGTCGCATATGGAGGGGACTCTTGAGCCTATGACGAAGAGTGAAGTCAATCCTAATGCTTTGGCACAAGAGCCTTCTAGTATTGAAGGCACTCCTAGCACTTTGACATAAGAGCCCAGGAGGAGTGGATGCAATCCTAAGGAGATGCTTGTAGACTTGCTTGGTCAAGTGGGACAAGAGCATCTACTACCACAAGTATCCCAGGTGTTTTCTATCATTGCCTCTACAAAGGAATGATCAAGACCTCGAGAGTCTTCCTTAAGGAACATGAGGCAAATTTTTTGGAGTGGACATCTGCACAGAGAGGTTCCTATCAAGGACCTGTAGTATGTTCACATGAATGATGCCTTTGTTGTGATAAGCCTCAAAGAAAAAGGTTCTATAGGGCAGTGCTTGGGGTTCTTGAGGGCAAGAAGAATGCAAATCTACATTTCCTTGCACATAATCAGAAGTGTCATTTCATTGAGTACTTTCATGGATTTGTATGATTTTTGCATGTGTTGTTAGGGGATGAAGAAATAGAGCCTATCCAAGACCTAGAAAATACACCGTAGCCCTAGAAAGTGGAGACAGATGGAGTGCAAGAGGTTTCACAACTAGTAGATGTGGCCAGTGAGAAGGAGCAAAGTGCTCAACTTGATGTTGAATCTTTAAGAAGGGAGAACACAGAGATGGTGGGTTCTATTGTTGAGAAAGAGGTCAAGGAGGATATTGGTGAAGTTCCCACAGCTCTGCTCCCCTCCTTCCCTATTGTGAAAGGCAATATGTTCTCTAGTCTGAGATCCATGTCCTTTTTAATATCAAGGAGGGCTACTGCCTAGCCATTGTTCACAGAATCTAGAAACAAATTCTAATATTATTGTATCAAATTGGGATAAGTATTTGCTTGTGGATTCAAATGTCAAGGAAATGGAATACCTCTCCACATTAGAGACTTTGACTATGATATACAAGGATGAACTTTGATATGAGTCATCCATTCTTTCAGAGGAAGAGTTTGAGGAAACACAAAAAAAATTGAATGTATCTCACTTAGGCAAATCAAACAAGGACGTGACTCCTAAGTCCTTGCAAATCAACCAATCATCCATTCAAACATCGAGTGGGGAGTTGCTCATTTCAAATGAAAATCAAAAGGTTTGTTTCACAAACTATGTTCATTTGGATACCATGTTGATTTCCATAAAAATTTTCCTAAGACTCACTAGGTATGTTTGATATTTTTTGGCTTGTCATGTACGAAGATGGTTTTATTGGCCATGCAAGCAAATGGAAGGGAGGTTTAGGCAAGGATTGTGCCTTGGACCATTACATCAAAGACCTCACCTTTCCAAAATTCATTGTGTTCCACCACAAGTTCTCAAGGGACAATGCAAAGTTCCCTCTTTTTGCATTGAAAACCCTATCAAGATACCTTGGAGGGTATCCTATTAGGTGGAATGCATACAAGATAATGTTTTTAGAGAAACAGAAAGCTATGAGAGTTTTTTGTCATCAAGGCCCTAGTTTCCAAAAATTATGTGCCAAATACCACTTAGCGTATGCATCATTCGGGCTAATCAGTGAGATCAAGGATCCCAATATGCTTGCAAAATATGGAAAAAGGTGCTTGCTTAGAATTAGATCAATTTTAAAATTTGATCAACAATCTTTAAATGAACTAGAGCATCTTCAAATAGGCCAAGAGTAGAGGAGTGTGCTTCATTATTGTATACTCAACAATAGTGGTTTTTGTTTTTAAACTAAGTTGTATATTTGTTATGTAAAATGTTTCTTCCAAAACTAGATAATTGATAAGTGCTCCTCTATGTCAAAATTTCTACAAACACTTGAAGTATTTACGAGGAACTGTTAGCTATGGGTATCCAAGTTTTTCCTTGTCTTTGTCTAGTTTGTCACCACATAGTATGTTTGATTGATGCATTAGAATTCTCCCACAATTATGTGCTTCTTTGTCTCACCAAATGTTGGATTTCTTTGTTGATTTAAAATTTTCTTAGTGCTTCTTTTCTATCAGCTCTATGGACAAGTTTTCTGTATGTTCACGATTCTTTGATTCTTTGTCTCTCCAAATGTTGCATTCCTTTGTTGATTTCAGATGTTTTTAGTGTTTCTTTTCTATAAGCTCTATGGACAAGATTTTCGTGTGTCCATTGGTGTAATTATTCTAAATTATTGGCTTTCTCTACTCCTCAAGCATGTCTTGTATGGCTAAAATAGTTGGTATGCGCTTGATAATGGGTTTTCTCCATACCTTGAGTTAACTACACTGATAAACTGCTACCATATTCCTTGGCAAACCAAGGGGTATGGTTATATATAATGTGCTATCAAATAATAAGAAAGGATGCCTGATTAGTGCTTCATGCACTTGTGATTAAGCAATTATACTTTATCAGATACTATATAGATAATGTACCATGTAGTGGTGGGTAATGTGTTGATCTATTCATGCAGTAACCATTGACTTTTTAAATTTGTCCAATGTTGTTTCAAAGGCCCGGTAGTCATCTGAGTTCCATGTGTGCATGTCACAAAACTTAAAGATTGTATCTAAAGACTTCCAAACGTTGGCCTTGAATGATTGTGCTTCACCACTATCAACATGGTCCACAATTGCATTGTGGATGCACTTCCACCTATTGAATTGAATTCTTTGAGTGGAATGTTTTACTTGACTAGGATTATTGAAGGATGGTGGAGATAAAAATCTCTGTGCTTTCACATCCCCAACGGAGAGTTTCTTTGGCATGTCTTGACCATCCTTTGACCTCTTCTTTTCCATGTCAATCTTCACATTTCCACCTTGCAAACCAATGTTTGATAATGGCTTTTCAAGTGCTACAAATTCCTTGGTCTCCATAGACCTAGGTTGCATTGTCCAAGAAAAATATATATACAAGAAAAGAAATATCTCAATGATCTTGCACATAGCATGTACTGTGTAGATATGGATTTGAGACAAGGGAATATCTAAAACTTCTCTCAAACTTGGATCTTTGAGGTACTTATCAGGTGCCTTTTTCCAATTCCTTTTGGTAAGTTCCTTTGTGGCATATGCATGCAATATATGCATGGGCTCTTTGAATTGGCCCCTTTTGAGACATTGTACAAGCACATTGTACAAGCACGTTAGGGTCTTCAAATCACATGCTAGATGCCACTGTACTTTGAATCTTCCAAATCCTTCCACATCCAAGATTCTCCCATTCCTTTGCTCACTAATAATTTGAGGTATATTTGTCTTGTGAAAAATCCAATGCAAGGTTTCAAAATTATGGGACATAATTTGGAATAAAAAAGTATTATAAGCATTGTGACACAACAACAGTATTAGCATAAGTAAACTTCCAATTCAAAATGTATTGCTCACCTCAAAGGACCCTAGAGAGAATATATTGTTCTTAGACTAGACACCAAACCATTTTGGATTGTGCTTTGAAATTGTTGGATTGAGTGTCCTATTCATCAGGGTGATGGTGACCTATTCTAGCTTTTTATCCTTCATAATTTGGCACTCATCGAGCTTGAGTATAAAATTTAGAAGACCATGACATTCATCAGGAGTCATCTCAAATAATTAAAAAGAGTATGACTATAGGGCCTCCAAGTTATAAAATATATTGTTGTGGTTGTTGTAAACCATTGCCTCCCTTAGTGCCAAATGATACATATCTTCGATATGAAATGGATGTTGAGATATCGAGCTCCACTCGTGATACGCCAGGGTGACCGTTGTGTATTTATGTCACCGACTTGTCAGTTGCAGACGTGGTTGGTACACCGCCCATGAATAATAGCTACATGACAGCTATCCTTATCTACTCTAATTCATGGCTCAGTTAGTATGCCACCTTAGTTAGTTGAGTTTGGTTTGAGACCCATATATAGGGTTCTTCTATTTCTTTGTATAAGAGTTCTTTTTGGCTTACACAACTAAGAAGAGGAAAACTGTTTTCAGCCTCCACCCTTGTGTGTATTCCCCCATTGTGCAAGCAAGAAAGCTACAAGTGAGACTCCTTCCTTCTCTCCCACAATCTTGACAATGGAGCTTCCAAGCGTTGTAGAACTTGATCAATCACTTGTTTTCACATTCTTTTGAGTGATGTTGGATTTGGAAATATCAATCCTTGCAACTTAGATTCCTTCATCTTCCTATAAAGAGATTTGTAAATAGTTGTGTATCCCCTACTAGATGTATTGCCTCATCCAACAAAGCTTGCATATCACTTGAGCTAAGCTGACTCCCTCTCAAGAAAATCTCAATCTCCTATTTTGCAAGATTTTGATATTTTGGATCCTTCAAGATTGCTTTGATAGTTTCCTTATTTAGAAGCATTTTAAATTGTTAAATTGATGCCCCCACACACTTCAAGTCGTTTCTTCATTGGGTTGTAGGATATCCCTAAATTCACAATAAAAAATGTTAAATTATCATAAATTATTTTACAAATACTTTATGAGATGGTGAAAAAATTAACAAAGATCTTACTTCACTACATGTATTCTTTTCTTAATATCACCACTTCGTAGCTTCATGTCTTAAATATTTCAAAGTTTCTTGCACCGTTTGTGAACCCCCAATATTATTTCTTTAAGCGTTGATTGATCTCTCTATTTCTCCAGCTCTAAAATAGTATCCTTGTTTTGTAGTAATCTGTGCTTACATTGCTCTGATGTTTACCTCAAAGAGACATTCTCCTAACAAATCTCTTTCTAACTTGTGTACATTGCTAATGGCATAGTGAAACCAAATTCCTATGGGACCTCACATACTCTGCTACTGGGAAGACCATGGCTTTTTGAAGTAAGAGCATAGACGGATTGGTTCAAAGGAACCCTAACCCTAGGTAGAGGACCCAACAAAGTAGTGTTGAAGTTGTATGGCTCACAAAAAGGTAATGAATCCACCTCTATCAAAGTCTTAAGTGACTCCCCCAACAAAGTTACAAATGGCACATCAACAAATGAAGAAGCTGTCAAACTGAATTTTTTCCAAGAAAATAGAGGCATAGTCCCTAACAGTGGGCACTGTAAGCCAACTCCAAAAAGATGCAAAGTCCTTGTTAATGGGTGAATACCTCTTACCTGAACCAAGAATGACTTCTAAAATCACCTCTAATAGTGAGATAGAGGCATGGATATATTGTTCTCCATGTTACATGGTTGTAACAGAGCTACAAGCAGAAGCAAAGATAGAGATAAACACAAGAGCAAAGCCAAATGTAGAAGAAGAAGCAGAGGATACAACAGAGAGTCTATTTTTCTCTTACAAAGTCCCTACAAAGGTAAAGGCAAAGTTTGAAGAGGATGATGATGATTGTGCAAAAGAAGATTATGAAAGTGAATTGGAAGAATCTATCTAGCCTGAAGAGGATCAATACTCTTGAGTGGGAGTCATCATGAAAGTAGATAACAAAGACACAAAAAAAGAGATATCTAACCGAGTGTAAATATGCCAAATGACAGAGCCAACAAGACACCTATAATGGGTGGCATCTGTAAGGCGAGATCTAGTTGCTAAAAGCTTGGACTCTAGGTCCATGGGGCAAGAAATAGGCTAACAACTAACCATACCAAACTCTGAGAGAAGCATGGAAATGTATATGTGCTACAAAATAAAAATGCAATGTGCCATCAGATAGATCTCAAGCCAAGGAAGAAATGTAGAATCCCAAGCTCCGTCATGTCAAACTCCTATCACAAAATCTCCCAATGAGTACGATCAACCTGTTGAGTAATGCTCCTTGTAATAATAAGATCATCCACATACAAGATGAGAAAAAAACACTTGTCACCCCACAACCTTTAATTATAGATTGAGGTCATGAGTTGATTGATGAAAGCCACTCTATAGAAAGAATCGATCAATCTTCTAGTGTAAAGCACAAGGAGCCTACTTCACGCCATAGAGGACCTTCTGCAATCTGTAGACATGGTCCTCCTTTCCTTGCATAAGAAATCCTAGAGACTATGAAACATAAATCTCCTCCTCAAGGATACCATTCAAGAAGGTAGACTTTACGTCCATTTGATAAACAAGTAACTGGTGGTGGTGAGCTACAAGTGCCAAAATAGCCCAAATAGTAGATACCCGAGTCATAGGTGCAAAAGTCTCAAAATAGTCCAAATTTTCCATCTGAGCAAAATCCTTAGCTACAAGCCTAGCTTTGTGCTTGTCTAAGGAACCATCTGCAAGGTACTTGGTCTTATAGACCCACTTCACACCTATCACCTTTCAATTCAAGGGATGAAAAACCAACTCCCAAGTCTAATTATGCTTGATAGATTCGAGCTCCTCCTCTGTGGCTTGACGCCAACTATCCTAAGCAAGACCCTCCTCGATTATAATAGGCTCATTGTCATGAAGAATCTATGACATAAGAGCATAGTTCACACAAAGTGAACTATTCCGCTGGGCCTGTGAACAAGTTGATATGCATGGACCTATAGGAAAAGCAAGAAAGTGAGACATGCTAGAATCCTTCATGAGTTATCAGTACCAACGAGGAATCTGAATAGGCTCATCCTACTGCGATGGAGATTGAGTAGCCTTTGGTACTTGTAATGCATCTATCTGTGGTATGGACTCCCTCTCACCAAGGGAAATTAAATACTTCTTATCTAAATAAGGCTTTCCCTTTGATGCAACTAATCAACCCTAGAATACTCCAAAGGAGAGGTTAAAGGAGTGGAAGTATGTGATGAAGAAGAAGAAGTAGTAACATCCATCAAAGGTGATAGGGAAGTTGGAATAGAGGGTGTAGAAGGAGGAGGGGGAGGAGCCAAAGATGGAGTGTTAAGAGGCAACCTAAAAGGAAATAGAGGAACTGAGGGTGGGAGAGGATCAGTCAATGATGAAGAATCCCTTGTAATAGAACCATTGATAGGATCCTCAGAGGCCAATGCTTTGTCAAATATCACGTCCTTGCTCATAGCAAGTTTTCATGTTTTTGGGTCGTAGGGGCAATAGCCCTTCATGGTAGTGCCTATAGCCCACAAAGATGAGCTTCCTAGACTTTGAGTCAAGTACATGGACAAATGCATCACATCCAAAGATGTAGAAGTGAGACATGGAGAGCTTTCGACCAAAGAAATCCTCATAGGGAGTCATGTCTTGTAATGCAAAAGTCAAGGAGTGATTTTGCAAATGTGAACCACAATAGCCATTGTCTCACCCCAAAGGGTATGAGGAAGACCCCAATGCTCCAACTGGCCATCTCTAGCATGGTTCAATTTGCACACTCCACCACATCATTCTCTAAAGGTGTGTTGGATGGATATACACCACCCCAATGCCATGATCCCTACAAAACTAAGATTGAGATTAGAACTAAACTCACCACCATGATTTTCTCGTATGCCACGAACTTTGGAAGTAGTCTATGTCTCCATAAACACCTTGTAAACGCCCCGAACAACGTAGTATGCTTAACAATTATGATATTCGCTTGTTTTCAAGATTTAATATAAAAGAGAATGAACACTTAAAGCTAAAAATGAAAATTACTCACAAAATTATAGCCATGAAAATGTAAAAGTAATGGAGACAAGATTGAGGGTTGAAGATGGGCAACCCCCCCCCCCCCCCCCCCCGAAGGAATGTATTTCTACTCAACCCAAGTCCCTTAGGGAAGAGCTCAGTTACAATCAACCTGAGAGTGAGAAAAAGGTAATTCTCACTCTCACAAGATCATGCAAAGATGTACAAACACACATGCATTATCTATTATGCAATGATAAGAACTGATTTCTTTACAGTATGAGAGAAGAAAAAGGGGAAATCAGCCTTTCTCCATCGTTGATCAGCAGTACATGGATAGGGCTTGCTTCTTGTTGCTAAAATGGAAGAAAAAGCTCGAGAAGGAGGTGCTGTGATGAATTTACAGGCTTGCTGTCCTGTAAACAGCAATGATAGAAGAGGGCATATGGAGGAATTTGATAATGGAGAAGTGGGGAATGATGATGGGGATGGAGGGGGCCAGTTTTCGGCTATCTGTGGGTGCTGTACATGAGTTTACAGCAAAGAAAAATGATCATCAATGAAGAAAAACGAGCTCTTATTTACAGGAGAGGGGAGAGCTAGTACAAAAGGGGAAAGTGGAGTAGCACAAGACAAGTGTCCAGCCACATGTCATGAGATGTGACAAGTGGTGGGACACTTGGAAACTTGTGTGACAAGTGTCTTGACACTTGTCTCTTCTCTATGGCCTTCCTTTTTGGGTTGAATACTGTCAAGAATAGAAACAACCAAATTTAGTAAGCACAGTCAGAGTACAGAACTTACTATTTTTAGAATGACATCCCTATTTTTTAGGACTAGCATTTTTAGGCTAATTTGAGGCTCCTAAAATTTAGGGACCTCCTAAAATTTAGGGATCTCCTAAAATTTAGGGACCCCCCCAATATGGGTATCATATGAAATCTTTTTCCGTGTACATCGCAAAAATGGTATCCGAATCTTCATGTGACTTTCTTATGCAAAGAAATGTGCATTTCAAGCTTTGAGCCCACACATGCACATTATACAAGCATTTCATGATCATGCCATCTTGTTGATTGTAACTGTCTGTTCTGGTGGATCTAGCCCACACTTCAAGGCATCAATCCTTTCTGTGTGCGAGTCTAACCCTGATATGCGTGAGTTCTAGTCACAGGCGCCCAATCGGGTCATATAGGTGGAAGTGTGAACTATCTTTTCTCTAACCCACCGCGTGGGTCCACCATAACCTGTGACCACTCATCAGTGGCCAGCTCCAATGCACTTTTCTTTATATCTAATTAGTGCAAAGGAAATAAATTTAATAAATCATTACATAGACAAATTAATGAAAAAGGATACAAATTCTGTTTCTATAGAGTTGTGACACACCTTACACATAGTAATAGGAGTATGCCTTGCTCTTGTACTCCAGAAAATAAGGCCACATATAATGATTGAAGTCATCTATAGTCAGCATCCAATACTTGGTCTTTCCAAGGGAGGCCATGCCCATAGGTCCGCAAAGGTCAGTATGAGCCGACTTAAGTGGAGTAGAAGCCCTCCTAGTGGCAACTTGGGGATGAGGTTGTCTATGCTACTTACTGCTCAAACAAATGGAGCACAAAGTGTGAATGTGAAGGAAATCAAGAAGTCCCTCCACCATCTTCTTCGAGAAGCTCATTGTCTAATGTCAAAATTTAGACGACCATAATGACCATGCCAAAGCATCCCAAGCGCATGGGAAGACCTTACGTCTAAGGATGTAAGCATATAAATCCCACCATCCTTGGATCCTATCCAAAGAATGGCACTAGTAGAAGCATCCTCCACTGTTGTCACCGCATCCTATGTAAATACCATGTGGGTACCAAGCCATGTAAGACCATGAACATACAATAGGTCTAAACCTAAATCTAGTACATAGAGAACTTTGGCTAAAGAAGATTCCTTTTCTGGCAATAATGAAATAGGCCTCACTCCTCAAACAAGAATGGTAGAGTTGTCACCAATGTTGACTTTGCCCCCTTTGGTACTTAGGTGGTCCTAAAGCCAATCATGTCTATAGGTCATGTGAGAAGAGGCCTCACTATCAACAAGCCAAGGCTTCTCTTGAGCAAAAGAAGCAAAGTTGTATCCTGCTCAGCAAATGCATGCACAAAGACACTCTATCATCATGGGGGCAACCTTCATAACCTTTGATTCCTTCTCCTTTGGCTTAAAATGGAGGTACTTTTTTCCACACCTCTCCTCCGGATGAGTACCCTTCCCATAGTGTGGGCACTTGGCCTTCTTCTTCTTCTTCTTCTTCTTCTTCTTATCCTTCTTGTCCTCCTGCTTCTTGTCCTTGGCCTACATCTTCTTCTTCTCACCACATGTACCTACAGTAAAGGCCTTGGTGGAGCCAAAAGCACTGGCCCCAACCTCTTTGGGTTTCTTATCATGCTCCAAGACAAGTGGTGAAAGCCCCTCCCATAAGAGTGTCTCATGGGTCCTTGTGATATGATAAGTCTGGTGTAGAAGACATCAAACCAAGGATATGGCAAGTCAAAAAGATCATAGCCATGTCTTATGAGGATATCATCCGACCAAAAGAGGCAATCTCACCTCTCATGACCTCCATCTTCATGATGTGCTCCTCCATAGAGGAGAAATCATCAAGATTGAGCATCCGCAACTTTTTCTCAAGGGAAATCTTATGGACAAACATCTTGTGTTGATATAAAGATGCAAGCTTCTTCCACACTTTCGTTGCAGTCTTCAACCTTACAAACATGCACAAGGACAAAATCTTGAAAATCATAAAGGAAAAAGATCAAGCTTGAGAGTTGAGTTGATCCCACAAGGTTGCTTGGTCCATAGAAGTTCCATATGCTAGATCCTCCTAAGGATGGGGAATGGAATTTGAAACAAGAGCCTAGAGATTGAAGGTATTGAGTATGCACTCCACCTGACACGACCACAAAGAATAGTTGGAGCCATCAAGTTTGTCTTCTTTGGGTAATGAAGGTAATACACACACCTACATTGAGGGTATCAAGGATAGCATCTTCATCGAGGATGGAACCTTCTATGAAAGATGAATAGAAGGGAGATGGGTGCTAATGGGGGACTCCTCTCATCGACTATAATTGCAATAATCATGTATCTACTCATAAGAGTGTTAAGAAAGAAGCTCCTTCTCTAAGTCATCAAAGCTCATGAATTGGTAAGACAACTTCAATCTTTCAATCACCCAAAAAGCTATGTTTGGATGAAGATAGCACAAGAAATAGAAGGTAGTTAGCTACAGTGATTGTAGATGCATCATCTATCAGAGGGAAAGGCTATCGCCTACCACTAAGAGGCTATCGCTTGTTAGTAGCAAGATGTTGCCTTCCAAAAAGCTATCACCTATTGTAGGAATTTATGTTTTCAACAACATGTAGGAAAACAAGGGCCACCTTAATGCCTAGATGTTATTCCCGAGCTCTTGAAGAAGTTACCTGATTGGTGGCCAAAATGTCAAAAATGGGGGGTCCGGACCACCCAAACAAGCACTAAATGCAGCAAAAGCAGGCTAAAAATTTTCATTTTGAAGATTTAGGGTACTCCTTTGTAATGAAAACCTACTCTTTTGCAAGAAATCTTTAGACTATGTCCTCACTTTGGTTATGATACCATGTGAGAGTGTGCAATTGAAGAGAAACACGAACACAGAGAAGTAGAGAGAGAAAGAAAGAGAAAGTAGAATATGAAGGAAGAATACTATATTATATGAAGAAGAATTTTGATACAATGGAGATGGATTGATCAATCCCCCTACATGTAACCCAAAGTGTCCAATGAGGACATCGGATCAAGCTAATGATGACAGTAGTACCAAGCACAGAGAGTCAAAGTGTCAGAGTGTGCACCTATAAAAAAAGACTAAAGATTGAAGAGTGTGTGTCTACCAAGTGGGGGGTGCAACTACAAGTAGCAAAATCACCAAAAAATGACCAACATGCTCCTACATGGGCCATAAATGCCAGCCATTCAAGAGAAAAAATACCAAAAAAATAGAGAAGATCCCAAGAAAATCCCAGATGATAATGACAATGTTTAAAAAGTGTAGGCAAACTATGGAAGTAGAAACTAGCCTAGGAATGCACACAAGAAGCCAAAAAATAAAGAAAATGCACCTAAACTACCAGAGCTCCTATATCTTTGTCAGACTCCGACAGGAGCTCACAACTAAGAGATGACATACTAACAAGACGAACATAAGCAAACTAGCAGAAATTTGATTCATGTCTATCAAGACAAAGGTTCCAACAAGCTTCAATGTCAGCACTAGATGGGTTCAAAAAGATTGGGTATACAAGATCAAGGATATCATGCAAGGAATCTATAGATTTGGCTACTGAGCCCCTCACAACCCTCTAATATTACTAAAGTTGTAGTAACACTATCACCTTCACCTAACTTGTCTTGATTATGACTACCAACATCACCCAAACCTTGAAAACAATCATGGAATTGAGCTAAGAACAAAAGACCCAAAATACTAAACCCATGTTGATATATGGGAAAAAAACATGTGCTATGACACCTCTACTGCCTACCTTAGTTGTAGTGGAACTCCAACAAGAATGCTCATCAAACACATTGACAATAGATCAAAGCTCACAACTTCAACAAGGGATAGCTCTGCCAAGGTTGTAAGTAATACAAAAAAACATGAGGAGCCCTCAATGGCTTTCAATTTCCTTACAACCCCCCAATCATTAGATACCTTGCTATCTCAGAATGAAACTGGCCAAAAGGTGCAATCAACATATGATAGTGTTTCATATAGCACATCCACTAAAGGCCAACAACACCCACCACAAATGAAAATCTTATCTAATAACAAGGACATGCAAGCTAAAGCTCAAATGAAAAGCCCACCCCAAGTAGCTAATCATATCAACCAAACAATTCATACAAAGTTGAAGCTGTCTCCAGGTCTAAAACCCTCTTATAAGATACCTTCCATCCTACAATTAGTGTTGATATGGCTTTCAATACAAGTGATGATATAATCACATGCATCAAATGTCTTCACAACACCTCGCATTATTTGCTTGCATCATTGAAAGGCTATATCTTTGTCTCCTAGATGGGAGCATGACTGAGGCCTTTAAGTCTTTGCCCTATGTTGAGATGGCAAGCTTAACACATCCGGACAATAATGATAGACCGCCTAGTTAGATAGTTCTGCACATCTACACTTAACAAATTAGTGATCATTATGATCCTCACATGCCACTGACTTATCACATAATTTGTTACACCTACATATAGTTGGTATTATTATAGCACCAATCGATTAGTATAATTAGTTGTATATTTTTTGACTTAATAGGCTACTTTTCTTTATATTGTATCTTATCTATACTTTGTGTATATTGTATTGTGTAAGAAATAAGAAAGAAAAACTAGCAAGAAAATATTTTTGCCCTTTTCTCTCTTATTGTGTTCTTGAGTGAGCTTCCTATTTTCTATATTGTGTGTGTTCGGTACAGTAGCACAAGGGAGTCCTCCCACCACACTATTCGTGACATGGTATTAAAGTGGTATCATTGAGAAAGGCTAGTTTTGAAGGTTGATGTGAAGGAGAAGGACCAAGGATTCAAGAAAGCAAGCAATCGATAAGCTCTCCCATTCTCTGTTCCTTGGATAGTGCCTATGGAGGCACTGGAAGCTATTAAGATAAAGTTGTGGATAAGGATAAAAGTTTGGATAAGATAAGGACAAGTCAGTATGTGGACAAAAGGATCTCATAGATATCCACTTTGTAAATATCTCGGATGTTTAGAGATAAAGCTCACCTACCTCATTTAATGTACCTTGTATATATACAACCACTAGCAATGAAATGCTCAATTGCAGTTCACTATCTCTTATTATGCACATTATCATCTTATCTACAAGTTCCTAGTTTTTCACTACATGGTATCAGAGCACCAAGTCCTACCTTTCTAGCTTATTATGCTCTCCTCAAATTCACAAACTACTTTTCCTCCTTTACTCCCATTCTTCCAATGGCTCTCGTCAATGCTACTAGCTCCTACAAACTGACACATCAAGATCGACAAACTCAATGGTAGCAACTATCAAGTGTGGAAGCTAAGGATGGAACTTTATCTATCTCAAGCAAACCTATCGAATATTATCAATGGCAAGGAAGACTGCCCTAAATAAGAAGGAGCAAACAAGGAAGATTGGATGCAAAGAGATGCAGGTGCGAGAATGGAAATACTTGTCCATTGTGGAGATCGCCAAGTACAACTAGTAAGAATAATACCCAATGCAAAAGGTATTTGGGAATTCTTCAACAATACATATGAACACACAGATATTCTTTATCAAATGACCATGTTTAGAAAACTATCTACTTCCACTATGCATGAAGAACAATCTACCACTAAGTTCTTAGAATAGTGGCAATCTTTGCTAGATGAAACCATAATATCTGGTTTAGTCATCTTTGAAGAATTACAAGCCATGTTTCTACTCTCTTCCCTACCTCTATCTTGGAGAGATTTTATTACTACTCAAACTTCCAGAGATAAAGTCAAGCTTCAGCCCGACTAATTAATAGAATCAAGCGAGAGCAAGTCATGAGAGATACCCTTTCTACTTCTTCAAATCAAGAATCCAAGGCTCTAGCTGTAACTACTTATAACCCAAGGACATCATCACAAAAGAACTCAACACTTTCATCAAAAGCACAAGTTTTCTTCTCAATCTAATTTCAAAGGAATTCTTGGTAATCCTCAACATAAGCCCAAATCTTACCAGCCTTCTCAATCCCTATCCTTAACAAAAAACCCTCATTATCATCTCATATGTAATGCTTGCAAAAGGCAAGGTCATATTGAAAAGGATTGTTGTCAAAAAAATAGATTCAACAAATATCAATCAAAAGGTTAGGCTCACTTTGTTAGCATCAGCAATTATGACATAGAAGAAGCACCAGAAACAATCATCAGCCTAGCCACAAGTGTTTGGGAACCTTCATCAAACTCTAAAGAAGAACATACATGGTTTCTAGATTCTGGAGCTACTCATCATATGACTTTTCACAAGGAATGGGTAGTCGACTTCAAAGAGATCTCTACTCCACTTCGTGTTGCCATGGGGGACAACAACATTCAATAAGCTCAAGGCTATGGCACAATTCAAGTGGAGCTTCCATCCAATCACATAATCAAGGTACAAAAAGTCTATTATGTTCCCAAACTCAAGAAAAATCTATTAAGTATCAGTGAGCTCACTTCTCAATCCTATCTCACTACTCACTTCTATAAAGACCACTGCATCTTACAGCTACTCTCACCTTCTCTCAAACTTACCTACCCCAAAGAATATCGGCTTTATACACTTGGGTATTCACTACTACAACCTTCTTCAAATTCTTTTTCTAACTCCACTTCACTCACAAGTCTACCACAGAATGCACTCCTATGGCACTCTAGTCTTGGTCATGCCTCTCATAATGTTCTCCAACAACTTATTCACAAGAAGCTTGTCCATGGCATTCCACCCTCTCTCTCTCAACTTCCATTTTGTCAAGCTCGTGCTCTCAATAAGGCCACAAATCTTCCTTATCCCAATTCTTACTCCATTACGACTCAACCACTTCAATTAGTACACTCTGACATTTGTGGTCCAATAAATCCTGTTTCTCTCATTTGAGCAAAATACTTTATGGTGCTTATTGATGATTATTCAAGATATACTGCTGCATATTTTCTCACGAGGAAGTCACAAGTCTTCTCCAAGTTCCAAGAATATAAGGAAGCAATTGAAAACAAGCACGAGTTCCTACTCAAAGCTCTTCGTATTGACAACGAAAGAGAATATACTTCAAATGAATTCGAAGATTATTGCAAGGCCTTTGGCATTCAACATGAGCTTACCATACCACATCACCCACATCAAAATGGAGTTGCCAAAAGAAAGAATCGTACACTACTCAATGTTGCAAGAGCTATGCTATCACTAGCTCGTCTGGGAAAAGACTACTGGGAGGAAGCAATTGCTACTACAACATATCTTCAAAAAGGTTGTATTCCAACTCCCTGCAAAATAATACTCCTTACGGATTGTAGTTTGGTCACCCTCCTGACTTATCACATCTTTGAGTCTTTGGATGCACTGCATTTCTTGTCAATCAAGATCACAAATCCAAGTTTTCTCCCAGATCCACACAACTAATTTTTACAGGATATGGAGAGCCACATGGTCACAAGGCCTATCGCTTCTATGATCCAACTGACAAGGTCTTTATTTATGGCCAAAGTGTGATCTTTCATGAAGTTAATATTCTTCCATCCAACACCACAAAATGTCCATCTCTCACACTTTTTCCTGTCAACGAATCTCCGACATTAGACATGCCTCATACAAACCCAAACATGTCTTCACGATAGAATCCTATCCTTCCACTTCTAACCACTCCAGCTCTTCACCTTTATCATCATCCTTATCTTCTTTTAGAAGTTTGAACTCCCTTATATCATGTGAACAACCCTCATCTCAAAAGGCTTCAAACCTTCATGGATATCAAACATTATTAAAAATGTCAAAAGTCATTATCACTCTAGCTCATCAAACGACGATAATCACGCCTGTTGTCCCTTCAAACGGCGCTGACCATCATTAGCCAGCAACTTGCGCAAGCATTGAATGCCACGCAACAACTCCACGTCTCACAACACATGGACTCTTCACTTAGTCCAAAATCTCCAGCTACTCCAATCCATGAAAATCAGCAGCACAAGTGGCACACCATAGCTCGATTGTTGCTACCTATCCTAAATACCAGCCTGTCACAAATTGTACTCAACAATTTAACACTCAGACAGATACTTCCTTATCTTCACAATTTCAAAGCTCCCAACATATTACAGAAAATCTATATAAAGATCAAGTTTCCTATCTTTCAATTCCACAAGCTTCATTTCCTCATGAAAACTTGGCTCCTCTCCATGCCTCTATTCCCAACATAGCTCCATCCACTAATGAACAAAACCTCGAAGGTCTACTCTCATAGCCGCAATGTCTTCAACATCAACCAATAATTCTCCTATGGCTCTCATTGTTATGACTCTACGGCCTCCATCTCTAGCTTCTCCATCAATGTCGATTACTCTATTTAGTACATCAGACTCCGACACCACTCAAGAGGTACAATCATAATCAACTCCTTGCTTCAAAACTTACATGATCTTCATCTTCAAGCCAACATTTTCCTTGGCCAAGCTCAAGATTCACCTCCAATCACTATTCCCAAAGCTCCAATTTGCCATACTGTTACTCAAGCACTTCAAAGTATTGAAGCCTCTCAATGGCAAGCTGCAATGCTTAATGAATACAAAGCTCTACTTCACAATAACACTTGGAAACTGGTACCCCTTCCTCCTGGATAATTTGCAACAAGCTACAAATGGGTACTTTGCAAAAAGCTCAAACCAGATGGCTCCATCGACAATTACAAATCTCGACTTGTGGCTCGTGGTTTCGAAGAAATTGAAGGCCTCCATTACGGAAGTACATTCTCTCATGTACTTTCCTTGTATTCTTTAAGGGTATTACTCTCCATGACAACTCATTTTAAATTAATTCTTCACCACATTGATGTCAAGACTGCCTTCTTGCACGGCCACTTAGAAGAAAAAATTAATTCTCTCATTGGTTTTATCATTACTCTAGCAAGAGGTCCCATCTCTTGGAGTACCAAACAACAACACTCTATTGCACTTTCTACTATTGAAGCTGAATATGTGGCATGCAGCATGGCCACCCAGGAAATAATTTATCTGAAGAAACTCTTGGAAGACATTAGTTTTGGGTATCAACCTAAGCAAATTTCAATCTTCACTAACAATAAAGCATCAATCTCTGTGATTCAAGGACCAAAATTAAGCATTAAACTCCACCATATTGATATGAGATATCATTTTGTACGTGAATTAGTTGAAAGTTCCCATATCATCCATCAATATGTACCATCATGTGACAATTTTGTTGATTTCCTCACCAAATCAATTCCTCACTTGAAGCACAAAATTGCCATGCAAATCCTTTGCATGATCTAATCAGAAGGGGAAAACATCTAGCTAAATTGATGAATTCAATGTAATCTTTTATTTTCTCTATAGATACCTATGGAATCCTTTTGAGGGGGGGATGTTAAGATAAAGTTGTGGATAAGGATAAAAGTTTGGATAAGATAAGGGCAAGTCAGTATGTGGACAAAAGGATCTCATAGATATCCACTTTGTAAATATCTCAAATTTTTAGAGATAAAGCTCACCTGCCTCATTTAATGTATCTTGTATATAGACAACCACTAGCAATGAAATGCTCAACTGCAGTTCACTACTTTCTCTATATTGTCTCTATCTCTATCTCTTATTGTGCACATTATCATCTTATCAACAAGTTCCTGGTTTTTCACTACAGAAGGAAGGCAAAGAAAAAAACTCATATTGCTGTGAGATTTGGTGTGCAAGAAGAATTGTGCATATTATATAGATAAGCCCTTTCATTACCTGTTGTGTTTTTGGCCTTTTGAGACCATTTTAGGCCCCATTTTAGCTCTGCAAGGTTGTAGACAGTAGTTTCAGGCATACATTAATTTTGGTTGTGTCGATTGTTTCTAGGTACACATGCTACAAATTTTATAACTGTCTGTTATAAGGTGTTTGTCAAGAAACAAATACAAGTTTTATGTATAAATAGATTGCAGATTTCATGTGTTTTTGAGTAGTCAATTGAAAGGGTTACTTGATGTGTTATTGTGCACATTCTATAAAAGGCTGTAGAAAACTTGCTTGGTGTTTAGTGCTCAGTTTTGTCATAATGGCTGAGAATAGTACAAATCTCCAATTTCACATATTAAAAAAGTTACATTGTCCTTACATGATGGTAAACAAAGTTTTTGTTTAATGTTTTACATATACCATCCATCACAAAGAAGTTGATATCTATTGGGCAAATGGTAAAGCAAGGGTTGCATGTTGGATCTAATGCAAAGGATTGCTTTGTTGAGGACTTTAACAATAAGTGTAGGTTGATTGCAAAAGGAAATAAAGTTGATCACATTTTTACTTTGAATGATGGAATCCCTACTATAAATGTCGATATGTATGTTAATGACAAAGATGTGGTTGTAAACATTAAAATATGGCACAAACGTATTGGATATGAAAATTTGCAAAGGTTGAAATTAATGCAATCCAAAGGGTTGGAGTACATTTAGAGTTGTAGAATTGCATTAAGTTTGTGAACATGTCAATTTGGAAAGTATGCAAGGCAAGCATTCTCGCATGATAGAGATATAAGCAAGAATATACTTAATGTCATCTATACATATGTTTGGGGGCCTACCCAAAATGTATCTCTTGGTAGCAGTAAGTAATTTGTTACATTCATTGATGATTGCTCTAGAAAACTCTAGGTATATTTCATGAAGAAAAAGAGTGAAGTATTTGAGGACTTTAAAACTTTCAAGGCTATTGTTGAAATGGAAATAGGCTTAAAAGTTAAGTGTTTGAGATCAAATGGAGGGAAAGAATACTTTCTAATGAGTTCAATGATTTTTTGAGGTCTCATGGAATAAAGTGGTAAGTGATAATTTACATGCAAATATACCCCACAACAAAATGGTGTTGTAGAAAGAAAATATAGACATATTGCAAAAGTTACATGGGCATTGATGGCCTAAAAGGATACTCCCAAACATTTTTTATCTAAGGTTATTCATATTGATGTCTACATTATGAATAAGTCTCCCATAGTTGCAACTCATAGTATGACTCTTGAAGAATTTTTTATAAGTAAGAAACCCGATGTATCACACATGAAAGTGTTCGTGTATGTTATATATGTTTATATGCATGATGAGTCAAGGAAGAAATTGGATTCCAAGGCTAAAAAATGTATTTTCATTGGATACTCTACTAAGCAAAAATGTATTTTTGTTATAACCCAATTAGTTGTGAGTTATTTTTTATGAGATGAAAAGTTAGTATGCATCTAGTGGAGATGCATTGGATGATATTGATGATGATCATGATAGTCAGTAGATAGAAAAGTAGGAATGATAGACTCTTAGTGGACTATAGACATCATGTGGAAGTAGATCTAGAGTCGATCCTTGGTTTGGAAGACTAAGAAATAGGCCCACATCTTCAAGTGCATCTAATAGTATTGTAGGTAATGACAAGGAAAAAAAAAAGTGTCTGATGGTAATAATGCATCTACTAGTCATGTAGCTCTTGATAAAGACTCTAGTGTCTAAGAGAGCTTGGATGACGAGCTTAGTATACCTTCAGTTAGGACACCAAGTGTACAAAGATCACACAATAATATAAAGGCTCCATTGAGTGATCCAGTGGTATGCAAGTCTAGTAGGATGACATATCCTGTTAAAATATTTGTTTGAGGAGCATGCAACTCACCATTGTACTTACATGGTAAAGATAGTTGAGGATGTCGAGCCCACTTATTTTGAGAAAGTTGTCAGTCATGCTCATTGGAATGTAGCAATGGATAAGAAGATGGCTACATTAGAGGCCAACGAGACCCATGATCTAGTACCATTGTCTAAGGGCAAGAAAGCTATTTGTTGTAAGTGGGTCTATAAAATAAAGCATAATGCAAATGGTTCCATTAGTAGGTATATGGCTAGGCTAATTACAAAAAGTTATACACATACATATGACATAGATTATAAGTAGACATTCATGTGTGATTTCTTTAGTAGCGTCCAAAGGTTGGATTTTTCATCAAATGGATGTGAAGAATGCATTTTTTCATGGTGATTTGAAAGAAGAGGTGTATATGGAGTAGCCAATAGGTTATGGGGATGTAGAGCATCCCACATATGTGTGCACATTAAAGAACACACTCTATGGGTTAAAAAACACACCTAGAGCATGGTCCCTAACAAGATTGGAGAGTATGTTTTCAATTTTAGCTTTTATGTTTCAGATGCAAATCACTCACTTTATGTGAGAAAGGGCGATGCAGGTCTGGTTGTTATGGTCATCTATGTGGATGACTTGATTATTACAAGTAATAGTGACAATGAGATTGCTAACGTCAAGGACCTTTTGAAGAAAAAGTTTGAGATAAAGGATTAGGGTGAGCTAAAATACTTTCTTGGTATTGAGGTGATTAGATGTGCTAGTGGTGTACGGCTAAGTATGGCTTGGATATGTCATTAGGGCCAAAAACATTTCAAAACAACACTCATAAGAAAATAATTAATTTGCTAATTAGAAGAGGTTTAGAAAAGAAAAGCCCTCCAAATTTGGCTGCCTGGACGTGATTAATGAGAGAATATATGATTCATTTAAGAGGTCGGGTATTAAATATCTTCAATCTTTAATGGACGTTAAGTGTCACCTTTTCAGTCTTATTCTCTTGAAAATTGCAAAATCTTGTATTTTTTAATTTTCACACCAAAAGACGTCGCTCATCTACATTCCTCGACATTCATTTTTTGCACCTCTCTTTCCTGTGGTTTTTATTTTCTTCTCTATGATATTGTTGTCCCGTTTAGGGTTCCCTACCAAAATGTTTATCATTACCTCTTCTAGCAATACAAGCGCAGCCCCACCACACAAGTATAAACTTACTATTCAGTTAGATCTTCAGTTAGATCCTGACTATTCATCTTGGAGGAGTATAAACCATCGAGCATTGTTGGACAAGGATGAAGCTTACAGGTTGCGATTACAAGGAAAGAAGCATGTAGACTTGTGGATGGATGGAAATATTTATCCTCCGGACCCTTCTACAGGTAAGCATCCTCCTTTTTACAATATTCACAACTTCATAAGGTATGTTGGAGATGGTTGTGATGGGATGCTTGGTTATTACATGAGGTTATATTCTACATATTTTACATTTACAAAACAGATGCACGAAATGAAGGAAGCATTATTGGCATTAAAAAATATTTTTGAGCTAACAGACAAGGTTGATAATCTAGAAAACTCTAATCAGACATTGCAAGAAAAATTACTGCGCTTGAAAGAAACTCCAATAGGGTTTAAACAGAGAAAAAGACCAAAAATATAATGGACTTGTGTAGTCGAGTGAAGAAAAGGAGACTAAATCTTGCAAAGAGATGTGTCTCTAATATTTCAGGTATTAATATTCGAGAGAACGATGAGAGGATTAAGCTTATTAAAGAAACCATGACAAAAAAGGACATTATAAGGATTCTTAAATCACTTGAAAATGTAGACTTAAGAAGCCAAACTCTGAAAGAGTTAGTGAAAGATTTAAACAAAACAATTAAACCAAATGAAATAGTGGAGACATGTGACAGGATGGGTATCAGTCGTAGAGGTTCTCGTACTCTCTCTAAATTGTGGTTTACAAATCTTAAATGTCATAGAATAAGTGCGTTTGGTTTTCCTTGGCCTCTTGCAGTTTCAATTGCTAGGACAGCTATGAATCGTAGGATTCCAGATGTTCTTGGGGAGTATATTCATACAGAAGGATCCATGCCCTATGAAAAACATAAAACAAATACATTTTTTTAATACAACACATTTAATAATATTTGGATTGAACTTAAAAGAGTCTAGATTGGAATGGTCCATATGTATAAATTTACTGCCCAAGAATGTTATGGTATTTTGAAGTTTGCACTAAAATTGGATAAAGCACAGATTCAAAAGGGACAAAAGATGGAAAGAGTTGGCATATGTATCATGAACAGGGCATTGGATTGCAGTACCAAGCAGGGAGCCAGAATAACAACTTAAGATACAATCCAAGATGGAGCTTTGGTGGATTGGTGCGGCCCAAGTACCAACTGAAAGTCATGATATCTTGAAATGGTTATTCTCTCATACAGGTATTCCTGATATTATAAAGTCTCAAAGTGAAGGTGAAATGCTGATAGTTGACGGTTTTGGTAGCGTTAATGTGGAATGGCATATGAGTGCTAACTTAAAAACTATCAAATGTATGCTTGGAGTAAGTAATGGGGCAAATGCAAAATATCCTTGTATTTATTGCATGGAGAGTTTGGCATCCAAAGAATGGAGTACTTTGCGACCAGCAAGAAGAGCCTCGACTTGAAACTCTATAGATTTGACTAAGTTCAAAAACATGGATGGCTTATGGGATCCTATCCTCTCAATCTCTCTAAAGAACATTCATATTTGTACATTACATGCAAAGATTAGAATAATTGATCAGGTGCTTAGATTGCATCTTGACTATGCATATTCAATAAAACCAGTATCTTTGTCAGATGACTATATTGATCAATGTGAGGCTTTATTGTCAAAAATGGGTTTTCATGGAGGTCAAGTTCACCTGAGAAAGGATCCAAAAGCCTCAGGGAAAACAAGAGAGGTATTAGCAAATGTCTCTATGGGGGGTGCAAAAGCTAGACGATTTCTAACAAATCATATTGGTAAACAAATGAACTCATTGTGGGACTGTTGGAGAGAGTTGTGTGCAATCACAACAAATGTGGCTAGCACACCACGAATTACATTCCTACGAATGGAGGTTTGGAGATACCTTGACATATCAAGGAAGCTTGGGGAGAAAAGGATATTACTTTCTACTTGGTATGATGGACATAAATTTGAACCTTTCTGTTTTGAAAACAAGGTTTAATGATTTAAATTGATTATTGCTTGTTGGGTTGTCACAACATATTTTTCTTATTCATGGGCCTTTTTTTGTGGAAGAGCAAGGGCCCCTAGCAACTTATAGTAGCCAAGGTATGGAAAAATCTCACTACCAAGCACGCATGTGTTTCTTTCGGAGCACTAGACATGGAGAAGCAACAAAAACCAATGCCCTTCAGGAGTTATTCAATTGGTTTTTTCAAACACAACTTCAAAGAACACAATAAATAAGGTGGAATCTAAAATACCGATACTATTTTCAAATTGTTATATACATTGCTAGCTTTTAAGAGCCTTTACATCCTCTTCCTCCTCGGGTATTTGTCCTCTATAATGTTAAAACTTTCTTCTCTTGTATCCAATCATGGATTTGATATCTATTTTGTTTACTACTAAAACATAAGATGAGTATGCAAGGAAGTATCCAGCCCTGGAGGCAGAGAAGCCGAGACCATAACCAAATATTCGGATGGCTACTGTCTTTTCCAAAAACACAACTTTGTGTACATTGTATTGCAAGCCTAAATATCCAAGAATCGTTGTAAGTGATTTAACACAAACAATTGACCATGAGGCCTCCTCTAAGAAAGTTCTATGCAAAACCAAAAGAATATTGGGATCAATCCTCGATATGTAATGCCCAAGTGCAACATCCTTTAGGGAACTACCACCAACTCTCGATCCTTTGGCTCTTCCCAAGAAATTATCCTCATCTGCAATCTCCAACTGTAAAAGCAACAGTCAAAATGAAAAAAATGAAAATATGTATGTGATTCCACAAAAACAAAAGAATTCATTACCATTTTATTTTCATCACTCTCAAGTTTGCTTGGATTCCATAAGCTTATTGATGTCTCCTTGATATCCTTGAGCTCCTTTACATATTCTGACTCCTCCCTTCCAAAATTTGAGATTCCAAGCTTCTCTTGAAATTGGTCAGTAGCTAGTAACTCTCTCTCAGCATCTTTAACCTTGCTTAAACATAAGGATAAAGCATTCGGTGCATCTATAAACATATCGTCGGACATTTGAGTATCTAATTTAAGTAATTCCTCCTTGGACTCATTTTCAACATCCACTACGCCTTTTGTATCTACAAATGCCTCTACAATAACTGCCAAGCAATAATCTTCTCTTAAATTGAAAAGTGTTTGGAGATCAAACAATAATATGTATTCCTTGTCTTTAATTGGGAAAGTAGGCAAAGATGGAACAATAAGGCTTGAAGGACTGTCAGATGGCTCATCAACCTCCATAGTGGCTTCTTCAATTACAGTCTCTGCTTTAAATTCAGCAACATCCAGGTCCTTTGAAACTAATGCTTCCATCTGGGTGTCTAGTTGCTTCTTAGCATCAACTTCATCAACTATCTCTTTAAGAAGGCAACAACTAGATAATTTTGAGGGTTTTTTATGCTTTTCATCAGATTTAAGAGGGTATTTCACAAGGGAAAATACAATGAATGCAGTAGACTTAAGCATAAGCATGCATATTTTTTTTTGTGTAAAGAGCATAACTCAGCTACATAAAATCTATCAAGAGAATGATAACCACATTTCTTGGTAAACAAGGACTTCTCAATGCTACCTGACCTTCCAACAAGGGTGTGAACATACTCCTTGGAATCTAATTGAACAACAAGATATGCCAACTCTTCAAACTCTGCAAAATCTTCATTGCAAAAGTACTTTGAGAAATTAAAAACTTGATCAAGATCCCACTCTGGATTGAAAATCTCCCTAGTTGTTGGATAGAATGTAAGGTCAATATTATTTTCTATGAGAAAATCCAAGAGCTTCTCAAAGGCTATAACATCTATATTTTGAGAAAGCCCCAAGACCCTCACAGGAAACTTTGAAGCCTTTCCCTTCTTTGAAGCCTTCCTTGAACCTTCACCTATCACTGACATATGAGATGCTATTGAAACATCTAAAGCAAGTGACTCCTTTGTCATTGTGGGCTCAAGATCTCTTTTCCCCTTTATAGATGTGGAGACAGATATGTGTGACATTTTAGTTCCTAACATCTTGAATCAATAGCTCTGAAAACTACTTGCCTATACAAAGTGAATATAAACATATAGATCTCTTGAAGTGCAACCCTCGCTCCGTGTTGGAAAATCAATTTTTACAACGCAAGTAGAAGCATTTACCAGCCTCAAAACTCCTCCATTGTGTCATTCTGGTTCAGAAGTTGGTTGCGATTCTACACACACAACGCAAAACAAAGACACATGCGTGAGAAAACATTACGAGAAAAATAAAAACCTTAAGCAAGGTCTTTCCAATACGATGTAAGTGGAGACAATTGAAAGCCTTGCTATTAACCCTATCGTGTTGTTTCAATGGAGGATGACGTGAGTGGAGACGTGATCACGATGTGGTAAAGGGTCTTTCCAATACGACGTGAAGGGTGAGAAATGAAAGCCTTGCTTTAATACCTATCGCGCTGTGTTGGTCGTGGACAATGCAAGTGGAGATGTTAATGAGATGGGATAAGACTCACATGTGAAAAAAACCTTGCGCAAAATGTGATAAGATGTGATTACGATGTGATAAAAACATTGCGAAAGGTCCTTCCAATGCAACGCGAGTGGAGAGAAATGAAAGCCTTGCTATAAACACTATCACGTTGTTTTCGTGGTGGGACGACGCGAGTGGACACGTGAATATGAAAACAGAAAGATAAAAACCTGGGGATGGACTTTGGGAATCTGTTCAGGTGTGCATGGAAGGTTCTAGGTGGGTGATATTGGATGTAATTTATGGACGGAGTATAGAATGTGGAGGCGACGTAGTCAATGACGTCGGGGGAATGGAATTATGGACGGATGGGCATCTGTGATAAAGCCATAAGGGGACGGATATGGAGATGGGCATCTATGATTAGGAAGGGAAAGGAGCCGAGGAGAGAGGAAGAAATTTGGCGCAGGAGGAAATGGGGAGGAAAAAGGCATGAAATTTTTTGAGTGGGCTTAAATAGGCTCAAGGGGGAAGAAGGAACTTTCCAGAAAAACCCTAATATCGGGGCGAATGAGAACATGACATGTGGACATAAGCAACCCAAGTATATAAGAACTTCTCATTTGGCGGGAGCACAAATTCAAAACTTACATCACCACTACCGTTCATGCGACAAAACCTTACGTCACGACTGTCGTACGACCGACAGTACTACCATACATTTGTGCTACTCATTCACTCCCAGTTTGTTGTAAGCCCCCAATACAAAGCGAGTAGAGGAAAGAAGGAAATCAAATTTGCCAAATCGCGTTTTATTGGGTGTTGAGATGATAAGCTCAACACATGCGGACTTTGATGGTGGACAGCCTAGTTAGATGGGTCCACACGTCTACACTTAGCATGTCGGTGGTCATTATGACTCACACATGGCCACTGACTTATTACTTATTATATTCAGGTTGTTATACCTATTTACAACTGGCATAGTTATAGCGCCAGTCGACTAGTTTAGTCGGTTATGCATTGTTTGACTTAGTAGGCCACTTTCCTTTATGTTGTATCTTATCTATACTTTGCGTACATTGTAAAGAGTGTGGAAGAAGAAGAAGAAACCAGCAATAAAACGTTTTGGCATCCATCTCTCTTCTTGTCTCTTGATTGAGCTTCTCCTTGTGCATTATGTGTGTTCGGCACAACATCTTGAGCAACTCCCCCCACCACGCGATTCTTGACATGGTATCAGAGCCGTGCCACTGAGAGAGGCTGATTTCGAAGGTTGAAGTGAAGGAGAAGAAGCAAGGTTCGAGCAAGCAAGCCACGGGTAAGAATCTCTCCCATTCTTCCACTCCTTCTCTTGGATAGTGCCTGTGGAGGCACCGGAAGCAGGGCAGAGCAAAAATCTCAGATTGCAGTGAGATTTGGTGTGTGCAAAGAGCGCTGTGTATTTTGCAAAAAAGCCCTTTAGGGCTTACCTGTAGTTATTTTGGGCATCTGAGGCCGTTTCAGGGCCCGTTTTAGAGCCGCAAGGTTACGGACAGCAGTTTTAAGGTACACTGTGACTTCGATTGTATTGACCGAACGTGGGTGCGCAGGTTACAAATTTCAAATCTGTAAGTTCAAAGGTGTTTACCAGTGAGTAAACACAAGGTTTATCTACAAACAAGTTGCAGATTGCATGTATTGTTGAGCAGACAGTGAAAAAGGTTGTCTGGTGTATTGTTGTGCACTACAAGTCGAGGGAAGCAGAAGATTTGCTTGCTGTTGGTATTAATTTTGTGATAATGGCAGAGAACAGTGGAAGCCCCATCATTGAAAAGCTCGACAAGAACAACTACCCTTCATGGAAGTTCCGTGTCACGAACTTCCTTATTGGAAAAGGCCTCTACGAGTTTGTTTCAGGTGAAGAAAAGGAGCCGAAGGTGAGTGATCCTCCAACTGCAAAAGAGACAAAGGCATAAAAGGAATGGAATGCAAAAGACAAGAAGGTCATGCATTGGTTGTCTGCAGTAATTGACAATAATATGCTGGGACACATTAGAAATGCAGAGAATTCATATGTAGCTTGAACCATACTTGAAAGTATGTTTTCTGTAAATACAAAGGCACGAAAGATTCAACTCAAGCAAGAGTTGAATACATTGAAGAAAGGGAAGATGTCTATCAATGAGTATGCACTGAAGGTAAGAAGCATTGCAGATGCCTTGGCAGCGATTGATGCAATGCCTGATGATGATGATTTGGTGTCATCTACCTTGGGTGGACTTAACAATGAAAAGGCTTGGAAATCTTTTGTAACTTCCATATATGTCAGAAAGCCATTTCCAGATTTCGATGAGTTGGTCTCCCTTATGATCACTGAAGAGATCAACATGCAGAGTGAGACATCTGAAAGAAGTGGTAAACAGGTCCAGGATTTCTACTCCAGTTCAGGAAGGGGACGTGGCAGGTTCTCTTCAAGAGGCCGTGGTACAGGACGTGGTAGTGACAACCAGCAAAACAGATTGAATCGGCAATTTGGTGATATGCAGGTTTCAGGAGGTTGTGGTAACTTTAGAAGCAGGGGGAGCTTTAGAGGAAGAGGTGGATGGCAAAACAAAGGTTCTAACAACTCTGGTATTGTGTGTCACTACTGTGGCAAAACAGGTCATATTGCGGCCCAATGTTATGCTAAGAAAGATGATATCCGCAGTGGTAAGTTGCAGCAAGGAAACTATGCATCGTCTTCATGATAGAATGAAGATAAAAATGAACGTCTGTTTGTTATGCAACATATGATGAATGCTGTTACAGGAAAGGGAACGCATGACGATGTTTGGCATGTTGATTCAGGTGCATCCAATCATATGACCAGCCATGCAAAATGGTTTGGAGAGATGCAGGATTTGCAAAATGCAGGTTATATGCAGACGGGTGATGATTCATGCCACCCAATTTCACACATTGGAAAAGTTCCCTTGTCCTTGCATGATGGTAAGACAAAGAGTCTTTCAGATGTATTACATGTGCCATCTATTACAAAGAACTTGGTGTCAGTGGGTCAAATGGTAGAGCAAGGGCTGCAAGTCAGATTTAATGCAAAGGGTTGCTTTGTAGAAGACTTCAATGACAATTGCAGGTTAGTTGCAAAGGGAAGTAGAGTTAGACGTATGTTTACTCTAGATGTTGGAATTCCTACTATGAATGCTGCTATGTATGCTAAAGGAAAAGGTGTTATTGCAGACATTGAAATTTGGCACAAACGCATTGGACATGCAAATGTACAAAGGCTGAAATTAATGCAGTCCAAAGGGTTGGTTATAGGGTTGCCTACATTTAGAGTTGCAAAATTTCATAAGGTATGCGAAGCATGTCAGTTTGGTAAGCAGGCAAGACAACCCTTTTCACATGATAGAGATGTAAGCAAAAATATCCTTGATGTTGTGCATACATACATTTGGGGGCCTACACAAAATGTATCTCTTGGAGGCAGTTCATACTTTGTCACATTCATTGATGATTGTTCTAGAAAGCTGTGGGTATATTTTATGAAGGAAAATAGTGAAGCGTTTGAGCACTTTAGAACTTTCAAGGCTGCAATTGAAAGAGAAACAGGCTTGAAAGTAAAGTGCTTGAGGTCAGATGGAGGGGGAGAGTACCTCTCAAATGAGTTCAGTGATTTTCTGAGGTCTCATAGGATAAAGAGACAGATCACATGCAGGTATACCCCACAGCAAAATGGGATTGCAGAAAGGAAAAACATGCATATTGCAGAAGTTGCACGCGCCTTGATGGGCTGAAAAGAATATTCCTAAGCATTTTTGGTCTGAGGCTGTTCATATTGTTGTTTATATTATGAACAGAACTCCCACATCTGCAATTCATGGTATGACCCCCAAAGAATGCTTTACAGGTAAGAAGCCTAATGTTTCACACTTGAAAGTGTTTGGCTGCATTGCATATGTTCATGTGTCAAATGAGTTGCGAAAGAAATTGGATCCAAAGGCTGAAAAGTGTGTGTTTATTGGATACTCTTTAGAGCAGAAAGGGTATCGTTATTATAACCCTATCACATGTAAGTTCAGAGTGAGCAGGGATGTCATCTTTGATGAAATGAGCAGTTGGTATGCATCTAGTGGTGATGCATTGGTTGATGATGATGATCATGACACTCATGTGCAGGATGAAAAGCAAGAATCACAGACTCTTAGTGGACCAGAGACATCATCTAGTAGTCCTTGGTCTGGGAGACTAAGGAGTACCTCTACATCTTCAGGTGCATCTAGTAGCACTACAGGTAAAGACAAAGGAAAGAATAAAGTGTCAGAAGGCATTGATGCAGTTCTTGATGGAGACTCTAGTGGCTCAGAGAGCTTGGATGATGAGCTTGGCATTCCTTCAGTGAGGACTCTAGGTGTGCAGAGAGCACGCGTTAATGCAAAGACTCCATTGAGTGCTCTAGTGGTACGCAAGTCTAGCAGGGTGAGATACCCTGTTAATAGATTTGGTTTTGAAGGTTATGCAGCTCACCATTATGCTTATATGGTGAAACTAGTTGAGGATGTTGAGCCCACATGTTTTGAGGATACTGTTGGTCATGCTCATTGGGATGCAGCAATGGATGAGGAGATTGCTGCATTAGAGGCCAATAAGACTTGGGATCTAGTATCATTGCCAAAGGGCAAGAAAGCTATTGGATGTAAGTGGGTTTATAATATTAAGCACAATGTAGATGGTTCTATTAGTAGGTACAAAGCTAGGCTGGTTGCAAAAGGCTATGCCCAGACATATGGCATAGATTATAATGAAACCTTCAGTCCAGTTGCTAGGATGGCAACTGTCAGATATGTGATTGCTTTGGCAGCAGCCAAAGGTTGGAGATTGCAGCAAATGGATGTAAAGAATGCCTTCTTACATGGTGATTTGCAGAAAGAAGTGTATATGGATCAGCCAGCAGGTTATGAGGATTTAAAGCATCCCACGTATGTGTGCAGGTTGAAGAAGGCACTCTATGGGCTCAAGCAAGCACCTAGAGCATGGTCTTGTCAGGATTGTGGGAGAGAAGGAAGGAGTCTCACTTGTAGCTTTCTTGCTTGCACAATGGGGGAATACACACAAAGGTGGAGACTGAAAATAGTTTTCCTCTTCTTAGTTGTGTAAGCCAAAAAGAACTCTCATACAAAGAAATAAAAAAACCCTATATATGGGTCTCAAACCAAACTCAACTAACTAAGGTGGCATACTAACTGAGCCACGAACTAGAGTAGATAAGGATAGCTATCATGTAGCTATTATTCATGGGCGGTGTACCAACCGCGTCTGCAACTAACAAGTCGGTGACATAAATACACAACGGTCACCCTGGCATATCACGAGTGGAGCTCGATATCTCAACACTCCCCCTCGAGCTCAATCCCAATTCATGCACACCGAGCAGGTCTCTGAACTTGCGTAGCTTCTCTGCGCCCAATGCCTTCGTGAATATGTCAGCTACCTGATCCTCTATGCTCACATAAACTAGATCAATAAGACCTAGTAAAACCCTCTCTCGCACATAGTGATAATGCACCTCAATGTGCTTTGTTCTAGCATGATAGACTGGGTTATTTGCCAAGTGTATACTACTCATGTTGTCACAATAAATGACAACTGGCCCATTTGTAGACTGATGCATATCATAAAGTAGCTTATGCAACCAAGCTACCTCACATGCAGCCATTGCTGCACCCCTGTACTCAGCCTCTCTGCTGGACAAGGCAACTGTAGGCTGTTTCTTGCTACTCCAAGTGACTGCAGCACTCCCAAAAGACAACACATATCCACTGGTAGATCGTCTATCAGAAATACTACCAGCCCAATCAGCATCAGTGTATCCATGCAACTGTATCTGAATCCCAGTCTCATAAAATAGTCCATACTGCAATGTGGACTTCACATACCTGAGTATGCGTCTAGCCGCATCCAAATGTGGTTTCCTTGGAGCCTGCATAAACTGACTTACCAATCCAACAGCATAGCTCAAATCTGGCCTAGTAATAGTCATATAAATCAAACTTCCTACTATGCGTCTGTACATAGTAGGGTCTTCTAGAAGCTCACCTGCATCCGTGTTTAGCTTCACATTCTGCTCCAAAGGAACTGAAACAGGCTTACAGCTTGTCATCCCATATTTGGACAGCATGTCCAATCCATACTGCCTCTGCAAGAGCCGTATCCCACTTGGTGATCTGATCACCTCAATGCCCAAGAAATAACGCAGCTCTCCCAAATCCTTCATCTCAAACTTCTGTTTCAATAGCATTTTCACATGAAAGATATCTTCATCACTGTCACCTGTCATAATCAAATCATCAACATAAATGACAAGTAGCATAATACATTTCTCTGTTTTTCTCACATAAAGTGAGAAATCTGCCTTGGAAATCTGAAAGCCAATAGTGACAAGATACTGTCCTATCTTGTCAGACCATGCT
The DNA here is from genome assembly GCF_053477565.2 of Lygodium microphyllum. Lineage (NCBI taxonomy): Eukaryota > Viridiplantae > Streptophyta > Polypodiopsida > Schizaeales > Lygodiaceae > Lygodium > Lygodium microphyllum. The sequence continues at coordinate 68,133,003 of NC_141148.1, forward strand.
CTAGGTGCTTACTTCAAGCCATACAAGGCTTTCTTCAACCTGTAAACAAACTCAGGATAAACAGCATGCACATAACCTGGTGGCTGCTCCTTATAGACATCTTCTTGCAAATCACCATGCAAGAAGGCATTCTTTACATCCATCTGATGTAAAGACCATCCCTTTGATGCAGCCATAGCAATGACTGCTCTTACGGTTGCCATCCTTGCAACCGGACTGAATGTTTCTTCATAGTCAATGCCATATGTTTGTGCATACCCCTTGACTACTAATCTTGCCTTGTATCTGTTCACAGAACCATCTGCATTGTGCTTCACCTTATAAACCCACTTATAGCCAATTGCATTTTTACCTTTAGGCAAAGGTACCAATTCCCATGTAGCATTTGCTTCCAAGGCATCCATTTCTTCATCCATGGCTTTCTCCCATTTTTCTTTTCCCATGGCTTGCTCAAAAGAAGTGGGTTCTGGTTCCTGTATCACTTTGACCATATATGCATAGTGAATGGCTGTAAATCCATCATATTTCAGCCTATCCACAGGATACCTAGCTCTCGTAGACCTGCGCAAAGTAGGTTCACTCCCAGGTGCTCTCAAAACATCCTTGGTCTTCCTTATTCCAGGTGTAACAATAGAAGGAATACCCAACTCATCATCAATACTCTGTTCTGAGCCACTGGATTCACCATCCACATAAGAGTGACCTGCATTCACATCAAACATGGGCAGATCAACCTTCTCTTTTCCTTTTCGTGATACCTGCATACCACTATCTGCATTACTTTGAGAAGATTCTCCTGATCTCAATCTGCCTGTCCATGGCAAAGAATGTGAACCACTGCTAGAGGACGCTCCAAGTCCACTAATATTTTGTGACTGCTGCTGTGAATTCTGTGCAGCATTACCATTTTGTGCATCTACATCATCAATCACATTTACTGGTTTATACCAGCTACTCATCTCATCAAAAACAACATCTCTGCTCACTGTAAACTTACGAGTAGAAGGGTTATAGAATCTATACTCTTTTTGCTGCAGAGAGTAACCAATAAAGATGCACTTCTTAGCTTTTGGATCCAACTTGGATCTCAACTCATCTGGCACATGTACATAGGCAATGCAACCAAAAATTTTCAAATGAGAAATATCTGGTTTCCTACCAGTATACCTCTCCTCTGGAGTCATTCCATGTATTACTGCAGTGGGAGTCCTGTTCATTATGTAAACTGCTGTAGCAACTGCTTCAGCCCAATAAAAATCTGGCAAGTCTTTTTCATTGAGCATGGCACGAGATACCTCTCCAATATGCCTGTTTTTCCTTTCTGCAATTCCATTTTGTTGTGGGTTATGACTGCATGAATATTGCTGCTTTATGCCATGCTCCTACAGGAACCTTGCAAACTCATTTGAGAGGTACTCTCCCCCTCCATTTGACCTTAGGCATTTTATTTGCAGGCCTGTTTCTTTTTCAACCATAGCTTTAAGGGTTTTGAAATGCCCAAAAACTTCACTTTTCTTTTTCATAAAATACACCCAAACTTTTCTGCTATAGTCATCAATAAAAGTGACAAAATAATGACAGCCTCCAAGAGATGCAGCTTTAGTAGTCCACACATCAGAGTGGATTAATTCCAATGGCTTCTCACTCTCTTGAACATGTCTAGAAAATGGTTTCCTTGCCTGTTTTCCAAACTGACAAGCTTCACATACCTTATGCATTTCTGCAACCTTGAATTTGGGCAATCCTGTAACAATATTTTGGGCCTACATTGATTTAAGTTGCTGTACGTTAACATGACCAATGCATTTATGCCAGATATCAATATCTGCAACTACACCGATCCCATGTGCAAACATTGTTGCACTCAATTCAGGCATGTCTACATCCAACGTAAACATTCTGCCCTTCTTCTTTCCTTTTGCTATCAAGCGACCTTTATTTTTCATATCCTCAACAAAGCATCCATGAGGATTAAATCTGACCTGCAAGCCCTGCTCAACCATTTGACCAACAGAAACCAGATTCTTGGTGATATTCAGAACATGAAATACATCGGACATGTATTCCTTTTTCCCATCCTGCATAGACAAAGGAATTTTTCCAACCTGCACAATAGGATGTGCAGTATCATCACCAGTCTCCACAAATCCTGGTTTTTCCATTTTCCTTGCATTCTCCATCCATTCTGCATGACCTGTCATGTGGTTTGATGCACCTGAGTCAACATACCATACATCATTGCTTTCTTCTGCACTTGTCACAGAATTGTTCATGTGCTACACCATAAACAAATGCTCATTTCTGTCATCACCCTGTCTACTAGAAGATGCATAATTCCCTTGTTGCAATTTTCCATTCATGATGTCATTCTGCTTTTTATAGCAGTCTTTAGCCATATAACCCATTTTACCACAGTACTAGCATTCAACATTACTGTTTGCATTTTGGCCTCTTTGCCATCCACCACGACCTCTTTGGCTCCCCCTGCCTCTAGAGTTACCACGTCCTCCTCCATAGGACTGGTTTTCTTGAGTTTGCTGCATATTCTGATTTTTACCACGACCTCCATATCGGCCTCCTCTACCTCTGCCTCTACCTCTTCCAGCATTTGAGTAGAAGACAGCTTCTTTTGAAGTTCCTCCTGAAGAAGATACACCACCATTTCTCTGCTCCTCAGAAATTAGAAGAGCAATCAACTCCTCAAAATCAAGAAATCTTTCACGGACGGAAATGGATGTTCAGAACTGTGCATAATCCTTTCCTAGACCATTCAAGGTCACTGAGACTAAATCATCATCTTCTACTGGCGACCCAATGGAAGCAAGTGCATCTGCAATCTTCTTCACCTTCATGTGGTAGTCATTGATGCTCATACTTTCTCTTTGCACATTGTGCAACTCTTGCTTGAGCTGCATTTTCTTGGCTTGCGTATTTGTGTTATACATTTTTGACAAAGTATCCCATGCCTCCTTTGGCGTACTTGCATCTTGAATATGCACAATCATAGAGTCTGAAATGCTGATAGACAACCAGTACATAACTTTCCTGGCTCTCTCATGCCATGCTTTAAATGCCTGCATTTGTTGTTGATTGGGAACATCAGGAAGAACTGGTTCTTCTTCATTTCCTGCAACAAATTCCCAATATCCTTTTCCCATAAGGAAATTCGTCATTCTAAACTTCCATGCTTGGAAGTTGTTCTTATCAAGCTTTTCAGTGACAATCTGTGAAAGAGAATCAGACGCCATTATAGAACACTGCAAAAAATTCTATCACTGCAAAAAACACAGCTTCACCCTCACAAGGGAAAATCTGCAAAACTGGCGAAAGTGATATTTGACCACACAGTCACTTCCTAGTGACGATTTTGCATAAACAGGAACCAAGGATGATTCTGTAACTCCCAATGTCTCTGCACACAAGCATACGATGCAATTTCTATGGTAACTGTTCGCCGACCTGTAGAACAGTGGTCGCACAGCATAAAACATGGCCTTTTCTTGAGTGCGTGGAGAAAACTTCCGTCTCCAAAACAGGCCCCGAAATGGCCTCAAATCAAAAAAACAAGGTCGCCGAGAGCAAAAGCCCTCGCCCGCAGCATATATTGCCCTCTTGCTTCACCGCGAAGGGCATCTCAACCTGAGACAATGCACTCCTGCACTTTCCGGCTATGCTACCTGCAAAGATCTGCTCCCAAAACAGAAAATGAAAGCAACACTGCTCCTCTTACCAGAACACCGCGAGCTTGGCTTGCTTTCTTGAGCTCCTTACCACGAACAGGGCTCTGATACCATGTCAGGATTGTGGGAGAGAAGGAAGGAGTCTCACTTGTAGCTTTCTTGCTTGCATAATGGGGGAATACAAACAAAGATGGAGGCTGAAAACAGTTTTCCTCTTCTTAGTTGTGTAAGCCAAAAAAAACTCTCATACAAATAAATAAAAGAACCCTATATATGGGTCTCAAACCAAACTCAACTAACTAAGGTGGCATACTAACTGAGCCACGAACTAGAGTAGATAAGGATAGCTATCATGTAGCTATTATTCATGGGCGGTGTACCAACCGCGTCTGCAACTAACAAGTCGGTGACATAAATACACAACGGTCACCCTGGCATATCACGAGTGGAGCTCGATATCTCAACAGGTCTGACAAGATCAGAGAGTATCTTGCCAATATTGGCTTTTATGTTTCTGATGCTGATCACTCGCTTTATGTGAGAAAGGGAGATGCAGGTTTGGTCATCATAGTCATCTATGTGGATGACTTGATTATTACAGGTGATAGTGATAGTGGGATTGCTGAAGTCAAGGATTTTTTGAAGAAGAAGTTTGAGATGAAGGATTTAGGTGAGCTAAGATACTTCCTTGGCATTGAGGTGATTAGATGTGATGATGGTATATGGCTATCCCAAAGACAGTATGGCTTGGATATGTTGTCCAAGTATGGTATGACAGCATGCAAACCACTTTCAGTCCCATTGGAGCAGAATGTAAAGTTGAGTGCTGATGTTGGGGATGAGATAGAAGACCCTACTATGTTCAGGAGGATAGTGGAGAGTTTGATCTACATGACCATTACAAGGCCAGACTTGAGCTACACTGTTGGTCTTGTGAGTCAGTTTATGCAAGTACCTAGAAAGCCACATTTGGATGCAGTCAAACGCATATTGAGATATGTGAAGTCCACATTACATTATGGACTTTTCTATGAGGCAGGTACAGATGTACAGGTGTTTGGATACACAGATGCAGATTGGGCTGGTAGTATGTCTGATAGAAGATCTACCACCGGATACATGTTCTCTCTTGGTAGTACAGCAGTTGCTTGGAGCAGCAAAAAGCAATCTACAGTTGCTTTGTCGAGTACAGAGGCTGAGTATAGAGGTGCTGTTGTTGCAGCATGTGAGATAGTATGGCTACAAAAGTTATTGGTTGATTTAGATGTGCGGGTGGAAGGTGCAGTTGTCATTTATTGTGACAACATGACCAGTATACAGTTGGCTAGGAACCCTGTGTTCCATGCGAGGACAAAACATATTGAGGTACACTACCACTTTGTGAGAGAGAAGGTACTAGCAGGTGAGATTGACTTGGTGTATGTTAGCACACAGGATCAGATAGCTAACATCTTCACGAAGGCATTGGGTACAGAGAAGCTTCAAAAGTTTCGAAGCTTACTTGGAGCTGCAGAGATCCAGTTGAGCTTGAGGGGGAGTGTTGAGATGACAAGCTCAACACATGCGGACTTTGATGGTGGACCGCCTAGTTAGATGGGTCCACACGTCTACACTTAGCATGTTAGTGGTCATTATGACTCACACATGGCCACTGACTCATTACTTATTATATTTAGGTTGTTACACCTATTTACAGCTGGCATAGTTATAGCGCCAGTCGACTAGTTTAGTCGGTTATGCATTGTTTGACTTAGTAGGCCACTTTCCTTTATGTTGTATCTTATCTATACTTTGTGTACATTGTAAAGAGTGTGGAAGAAGAAGAAGAAACCAGCAAGAAAACGTTTTGGCATCCATCTCTCTTCTTGTCTCTTGAGTGAGCTTCTCCTTGTGCATTTTGTGTGTGTTCGGCGCAGCATCTTGAGCAACTCCCCCCACCACGCGATTCTTGACATTGGGCATTTTTTTGCGAGGGAAGAAAGATAGGTCCAAGGGCTAATACAAAGCGATAATATCAATGCAGGGTGTCAAATTTACTTAATCGCGTTATATTGGAAATAAGAAGCAGGGATAAAGGGTTCAAGTGACAACATCGTTGCGGCTCCGATATGAAGCGATAAGGTCAAAGTTTAGACCTCAAATCACCACTATCGCATTGTATTGGGCCAAGCATTATTTCGGCTTTCATATTGCACGAGAGGAGCAAGTCGCCTTTGTATTTATCTTCTTGATCACGTCGTGTTGGTTTCAATGGCAAGGACAAAACAAACTGCAAGGAAGGTATTGGTGAAGAAATCATCTGAAGAAGGTAGTTCGGGTGAATTTCCCTCAGAGAATAAGTCATTTGGTGAGTTTGAGCCCTCAGCTTCTCCTCAATCTCAACTTACCAAGGAAAGCCCCTATGAGGAAAAAGAGAAAGTCAGGATGGTTTTACATGCAAAGGTGTTTTGCAGAGATTAGGAAAGCTCAAAAGTCAACAAGGCACCTCATTCCTAAGGTTGCATTTTTTAGACTGGTCAAGGAGATATCTGATAGGTTGTCCCTTGTTGCTTCTGTGGATGACCTCAACAAGAGATGGTCGTTGTCTGCCCTCCTATGCTTGCAAGAGGTAGCATAGGATTTTTTGATAGATTTTATGAATGATGCTTATATTGCAACTACCCATGCACATAGAATTACATTAATGAATAAAGATTTTAGTATGGTTAGCAGACTTAGATATAGATTTGATAAAGTTTTGAAGCCTCTTCCATTGGACTGATCAAAAGGCATTTGAAATCCTCAATGTTCCACCCAGGAGAAAGCGAAAAGAGCCACCAGCACCCAGATTGAAGAGGTTACCCATTTATATCCTATAAGGGTTGCAAAGTGAGAAGGAATTTTTCATGGAGGAGAAAAGGAAAGAGGCAATAGAAAATGAGGATTTGATCTGCCAGAGAAAGATCTCAACTCTTGGCCCAGTGAACTACGAGAGGATGGGGAAAGTGTATGGTCAAATGGTCGTGAAGGTTTTTGTTAGTCATGAGAAAGAAGACTACCTCAGCATTTCTCCAGAGGATAAGATCCTATTTGAGAAAAAGGATACTCAACTTAGAAATTCAGGAGTTTATTGTTGTTTGAGGTAAGATATTTTGCTTCTCTTTATTTATAATGAATTTTTTCAAGGGTCCTTATATTGTACTCATTTTCTTATTCAGTCTTTACTTTGTATACATGGCATATGTTGCTTCTCTTAGCATTAATATTGCTAAGATTATATTTGTTATTGATCCACTTCTCTTAATGGAAAATCTAATTCAAATATTGCAAGGTTTTTTAAGGACTTCAATAGTGTCACAAACTATCATATTCTTTTTCCATATATTGAAAGGTACTTTCTTCAACATTCTATCTCTTGATGATTTGTCTTTAGGGTTATTATTGCTCACTTGTATTCCGGTTTGCAAAGGTCACTAGAGCCTAATCTATATCGATATTCCTACAAGAGAGGTCATTTTTATGAATTCTCTTTCAGGAATCCATGGCCAATCAAAGATGTATTGTCAATAAACACTCTTTATTTTATCTTTATTGGATAAAGTTTATAATATTCGCTAATAAGTTAATATGTACAGTGTTGCTAGACTTGTTACTACCCACTTGGACACTAGCTTTGAAAGCATTGTTGATCCTCGGAGACCTTTCAAGTTTCTACTTCAAGAGGTCCCATTGCAAAATGGCGTACATAGTTGTGGCTGGAGAGTTGTTTCAAATGCTTCGAGGATAATAGATTCAAAGTTACTTAATGTAGAGGGGGTGAATGTAAGTCTCCTGTGCTTTATCCTTTTTATAGTGAAAGTCTCTTACTACTTCAAATAATTTGTGTGCTTTGTTACGTTGTAGAGACTACCATGAGGCATACATGTGGTGGATACGAGAGAGGTGTATTGAACTAGTTTTGGATAGGGAAATTACACCGATGGACCCAGACTCCCCTCTCCCATCAGCTAAAATTTCCAAAGGACAGGCAACAACGAAGGGAAAAGGCAAGAAAATGACAACCACCAAGAAAAATAAGTCTCCACGGTCCAAACAAAAGGGACACAAAATGAAGGGCATGCCTAAGCTTTCCCCATTGAAATTCAATCCATCTCCTCTAAAGCCTAAGGAGAAAAGAGTGCCTAAGGTAATTAAGTTCTTCGAGCAACGAAAGAAAACACCTAAGAGGGCACAAAATGAAGGGCATGCCTAAGCTTTCCCCATTGAAATTCAGTCCATCTCCTCTAAAGCCTAAGGAGAAAAAAGTGCCTAAGGTAATTAAGTTCTTCGAGCAACGAAAGAAAACACCTAAGAGGAAACTAGTGATGACGGATGAAGGAGAAAAGTCTTAAGGATGGAGAAGCTAAAGAATAGCCTTATAACAATTAATATGTCTATTTGTATTGAAGTAACATTCCCCTTATATATACATCTGTAGTGCAATATTCTGACCCAAAATGTACTGATATGTCATATTGATCTTACCCATGAAAGACAATTTTTTGTTCATAGAATCATAGAGAATTATAAAGCTTGTACCAAGTCTTTCCTATTAAATTGTACTGCAATTTTGTAACTCATGATATAGTGAAATCATTTTGGTCCACAAACGACGATTTGTTATTCACAGAATCATTGCAAAGCTTAAACTAAGATTTTTTTTAATAGTACTTCTCAAGGTGTATAATTCCATGTTTCTGGCAGCAATATTTGTGAGCAAAAGAAAGATTCGAAATGTCAATGTTGTGATATGAAGTAATGAGGGAGTATCAATTATAGTTAAAGGAAAAATTACATTACCATACCAATTAACAAATTTACATTTGCGTTGATTTGTGTTATTGCATTTATCTAGATTTCTTTTGTCAAAAATTTTGTCTATCCTTGTAATTTTGGGTGTGAAAAGTGGCATTTAAAATCCAAGCAAGCTTTAGAAGGATAAGTGTTGTTGATTCATAAATAATATAACAAATGTAATGGTATAAGTGTATCTAAACTACTATCAAAATATATGTACTAACTATGTCATTATAAGAGAATACAAATTGTTGCAAGTATGCTTTGCTAATTTATGCTCATTGAGTGTGGGCATTGGGTACTCTTAGTCCTAACAATAATTTTTGGTGCATCATCACTACCTTGAGCCTTGAGCTTGAATGAGTATGACTTTTTCCCCCAATCCCATGGCACTACAGGAGATTAGAAACTAGAGTGCATTGAGTCTTTTGAGGTATGCCTTGCATCTTTATGATAATACCCAAAAAATAATAACACAAAATCCATGTGATATATTATTATTGTATTGAAAGCCTAAAGGTTTTTTGAATCTTTAACGCGATTGTTTAAACTATGTCTAGATCAATTTTTGGCATAGTTTTTTGAAACCTTAGAATTGTCGTTAGTCATTTGATGTCTACTTGAAAGGAGAAAGGCATCATCAATTTTTAGATCGTGTAACCTAAAGCGTCAAATGCAATATGTTTATAAGTTGGAAACCTACATTCTAAAGGATTTTTTTCTTGGTTTTCAAAGCAATATGAAATAGCCTCCAACCTCTTTGATTGCACTATCATTGAAAGAAAGAATATTGGATGAGCACTAATCATAATGTAAACATATTACTTGCAATACACATGATGGACACACATGTTCAAAACAGATGAGTCATGTGTTGTTAGGCCATGTAAGGGTAGGACTAATCATCAGAGGACATTGAGAACCCCATGTATGTCTACAAATTATGCTCCAATATCCATCCATTCATAACCATTACCCTAAAGGTAAATAAAGATATTTCATATGCAATAAGGCTAATCTCATATCCATGTGTCAATACATCCATTCATAACAAAACTTAAATTTCATACAATGTGAAACAATAGTCAATTATCTAGAGGGATTGATGTGCTAGAACAAAGTTAATGAGTGGTGAGACACTAATATGTTTAAACGAGGTAAATGTGATTAGAGCTATGCAAACCAAAGTGAAAATTCCAATCTTCAAGATTAGCTGACTATGATTGCAACCAGAATATTTGAACCAAGGCCATTCAGTGTATGTTGTGAATTGATTATTTATGTGCACTACTAAATTGATTCAATCATTTCCATACCTCAAACCTTTTTGCTACTTAAAGCCATAAATGTGAACCAATAAATGCACGGTTTATCAATTGGCCCAACTATTTCAAGTTGTGATAATGATGCATTCTACATGCACACCTAAAGCCCAAACTCTAAACTTCAATGGGCCACCTTGTGACATCATACCAATGTAAAATTACTAGGCCAACTACTAAATATTTGATCCCTAATTTCAAAGCATGCACCAACGAATCGAAACTCATGGCTATAAGTAGCAAAAGCTTTGAAGTGTGAAAATGATTGAATTCATTGACAACATACACTCAAGGGTCTTAATTTAAATAAGAATTAATCAATTGACATCATTTGGGATGATGCAATTAAAAAAATATCATAAGGTCCTCAAAGTGATGGCTAACTAGTAAAGTTTGTGCTTGATAACCTAGAATTTATGGGTTCAAGCCATGCAAGGTGCATCATGATCTATATTCATATAAAGTGTTTGTGCAATCGGGCCTCTTTCCCCCTAAATAAGCAAGTGAACTCCCCCTCCTTGGCGACTAGGCCATGGATGAAGATCCCATTTGCAATCAAGCTTTATCATTCATTTGGCTCACAAATTATCCTTAGTGTTGTACATTGTTTCATAGCTAATGTTTGTTCAAAAATTCTCGATCTAAAATTATCTTTATGAAATGGAAGCTAAAAAATAAGCAAGCTTTTGTAATGGCTCTCATATTTAGCCTAGAAATAAAACTATGCTACGTCACTAGTAAAACACAAATTTTGTGATAAATAATTTACAATTTGATGTGTTGTATTCATACTATTCTCCAAATTGAAGAAAATATAGTAAGTATCATAACTTTGGAAATAAAACATGAATATATTTGGGGTGTTTACAAATCCCAATAAAATAGCCACATTGAAAGTATTATTATTAGCTCTATAAGTAAGACTAGACATCCATTCTTCCTTTGCATCCTAGAAGTCATGTTTCCAAGTAAATTTATCATGCAGCTCAACCATTAACAACATAGCTACTTCTACAACTTTTTTACTTGTATAGTCCTCCAAATGACACAAGGAACATATAAATAGTACAATTGCACAAGAAGATGAAAGTTTCATTTCCAAGTAGACTTATCGAGCAACCCGCCTATATAAATAGTACAATTGCACAAGATCTAAACCTTGTTTTCAAGTAATCTTATCACGCAACCCATCCATAGTCAACCACTTTTGCAATTTCTTCTATGCATTCCTAGTCTCACAATCCCAAAACAATCCTCCCCAAACTGACACAAGGGACATATAAACGATAGAATTATACAAGCTCCAAGCTTGTAGCCTCTTAAGAACCACCTTCCATAGCAAAAAGTTAATCTTGTTGAAAGGTGTAGCCTTCCATACTAGGGGACCACAAACAACTACAAAGCTACTTGTCATGTGCTTATCAAACCTACACCAATGTAGTAGCACTTTGGGGACCCAATTAGGTTGCTTCTCTAAAATCTTCAACTTGAAGTTATTCAACTATGTGGATTGAATTTCAAGTTGCAGCAACCTAAAGTCAAACATAGTTATTTCTCTTCAGATATATCCAATATCGATACAATCATCTCTCCTTGCCAACATTTAAATGAACCTTTCTAAAATCCATGGCTAGCCAATCAACATTAACTTAATCCCATAGACCCAACTAGCATTGAATGGCATTTTTGTTTTTATTGATTGCCAATTTCTACCTGAATATTATTGTTGGACTGTACATGAAAGACCAAATGATGTACGCCCAATCCTACTAAGAGTGAGCATACACTTTTTCAAACTGGATGCAAACACGAACACAATACCTTTATACACCAAATTGACACATTTTGTAAAAAGTAAAAAATCATAAACATACGAGTTTTTAAATTGGTTGCAAGTGCAAAAATTGCACCCTTATTCATCACTTTACAAAGTTTGCAAGGAAGACTCTCCATCCAAAAGTGCCCAACGAGTTCATATGTTTAACAAATAAACAACACATCATGTCCTCGCCAATGTGTAAAAAACTCTAAAACCGCCCAAGCCTTGAAGTCTTTTGGTTGGTTAAAACTAGAAAGTGGACATCCACCATTTTGTGTGTAACCAGCCTAAGAATGTATACAAAATTTTGAAGTGATTCAATTTCCATATTCGGAAAAGCTTTTGCTATAATCTTGTGCTTTAAACAATATAATTTTGTCCTCGCACCAATTTGACAAGGCTTTTTCCAAAACTTTTGAGGCAACTCCAACATAAGAAAATCTTATCCCAAACTTCAGCAACACACACAAACCCATTCACAAGAAGATTTGCATTCCTTGATGGAAATATAACGTTTACACATCTTGCACACTTTTGAAATAGTTGATTTGGAAGATAGAAGTTAGTGACAAAATTCATCATCTTGGAAAATAGGAGTAAATTATTTTGAAATAGTTGCTTTGGAAGATAGAAATTAGGAAGTAAATTCTTCATTGCTCATTACAAAAGAAAGCCATCCAGGCAAACCCCAAACTCGTCACCCGTCTCACAAAAGAGCATGACAAGACAGGCTTTCTGCCTTTTCGAAGAACCAATAGCAAGAATAAGCAACCTAGGATGAGAGATCTATGTCGTAGACATTTTCATTGTAATATGCATGATAAATTATAGGTGTAGATCATGCAATGGGTGTTTTGTCTTTTTTACCCCTGTGGAGCAATGAAAACCATGCTCAGGAATAATGAATCTTGGAGGGAGAAAACCTGCACCTTTCATCGTTACACATTTTTGTATGATGACCTTTCTACATGATGCCTCACCACAAAACAGAAAAAGCGCATTAATTTAACCTTTGGCATTGCATTCATTATGGATCTACTAAACACTGCTTGATGCTCTCTACTGTCTCCTTGCTTGATGCTCTCTACTCTCTCCTTGTAATCCCCCCCAGGACAAGTTTCTCTATCTCTTGTGCAATGTCCTTCAGTGAAAGACTAAGATCAAAGTCCACAAATTCAATCTGCGAGAAGGCACCAGGTATTGGATGTCAGGAAGAGGATATTTCTTCAGTTCAAGCATATACACATGTAGGATTGTCAGAGTTTAAAGAGGCTCATACAGAGTGTCCAGATTTCAGTTCAATAACCACCCCACTTGCCCGAAGCCCTTTTCTCTCTGCATGTATCCTAGAAACAGCTCCATGATCTACATATATTTTCTGAAATCACAGAGAAATTCAGCATAAAGAATACGTTCTTGAACTAATAAATGAATCCAGTCTTTTATAGTTCTACCACAACCATGACACCAACCTTGTTCTTCCTTTGTGGCTCAAAAGTAAGACATGCTGCTGAAACAGTCAGAGAACCTTGATGCCTAGAGATTAGCCCTTGCCTAGAGCATTTGTATCCTGCAAATCCTACTGTGTTTCAGAATTCTCTGATTTCATCACATGCATAGTAAAACATAAGAGGCGCTGGTCAATGTTGAACATCTAGTGTTGTCATAGAAAGTTTCAAATAATGGAAGACAAGGTCTTTCAAGTCTTAATAAACACTGGATATTTGTAGAAGCACAGACTGACAAAATATTTCCCATACGTTTTAAAGAGGTAGCTTCTGGTTTAAGATCTTCTCCAACCAAGTGACCCAAGACTGGTGCCATGTACCTTTCCAGAACTGTGCCTGTATTCTTGACCTGCCCAACCATTCTTTGTACTTTGAATGTGTATAATGCCAGGATCATTCATGACTATAGTCTACATGAGCATTGCATCTATAACAACACTTCTACAAACTCAGTAAAAGCTATTCCTTAGCATTGAGGTTTTCCACACTTACTTGAGCATAGATGACCTGTAAAACTGCATCACGGTCAGAAAATCGGCCAAAACGTTCAGAACGATTATTACTTGGGATGATTGAGATTGAATCAAAGCCCACTAGGTTAACTTGTCTAATCCGCTCAAATGGAAGAATAAATAGCCTTCGATTATCAGGAACCACAATGCTTGTTGCAGCAAAGCTAACATGCTTTGCTGTGATACATAAAGTGCCAAGCTGTCGTTTTGAGTCTCTGCAGCTTGTACAAGCAGGTCCATCAATATTAACGTTCACTCATGTTCCCTCATTCCAATTCTAAAACAAACTATTTCAGCACTGAAAATAAAGACAAGTTATGTCAAGTTTGACATTTTTGTTCACTCTGTCACTGCAACCTTACCAGCTTTATTTATCAGTTACCACTTGAACCTTACCAGCTTTGCTAAAACTAGTTGCAACACAAATATCACACATCTAAGCTTAGAAGAACGCATACTGCTTGAAGCAGGTTGAAAGTTGTTAACAAAAAAGATCTATAACCTACCAAGCAAAGGCTATATCATTGATTGTTATGGGCATCTACATGCCATCTCTTTACTTTAACTGATTTATTGACACAGTTCAATGATACACATAGATTTACATGCCCTTTCATAGGATCATATGAGTGATCTGATGTAGATACAGAGGTGGTCCAAGCATTTATGGATTGATTACCAGAGTAGTGCTATGCCTCTTGGTTTACTGGTTGTACCAATTGATTGCAGATAGTGATTGGTCATTCTTCCACCAAGTACAAATGTCTTATGCTTTATATACAATACAGTGCTTAAACAGACACAAGAGGTTACTTGAGATAATTGAGACTGAATCAAAGCCCGCTAGGTTAACTTGTCTAATCCACCCAAATGGAAGAGTAAATAGCCTTCAATTATCAAAAACCACAATGCTTGTTGCAGCAAAGCTAGCATGCTCTACTGTGATATATAAGATGCCAAGCTGCCTTTTTGCTGATTGTGCAAGCAGGTCTATTGAACCTAAAGCTCATTTTTGTTCCCTCATTCCAATTGAAAAGCAAACTACTTCAGTGCGTGCAGTGGGGGACCCGGGGAAAGGGAAAATCTAGTTTAACAATTTTGTTGTCTCTGTCACTGCAAATTTAACTTTTGAATGGCCTCACCTACTGAACCTTACCAGCTTTGCTAATTGTAAGACAAATATCACATCGCACATCTAAGCTTGGAAGAATGCATACTGCTTGAAGCAGGTTGAAAGTTGTTAACGACCTACCAAGCAAAGGCTACATCAATGATTCTTATCAGCATGTGCATGCCATCTCTTTACTTTAACTGACTTGATAACACAGGTGAATCATGCACATCATGCCCTTTGGTGGGATTAGACGAGTGATCTGTTGTCTTAAAATATGCTAATGCAGCTACTAAGGTGATGCAGGCATTTGTGGAATGACTTCCAGAGTAGTGTTATAGCTCTTAATTTATTGGTTGTATAAATTGGGTACAGATAGTGATTGGTCATTCTTACAAAAAATTAAAATTGTTACAGATAATCAGCAAACAACCAGGAATCTAAGACCCATACGGCATTGAAGACAAACAGGGAACCCGAACCCAAATACACAGCATAACAGCAAATAATCATTGTGCAATTATGATCGATTATCATTCATCCTGCTGAGAACAACTTAGAGTTACATCCAAAATTTGAGATACCATAGATATCCAAGTCCCATGACATTCTAAGTAGCTTTTCATCTACATGCATACAGGCAATCCAGGCCCTTATAAAATTTTTCCAATATTACCAGTAAACATCAGGAAAAGTAGTAATATGAATCAAGTATGTCACAAACACAACCATCTAGGTTTTGTAAGACCACCAAAACTAATCAAAATATCAAAAACATTAGATTTCTATGCATGCCCTTATTTTCATGATTTTCATCACGTGAGTACCAAAGTGCCGAAGCAACAGAGAAGAAGATAACCAAACCTGCATGTATATGTGGCTACCATCTCCTCATCCTTTGGAAGGCCGAATATGAACTGGAAAACATAAAAGAATGAGCACAGTCTGTATAAATCTATTGTGTGTAAAGAAGCAATGACAAAGGTTACCAAACAGAAGTACATGATAGTTATTCTATTGATTTACATATGCAAGATGTTTCATAACTCAAGCTCCTTCAAAACTTTTTGGTCCTACATATTGTAGATAAAATGCGAGGGGCTATAAAGGTAGACATTGAATGGTGTCCATTTGTATATCTTACTTGCTTTTGATTTTAGCACTTTGTTATACTTGTGTTGTAGTAGTAAGGGGAATATGTTTGTTGATCTGTGCTAATTTTTTGGAGAAATCTATTCGGTGAGCTATAATTGTCAAGGGAGAAAATAGTTGCAACAATGATGGATGAAGACTTTGGACAAGGAAAGGGTTTTCAACCCTCACAAATCAAGAGAGCAAGAGAAGGATCTCCAAAATGCTTCAGTTAATAAGCTAGAATTTAAAAATACCCTGCCTAAACCTACACCAAGTTCAGGTCACTGTGGCCATAACCACTATTAGCCCAATCATGTACCCACCACAAACAGAATTAGAAATGGACACCTTATGTAGTCTAACCACAGATACATGTTAATCAGGTATGATGCTACACCAAACACACTCTCCTCCACATATTCTAAGGACCTTCGTATGAAGGAAGGAATGTCTATGTCTTCTCACTTAAGTGAGTTTCATTCCATTTTCAGCCACCTTATTTGGGGAGAATGTTAAGTCTCTCTACTTGTCACGCTGGCCGAGTCTTGGGATGTCTTCCACATTGCTACGAGTGCGAACCCCCTCCTAAAGGTGGCTTTCAACTGAAGGATGTAGAGGGTGCTTTGCTCATAGAAGAAGTGAACAAGAAGAATGTTGATGCGACCCTACTTCTCATGCACTTACAATGAGAGGTAGACAAGGTAGTGATGGGAATAATAATCGTGGTAGAGACTCACAACCCAACAAGGGCAAGTCTAAATCTCGTGGGGAATCACGCAGTAAGTACCGTGGTCCTAAGTCCTCTCTTACTTGTCATTATTGTAAGTAGCAAGGTCACCTAAGGCCGTAATGCAATAAGATACGCAATGATAGGCGCGAAAAAGGCAAAGGAAAAGTGCAGGATAAATGCTACGACATGCCAAAGACAATGCCTTTGAATCTCCTCTAGCTCATCACATCTCACACAAACCACTGGGTCCTTGCCATGACTGAGCCACATGCCAACTATCAAACTCTTGTGAGCATATCTATCCTCCACTTAGCAGGACAGGAGAGGATGTGACCTCCAAGAATCCACCATATATTATTGCCTTGGTAGGTAATATAACAAATCCACCATTTGGAGAATGTACTAAAAGAGCAATAATCATATGTACCAAATTATAAAATTAGAAAAGGCTACTATGTATTTGAATGGCAAAGCAAAGGCTACAAACAAAGAAGGGCAATTTAGATCTTAAAAACGTTGCTCTAATAATGGAGGAAAATACCAACTATTTTGAAGTTCATTTGTGGTGTCTTTTCTTTCACATAATCAAAGGTAGATCCTTGGTATAGAAAAGGACAAACTAGGTTAACTCAAGGAAGCTTGACAAAAGTTATGCCATGATACCTTTGCAACAAAAATTGAGAGGCTCCAACAACGATGCTTTTTGAATCTCACTACAATGTAATACCATCAAAATCAAACCTTGCCTTTGTCGAAGACAACTATCCAAATAGAAACTTGCTAAACCTGATGTACTAGGATAATTTTGGCGACTTTATGAGGGTTATGTAGAGATTTATGCAAAATGTGAAGGGCATTTTGGAAAATTTACAAATGTGGATGGGTACATAAGGAATTTAAACCAAATTGGAGGGACACATTAGTAATATTTGAAAATTGAGGGGTATTTTGGTAATTTCCACAAGTAGTGAGGACATTTGGTAAAATTTTCCTTTTTTATGTTATAGTTTGTGAAAAAGGCGATTGAGCATTCCAAACAGCAACATAAGACCCTTTAGGGTGCAAATTCCACTGTGCATGTGTTGCAGAACTTGTGAATGCAAAACATACTATTGGTCTTCGATGAGCAAAATGTAAAGGTGATGGGAAAGAAATGCTGCGCAGGGCTGTGAGCAAGCAAGCAAGCATCATTTCCTTACGCATTCAACGAGGGAAGTGGCGTCTGAATTGCTTTCAAGTATTGTGCGACCCCTTGGACCATTTCCCTAGACATTTCGAATTGACTTTTCGGAAGCAACACCTTCTCTCTCCAACAGGGGGTCTGAAAAAATTTGTTCCCATAGCTAACAGTGAGCATATTCAAGGATGTGTCAGTGAAACAATGGCAAGGGGAATTTGGTTAAATTTTACCAGAGCAACAAACCTGCATCATTTTATTTTTTGCCAGCAGCTTTTGATTTGTAGCAATAATCCTTGCCTCATCATCATCCCTTTGCTGCAGAAGCAATAAGTAATCCAACACATGAAGCTGCACCTCATCATCACTTTCTGACAAAGCCTTTTGAGAAGTGACATCTGCATTGAATTGATCCCAGGCTCTCCAGTACAAAGAGAGGAGATCACGGGTATCCAGATCTGAGCATTCCAGTATCTTTCGGAGTCGTGCACTTATTCTGTCCATTTGAGGTTTAGAAATGCCAATGCCGTCACCATAAAAGTAAGCATAAAATAAATTCAATGTCTGTTCCAAAAACAATCGTTGTCTTGCTGTCATGGGGTTGGGATCCTCATCCCTATTCAAAGCAAACTCCTCCATGCAGAATACTAATGCTCCTGTGATTTCCTGAGACACAAACTCCAAAATCTGAGATGATTTCAAATGGAACAAATTCCTTAAGTTGACTATACAAAATATGATTATAACTGCAGATGAACATCTGCTTACCACTAAAAGGCCTCTAAAAAGTTCAGAATCAAGCCATTCATTCAATACTTTCAGATGATCATCGAGGTAAGTGGTTAGTAACTCCAAGTCATCCATGTGAATCATATGCTGTGTGCTGCTGGAACAGGTTTCCATAACCTTTTGCAGCCTCTTTGTGAGATGAAACTGAAGATTTACAGTCAATATCCACTAGTCAGTACTGAAAGAATCCTGTCAGCTATCATAGTTACAGCATGGTATCAAGCTCACCTGCATGCTTTCAACAATTGAACCTGTTACATTATTGATCGATTGCTTAACCAGTTCATGAATTTTCCCAAATTTTTCTCCGACTGTATCATCACATTTGGCATTCTCCATAGTGGCTTTCTGAGATGCCCTGGATATGATTGTTGAAGTTAAACTTTATCAACTAATACAAACTTCTCTAGACTTTATACAATTGCTTTGGTAGGCAAAATTAGTTCTTTGCGAGGAAGGAAAGGCTTTACTACTGACCAGGAAGATTAATTAACAGTGCAGAAACCATCCTCCCTCCCTCTGCCACCCCATCTTTCCCCTCTTTTCTTGAGAATTTTGAATTAATGAATCGAAATATCGACAAAGGGCCTTTTGGCCAACCAAACAGACTCAAAGACAAGTAGTAAACAACACATGTAGCCAAAAGGTTACAAAAAGCACAAGGCTACAGGAATAGAAGAAGAGGGGTGGGCACAACTGGTGTGGTGCAGATGATATCCATCCATGGAGCAGCCACCCCTTTGAGGATCACACCAACCAAAACCATGGAAGCAATTTGTCATAATAACAATCCTTGAACAGGGCTCACATGACCACAGATACCAAAGGCTGAATCAAAAATAACTGCAATGAGTGTCTGCCAGTTTTTGCCAGTCCAATGTAGAAAATGAAAAAGACAAGGATGTTGCAACTGTAAAGCGGCCGTGGACAGCATCTTGACCTAAATCCAAGAATAGATGATTGTACACTCATGTGTCACTAAAGACCATGAAACCCCACACCTATCTAGAAACTAGGCAAGTAATAAAAAGATAAACACAAATCTCATCACATATAGTACAGAATCTAGGTTGTGGTAGATTGATAAAAATGGCTCAATTCATTCTTACAAAGATGATCGTGAAAAGCCACAAGTTGGCTGGTCTCTTTGTTGAATATCTTTACAGACAGCATAGTGACAGGAAACGGCCAGAACGGCCCCCCAGCATGCGGAATCGCCGTCCCCAGCACAAATTTGTCATGGGACGCGTTGCGAACTGGTGGAGCGTTCCCTATCCCGTTTCAGATAGGGAACGCAACAGTTCCCTGTTTGAAACGGGACAGGGAACGCCACTTGGCACCCACTTACCTTCGGCCAGCCGCTGCTCCCGCCCAGATCGTCTGCGATTGCGGGTTTCGCCCGGCTCCTACATGCTGCTCCTGCCCGAGATTGTCTGCCCGTTCCTGCCCCCGTGACCAGTCCGCAGCGCCCCAGTTCCCTATTGCGCCGCGCCAATCCCAGCCACCAGTCCCCCGTCTCCTCCCGCCTCCAACCTCTCTTCTTTCTTCTTCCTTCTCTTCATTCTCCCTTCTCTTCTTCCTTCTTCCTTCTCTTCACTCCTCCCTTCTCTTCTTCCTTCTTCCTTGGACCTTCTCCCTTCTCTTCCTTCTTCTCCTCTTCTCTTGAGTCTTCCTTCTTCTCCAAGTTCCAAGTTCTCCATTCTTCTCCTCTTCTCTTCTTCTTCTCCCTTCTCTCCTTTTCCCTTCTCTCTTGACTCTTGAACCTTCTCCCTTCTCTCGAGACTCGAGTTCTCACTTCTCTCGATCCATTTTTATTTCAATTTTCAGCCTGAAATGGCTTCATCTTCCCACCCCGCTTGTCGGGTTGGTGATCAAGGAAGAAGGTCCGATGATTGGTCATGGTGGGAAGAAGTAAATGCTGACCGCCCATTGAGTGGTGGAGGATCTCGACCATGGACTTGCATTGCAAGCTTTTCTCATACAAGCGAACTAGTGGAGCAAACAAGGTAATCCATTGAGCCGAGCATTTGTATTTCAAATTTTTATTGATTTTAATTTTTCAAAGTTACTTAAATATTAGAATATGGAATACTAATTGCCACTTGTTCCGTTTTAATATTTATGCATAATCAGGTCCGAGCTCATCTCCTACATGAGCCAAATTCAGAGGTACAGTTTTGTCCAAATGTGACCTTGGAGAAGCAAAGGGAGCTTCGTGACCGTGTAGCAGATCAACAAGCATATCTTGCATCTAGACCGCGACGTGTTACATTGACCCTGCAACTTTTGTGGTACCATCCCCATCAGATGTATCTAGAGCAGGGTCAATATCAAGAAGTGCTACCTCCACACCTACTGCAAGCATTGCATCGGCCATGGCATCAACAGTGCCACATGTTGCACGTAGACAGAGCACACTTGATACTAGTTGGGATCCCAAGAAGAAGGAAGAGGTGGATACATCAGTGACACGCTTTTTTTATCATGACCACATTCAATTTTGTGCAGCCAGGTCAGAGTATTTTAAATTGATGTACAAGAAGATTGGTGAGTATGGCCCTTCGTATGTACCTCCATCATCAGAGACCTTATGCACCACTTTGCTCGACAAGGAAAAGCACCTTGTTGAGCAAGCAGCAGTGACTAGAAAGAGCATGTGGGCTAAAAATGGAGTTTCCTTGATTGCTAATGATTGAAGTGATACACCCAAGCAATCCATTCATGGTATGGTTGCTTATTCTCGTGGGGTTCATATCTTCACATGATGCATCAAGGATAGGAAAGTCAGCAGATGTACTTGCAGCAGAGTGGGTTACAGGTATTGAGCTTATTGGCCCAAAGCATGTTGTGGATTTGTTGTAGATGGAGAGCCCGCAAATAGGGCAGCAGGTGCTATTATCCAAGGATATTATCCGCATATCACAGTTTCATATTGTATGGCTCATTGCTTGAACAACCTACTAAAGGATATTGGTAACCTGTCATATATTGCACCTGTCATAGAGCAAGGAGCTCAAATGGTTAGCTTTATTTTGAATCACCAGTTTCTTCGCCATCACTTCTCTTTGCGGTCGAAGAAGACACTTTTAAAATACTCTGATACCAGATTTGCCTTTAACTTCTTGATGCTAGGCAGGTTAAGAGAATGCAGTAGTGCCTTGAGGTAGTTATTTCTTAGTGATGAGTTTACCTCATCAACATTGGCAGATACTCCTATAGGTATCTTATGCTTGGAGAAAGCAAATAACTCCACTTTTTGGGATGATGTAAAGCGGATAGATGCTATGGTATCACCTATTGTACATTTATTGAGGGTGATGGATGCTATGCAACCTTGCATTGGCAAGGTATATGAGGCTATGGATAGGCTGAATGAAAAGTTACAAGAGTTGGCACCAAATGATGAGGCGTATGAGGAGATACGCCATTTAGTTGTGACAAGGTGGAACTCCTATAGATCACCCATGCATGCAACTGCATTTGTTGTGGATCCAGGGCAAGAGTCAAGAGAATGACACTGAGATTATGGATGCATGGAGACTTATATTGTCTCATCTAGTGCCTGATCATGGCACTAGACGAAAGATCAGAGATCATCTTTCATGTTATAGGACCTTTTGGGGTTCTTTTGGTTTTGGGATGCACAGGAGGATTGCTATAAGATTGGGGCAGCTTTGTGATAGGAGGACTATGGTTCGGATGGTCCTGAGTTGCAGCAACTAGCTTGAGTTAGTCAGTCAGCTCCTCTTGTTTGGAGCAATTGTGGAGTACATATGCTCACATTGCTTCAAAGAAGAGGAACCGTCTTGGTGTGGAGAGGGCAAACGATCTAGTATTCGTTAGTGCTAATTTGAGGATGTTATATAACAGTATGACAACAGAGCCCGATCCATTCACACAGAGTGGGAGATGCAGCAAGAAGAGGAGACACATGCTGATGTTGAGGGAGATGCAACAATTCAGTGTACACATGATGATGAGGCTGGCACTTCAGGAGCAGCTAGAGCAACCTCAAATCATGATGATGATCTTTGATTTAGTTTACTTATCATGAGTCTTAGACTCTCATGATACATGACACATGTACATTGTATATGATATTATGATCATTAATGACAGTGTGACACTTGGGCTATTGACAGTTGTGCCATGCCAATATTATATTTGTACTTGAGTCTTGCACTCTTACAGTTGCCCTTTGTATATGATATTATGATCATTGATGAAAGTGTGACACTTCGGCTATTGACAGTTGTGCCATGCCAATATTATATTTGTACTTGAGTCTTGCAGTCTTACAGTTGCCCTTTGGGCTATTTCAAGAGTAGCTAGAGCAACCTCAAATCATGATGATGATCTTTGATTTAGTTTACTTATCATGAGTCTTAGACTCTCATGATACATGACACATGTACATTGTATATGATATTATGATCATTGATGACAGTGTGATACTTGGGCTATTGACAGTTGTGCCATGCCAATATTATATTTGTACTTGAGTCTTGCTGTCTTACAGTTGCCCTTTGGGCTATTTCAGTATGCCGCATTTTGCTTTAGTCTAGAGATTAGACTTTATATTTGTAGTCTTTTTTGGGGCAATGAGAATGTTCTTTCAAAGATTGGACTTCATATTTATAATATTTTAAGTTTTTTGGCAATGGGACCATAGGCATGTTCTTTCAGCTTAGACTTTAAAGTTTAGTTCATTGTTCATTGTTTTATCATTTATGACATATGTATTATGCATTTTATTACTTATAACTGAATAGCTTACCTCTTGAGCCTTGTAAATTGCAATTCAATTTCTAATGAGTAATTTTAGAATGATGCATGATATCTTAAAGTTAAAACTTAAAATGACTTGTCCTTGTGGATTATATACCTTGGTTTTAAGTTTTAACACTCTAGAGTCCACATGGATTATGAGTGAAATATTAATTTTCTTTCATGAATTTTAATTTTTTAAATGCCATTCCTGTTCCCATGTCCCCGTTCCCTAGCTTTGGTGTCCCCGTCCCCATTCCCCGTTTCCGTTCCCCGTTTCATGTTTCCATGATGACCAGGATCCATAGTTCACTCGTCATTTCTAGCAAGAGGTTTTTGAAAAGCTGAAAACTAGATTGTCTAGAATCTTTCAAATGGTAACTCTGATAGCAATTTTGATGGCACCAACCACTTTCAAGGGGCATAAAACCCCATCACAATTGCCAAGCCCTCCTCTTCTACTACTACCTATCACTGAGGTGGAGAAGAAACCTGTTACCCCTATCCTATCCACATGCGGTCTATTGTCACCTACTCCAAATGGTTGTGCCGTTGCTACTGCAAACCATGATAGTAACCAACAAAGATACATTTCATAGCCTTGTCACCCAATGTTTTGCACTGTTGCAATGGTACTAGTGCATAAGCCAAGCAACCAAAAACAAACAAGTGAGCAATATATGGCTTTTTGCAATGACAAGCCTTGTATGGAGTGAACAAATTTAATGCTTTGGTGGGACACATATTTAGTGCATAAGTTGCACACAAAACAACCTCAAGCCAAAAACTATGTAGCAAAGCCTAACCTTTTGATCATACATCATGCCATCTCCATAAGAGATTTGTTCTTTCTCTCAAAACAAGACCATTTGTTGTGGTGTATATGTTACTCTAAATTGGTGTTTGATACCGCATTCAATCAAAAATGCATAAAACTCTTTGCCCCTACACTCCCTCTCAATCAAAATGAAGAGCTTAGATAACTTTGTTCATATATTGGCATGTTATGAGTTGTTGCATTAGAGATTTTTTGACATAAGAAAAGTATTAAAACACAATTTGATATGGCTTTTTCATAGAAACATTCATTAAAAGTCCTATGTAATTACCATATCAGTTTGATTTTTCCAAGGAGCTATTACTCGCACAAAACAACTGATGTCAAAGGAAATTGAAAAACAAGTTGACCTATGCATACTTTAATCTAGTTATATTTTTAGTGCCTTCTACTCCGCATAGGCTTTTTCCTACTTCATTAAATTGAACATATTGCCAAGGATTCTCATGAGACCTCATGAGCTTTACAATATGCATGAAACAATGTTTTTCCCAACGAAACACTTCAACATAGTGCACCTACAGAAATATATTTTGAGGTGAAGTCATTTTGATAATTCTACAATCCTCAAGGTATCAAAGCTCGATACCGTACAATTACCATTGAGTCACCAATGATAGTACAATATGAACTCAAAGTTGCTTATCCTGCCCTTTTCCATTAACTTTTAGTCATAAATGAAGATTTCATCCTCATTTTTAGAAAAATATCTCTAGCTATAAACAGCTCTAGCTATTACCAACTTAGAGATAACCTCTTGTCACAAAAAAATTCCGCAAAATCCCATTTATCGTAACACCTAACCATTGGTATGCATGAAACAAATGTGCAATGAGAATCAAAAATTGCAATTGTGGACATATATACTACATCCTTGATTGAACTATAATTGAATTCAAAAAGATAAAGGCACAAGCAAATTAAAGTCTACTGAAAACTTTCACTTACATTATCTTTAAACATTCTTTGCAATTCTAACAACAACTTTATGGCAAGAAGAAGAAGTATTGAAGTGGTTCAAATGTAAGGAAAACTAAATTCCATTGTACACTGCCAAGCTTTCTTAGCAACAAGTATAAAATACCTTTCATCCTTTACACTATTTTCTTCCGAAGAATTCAACGATGGTTGTAAAAAGTTCTCCCATTTTTTTGCCAAAGCCATCTCTAAGGACCTCTGCTGTTGCAATACTGCATGAAGGTTGTTCAACTGCAAAAAGAAAGTAAAATCCAACAAAAATCTCTCTCTCTCTCTCTCTCTCTCTCTCTCTCTCTCTCTCTCTCTCTTGTAAAGAACTTTTAATCACATGTAAAAATATTTACAATGGGCCTTCCAAGCAAACATGAAGGCAAGTAGAAAACTGTGAGAATGCACAATACAACTAGATTGCAAACACCCCCATAGGTACATGTAAAAATATTTACAATAGGCCTACCAAGCAAACACGAAAGCAAGTAGAAAACGATACATACATACGTGTGTGTGTGTGTGTGCGCGCGCGCGCGTACGTACATACATGCATATATGTAAGCACATGCAACTATGGGTTGAGTGATACAAGCAATGTGACCTACACCGTCTTCGTCAAACTCTGAAAAGTTCACAACCAAGAGATGACATGCATGTCAAATGAAAACACGGAATGCTAGCACCCCCCTCAGATCCTAGGAGTGGTTGAACACCAAGGAGGTACATGAGATAAAGCATGGAAGATTGTAGAAGAGGCTTCATGAACATGTTCGCCACATTGTCCGCATTAGAACAACAGACCACTCTCTAGCCATAATTGCCTAAAACTGTGTTTCAAACCCCAACATAGACACATTAGAACTAAAACATTCCAACACAGTCCGAATGGTAGACATTCCAACAATTAGAGAAAAAGTCTCCAAGTAGTCCGATCCTAGCCTTTGTGCAAAACCCTTGGCAACAAGCCTTGCCTTATGCTTGTCCAACGTGTCATCTATCACATTTTTGGTCTTCTAGACCAACTTCACAAAGATGATCTTCCATCTTGTGGTACTCAAAACTAGCTCTTGTGTCTCATTCTGCTTGATGAAATTGAGCTCCTTCTGCATAACGCAATGGCAAGTCTCATGTTTGTGCTAGAGCCTCTTGGAGAGTGGTATACTCACAATCCTCAAAATTCCTAGTATAAAAGCATGGTTCACATAAAATGAATGTCTAGTCCGCTATTGTAATCTAGCTGATCTACAAGTTTCCTTTGGTGTCTCTAGGAAAAAAGTAATTCCAAACTCTTGCACCAATCACGAAAACCACCAGAGGATAATATACGGCTATTGACGATTATGCTGACGTGGCACCTGTCCGACTATACTGCCTGCTAACGTGGCTTCTCTGCACTGTCCGTGCTGCTGATGTGGCACTCTGTTGTCCAAGAAATGACTCTCTAGCACCCCCTCTTAGATCCTCGACAAGTCAAAGGACTGAGGGATCTCGCATGTCTCTGAAGAAGAGCCTAGGGAAGCGCCTTCATCAACAAATCTGCAAGATTATCCTTTGTCTTGCAGTACTCCACATCAATGGTCCCATCCAGAAGCTTCTCCCAAATGAAGTGATACTGGATCTCAATGTGCTTCGTCCGGGCATGGAATACAGGATTCCGTACCAAGGCAATGCAACTCTCATTGTCACAGCACAAAAGAGTAGGACGAGTCTAGGGGCAGCCAAGCTCCTCCAACAAGCTCTGAAGCCACACAACCTCACATGTGGTGGAAGACGCGGCCCAATACTCCGCCTCAGTAGAAGAAAGGGCTACCGTGGGCTGCTTCTTGCTACTCCAAGAGATAACACCTGTACCCAAGGTAAAGCAGTAGCCTGTAGTAGACCGCCGATGGTCCACATTGCCAGCCATCCGAGTCGCTCTAACCTACAAGAACAAGAACTGAAGCATCTGTACCTACGGGATACGAAATCCCTAAGGCAGAGGTCCCCTCAAATACCGAAGAATCCTCAGGGCAGCCTGCAAATGCACCTATTTGGGTTCACTCATGAACCCCGCTAAAAGACCCACAGCAAAACAAAGATCAACACGTGTTGAGTAGCCAAATCAAGGATCCAATCAACCGATGGTAGCGGGAAGCATTCGTCAAGGGAGAATTTGAGTGTGAAGTGGCCTTCCAGTTCGAATCCATAGGAGTAAAAATGGTCTGACATCTCCATCTCAAAAGTCACCAAGAGCTCCTAAATGTATCTCTACTGAGAGAGAAAAATTCCCCTCTGAGATTGATAAATCTTGTGACCCAAGAAGAAATGAGAATCCGTCATCTCGAACGTCTGATGTAAAGTTGTCTAAATCAAGATGGTCAGACAAAAGAAGAACCATCCTACTTAAAAGAATACACCCACGTATTTCTCGAAGAGCTAACTAAGTTACCTTTGGAAAGAGAAGTTGATCATGAGATCAAATTTGTTCCACGAGCTGCTCCAGTTGCAAAAAGACCTTACAAAATGTCTATTCATGAAGTCATTGAACTAAAAGAGCAACTCAAACAATTTCTAGATCAAGGGTATATTCGGCCAAGTAGTTCACCATGGGGAGCCCCAATATTATTCCAGAAGAAGAAAAATGGAACTCTCTGTATTTGTATCGACTAGCGAGGGCTAAACCAAGTAACGGTGAAGAATAAGTATCCAATTTCGAGAATAGACAAGCTTCTTGAGCATGATCCCCTGTCAAAATCAAATCATCAACATACAACACAAACAACACACGACCAACCTCGGAAGTGTGCAAATAAAGCTATGGATCGGCCTTGCAGCGCCGATAGCCCAACTTGGACTGAAGAAACGAGTTAATCTTCTCATTCCATATACGCGGTGCCTGCTTGAGGCCCTACAAGACCTTCTTCAACCTGTAAACTTTCCCATCCAAGGATCCAAAACCAAGAGGCTGCTCAACATAGATCTCCTCTTGTAAGTCACCATTGAGAAAGGCCGACTTCACATCCAACTGTTAGACAGGCCAGCTCCTATGGCTAGCCAAGGCAAAAACAGCTCAAATAGTCACCATACGAGTAGTGGGAGCAAAAGTATCATGGAAGTCAATGCATGGGTGCTGAGCAAAACCTTTCGCAACAAGGCGAGCCTTGTGCTTATCCAAAGAACCATCGCTAATGTACTTGGTCTTGAAGACCCACTTGACGCCAATCACCTTCTTGTGAGAGGGACGAGGCACAAGGGACCAAGTGCCATTCCTCTCAATAGCCTCCAACTCGGCTTCCATAGCCTTCTGCCAATGGTCAGACTGCAAAGCCTCCTTCACTGAAGTGGGCTCTCAATCCTACATAACACGGGTCATCAAACAACAGTTAGAGCAAACAAGCTCCGTAGAATGTGCCTAGTTCCTCCATGATCTCCGCGGTCCATCCTGCGGTTTCCACTTCTCAGGGACCCCCTCAATCCCTAAATCTCGGAGTGTGTCACAGGCCCAACGAGGAGGAGGCCGAACCTCTCCCCACCACTCTCCATCTATTGAAGACTCGGAAACATCCACAAGCGGAAGCTCCACTAGGGTGGCCGGGGGAAGGAAAGACTCTGAATCAAAAGAAGAATCTCCATCAAGAGGCTCTGGCTCCAAAGAAACTGTCTCGGGAGCCCAACTCTCCCCTGGATCTCCAAGGACGGGGTGCTCCTCACCCCCCTCTGTGACCGAAACTTCCATAAACCGTACATCTCAGCTCGTATAGGCATCCCGCTTGATGGGATCAAACAGACAATAACCTTGGGACTAGGATCTGTAGCCAACAAAAACCTATCGACGGGAAGCTGCCTCGAACTTGTCACGCTGCGTCTTCAGAATGTGCACATAGGCATCACACCCAAAGATCGAGAAATAAGAGACATCAAGCTTAGTCCCAAAGTAAGCCTCAAAAGGGGTCATCCTGTCAACAACCGAAGTGGGAGATCGACTGAGGAGGTGAACTGTAGTAGCCACGGCCTCGGCCCACAAAAACTGAGGTGTCTGTCGGTGCTCCATCATGGTGCGCGCCATCTCAATCACACTTCTGTTCTTCCACTCCAAAATGCCATTCTCTTGAGAAGTATTGGTGTTAGCAAACTCCTGGTGAATGTCCCTATCTGCACAAAAACGAGCAAACTCATTGGACATAAATTCACCGCCCTTATCTCAATGCAAGGTCTTCAGTCTCACTGGCCAAATCAGTTCTCCTCAAAGAGAAGCCAATCCTTGAAGTGGAAGAAAGCCTCCGACTTCAATGTCAAGAAATAAGCCCAAGTCATCTGGTTGTAGTCATCTACGATCAACATGAAGTACAAGCTCCCCTTCAAGGACTCGGTCCTCATCGAGCCACAAAGATCCGTAGCTACAAGCTCCATAGGTCAAGTAGACCGCCTCGAAGCTTTGTTGGGAATCGCATCCCGATGCAGTTTCCCACAAATGCAAAAGACACATGGCTGATGGCTCACCACTATGTCCGGCAAACCTTGGGCAAATGATCCTTGCGACGCCTTCCAAAGGTACTCATAGTTCAGGTGGCCAAACCGAGCATGCCATAGCTCGGACTGTGTCTGAGAGGTAAGAAGAAGAGAGGTAAGAGCTGTAGAAGACTTCAATTTGTAGATGCCATTCTCCCCATACCCTGTAGAGAGAACCTTCCTCAATCCACGATCAAGGACTCCAACAGTATCACTATCAAACTCCATCAAGAGGCCCAGAGAACAAATCTTATGGATCGAAAGCAAATGATACCCCAAGCCAGGCACATGCAACACCTCGGAAGTGTGGGTACCACCATGTCCATCTGGAATCAGTTGCATCTCACCCTGCGCAGCAATAGACACAGAAGAGCTGTCTCCAATGAAAATCTGCCCACACGAAGGTCGCAAATGGGCAACACCAATGGAAGGAGTCATGTGCCATGAGGCACCACTGTCCACGATCCACTCTCGAGCCTAGGGAGCTGTCATTGCAGCATTAGAAGTCTTCGGTGCCGAGTCCTCAATGATTGCTAAGTGTAGAAAAGCAGCTGATGAGGGTGCAGTACCGCTCCAAAATCCTTCGTGTCCTTCTTCTTGGTGTCCTTCTTGTCTTTATCGGGGCAATCCTTCTTCCAACAACTAGTCTTACCACAAATATGGCAAGTCAATTCCTTCTCCTTGTCCTCCTTCTTGTGGTCCTTTCCCTTCTTCTGAGAGGCTTGACCAACCAAAGTCTCCGATTTGGAAGCATTTTATCCCTTCAACTATTTCTCTTGGTCCAAGACCATAGAAACCAACTCTTCCCACCGAAGAGTCGACTCCCGCCCTGATGTAATAAGAGCAGAATAAAAGGTACCGAATCGTAGTGGTAACTGGAACAACAAAGTGATCGCCATGTCTTCAGAAGAAATAGGCTTTCCCGCATTTTGAACATGCATCTGAAGCTGCCGAAGCTTGTTGATCTGTTCTCGAAGCGAAGAAAACTTATTCACGGACAAGGTCCGCATCTGCACTTTCAAATAAACCCTCTTCATCAAGGTCATCCGGTTATACATCTGGTCGAGCTTCAACCATATCTCTCGAGCCACCGTCAAGTGCTCGATGTGAGCTATCACGATTGTAGTGCAAGATAGAAAAAGAAAAGAATGAATCCTGGCATTTAGTTTGTCCCAATGAGACTGAGCCTTGGTCAACTCCGCACGAGCATTGGAAGAGAGTTTGGACTCATCTCTCACTGAGGGTTTGTTAATCTTCTCCATCACAAGCTCCACCAAAGCATAAGACTCCAGAATGGCCAACATCATTACCCACCAAATGCGGTAATTGTCACCATCAAGCTTGTGATCCGATGAAAGGTAGGACAAGCACCTTCCTATCCATGATTGCCTGGAACTCCAAATCAGTCTTTGTAGACATGTTCACCTACAATGCCTACACAAACGCAAAATCAGCCCCCTCTAACTGTGTAAACGCAGCCTGTTAGGGCTATTTCCTCTGCTACTCGAACCTTCTTCAGCCGCGGAGGTGATGAAAAGGTAAAATCTGCAGTGGAAGGCCTAAAACACAGCCTTCCTCCCCTTCGAACAGCAATAACCTGCAGCAAATTCACCAGCTGGACTCCTTTCCCACACGCCCACACTCACTTCAGCCTTGTTTCAATGCGCATCCCTCCTGCTCGCCCTCAAATGCTGAAAACACAGCCTTGTGTCGCGCTGAAATCTCCTCTTCAGGTAGATTCTTCAACCAGTCACTCCGATTTCACTGCTCTGATACCATGTCAAAGTGCAGCGATGCAAAAGCGTAGGACAAAGACTGAGAGGGAATGAACACAGAGAGAAGAGAGAGAGAAAAGGAGACAATGAAATGCAGAAAATCAGCAGTGTAGTATGTTGTATAGGAGTGCAGAAACATACACGGGTACAGAGAAAATATCAGTGTGTGTCTCCGCCTTAAGGACCTCGATCTCTGTGAGCCCACGTGCCGTCAATCACATCTCTGTCAAATCTCAAGATCAGAATATGATCAAGTCCTAGACCAGTCTACTATAAATAGCAATGGAAAAATGCCACGAAAATGATAAAAAACATATCGGCTGCATAAAACAGTCTAACTACTCATGTCCTTGTCTGACTGTGCTGATGTGGCACCTATCCGACTGTACTGCCTGCTGACGTGGCTCCTTTGCATTGTCCGTACTACTGATGTAGCACTCTGCTGTCCAGGAAATGACTCTCTAACATATACAAATTGAGATTCCACAATCTCCTTTGGTGATCCAAAAGCCTCTTGTTGTACATACAATCAATGAGGAATTCAAGCAAATTGCCCCTTGTTTTTTACCCATGACATGCACAAATGGAACGACCAGCAAACCAAATGTTGCCCCACTTTACAATGGATGGGTTGGCATCTAAAATCCTTGTTAATTCCAAGAATTTCAGGTGCTGATTTCAGTGTATGATGCCTTCTCCTATTGGCACGGGTCCCAATGTGGCTTTCAAACCCTTATTTCTACAAAAATTTAGCGTTGACAACAAAGATACCTTTGCTATCTACCAAAATTGACTGAGATCTGCTCAAAATGGCTGAGAAATGTTGAGATCTCCTGAAAATGGGTTGGAGAAGGTGAGAGAGAGGGAAGATGACAAAGAAATCTGATTTTCTTCAAGAGAAAACCCTAAAACCTACTTGTTGCCCGCTCTAGCATTTAATGCAATCGCATACTGTCAAACACCTCCAAGATGTTGTCACTTGATCAACAATGCTATTACCAGCCCCTAGAAGGTGTCTCTCTACTGTACTTGAAACTAGCCTTCCTTCCGTGGATGGGTGGTAATTCTTTGATTACAACTTAGTTATAGCAGTAACATTTATTACTAAATTGAGAAATGAAAAATAACTTACAATCTTGGACAATGGACATCCTATTGGCCCCAAAATTGATGCCCCTTTTAATATTTCTTTAACTTAATTGAAAAAGAAGTTGATATACAATGGAATTCTCCCAATCTCTTTCAGTATTCCAACTCCTCTTGCTGTCCAAAATGACAAGCAAGTCTTCAATCCAATTTGCCCCTTAATTCACGCAATTAGTTGGCCCCGTCATTACCCGCATTGATGGAGATGGACAATGCCCCAAATTCATTGATTTGCTGGTCCCTCTGCCTAAATTTGACTGAAAACAACTTCAACCCTATAGAATCCAAGTCTTGGAACTTCCAATTTCTAGCATGCTTCCCGAGGCTACTGTTAAACTCTAATTTCTACTGCAAACTAGGGTTTACAATAAAGAAATCAACCTCTCATGATCTCAATGCTGTAATCTTCGGAGCAAGGCTGTGAAAGGGCTAGGAGATAAGAGAGAATGCTTAGGACAAAAAATTCAGACTTCCTTCACAAAGAATAAAGAAAATCAGTCATTTACTACTGCCGCCCTATCTCTAACAACTTGTAGATGTTGTCACCTACTAATTGGTCTTCTCCCACCCTTGGCTGCCTCACAAGGTCCTCCAATGGCTGCAAATCAAACCAACACCATCTTCTCCCTCTCTCTTGCAAGCTGAATGCACTGGTTATGGAGATGATGGTGAAATGGGTTATAGAGTTTGAGTTTCAAGCATGAAAAAGATCCTACGCAGCCGAGATGTGGTATTTAATGAATCAAAGCTACTGAAAAATGCCACATCTAGTGATGTAGACAAGAGAAAAGTGAAATTTCAGTATGATCAGCCACTTAAACAGCCATCAGCCACTGAAAATTCAGCTCCATTTGATGCTGGTTATGATAATCAGCGTGTCATTATTGAACCAAATGCAAATGGGCAACAAAGGGATGCTGAAAATCAGTTTGGGCAACAAAATCAGCATGCTGAACATCAATTACAGCAGCCTGAAAATTTATTACAGCAACCTGAAAATGCAGTTCAGCAGCCAAATAATGAGGTCATTGACATTCCTTTGGATGTAGATCCATTGCCTAATAACACAGATCATTGGGTGAGAAGGTCTACACGTGTCAGGAGACCCATACAGAGGTTTGATCCCTCTTTGGACTGCATTTTACTCATAGATGAGGGTGAGCCTCTTACATATAAAGAGGCATTGTCATGTGAGTTAAAGAAAAAGTGGGAGCAAGCTATGCAGGAAGAAATGAAGTCATTGTATTAGAATGATACTTGGGATTTGGTTTCATTGCCCAAAGATAGGAAAGCTATTCTTAACAAGTGGGTCTACAAAATCAAATGTGTGGATGGCAAACCCAAATACAAAGCCAGGCTTGTGGCTAAGGGTTATACTCGGAAAGAGGGGATTGACTTTCAGGAAGTTTTTTCACCTGTTGTCAAAATGACCACTCTTCGGGTATTGTTTGCTATTGTTGCATCTATGGATCTTGAACTTGATCAGATGGATGTCAGAACTACATTCCTGCATGGTGATTTAGAAGAAGAGCTATATATGAAACAACCAGAGGGCTTTGTTATGCAAGGAAAGGAGCATTTGGTGTGCAAGCTTAAGAGAAGCTTGTATGGTTTAAAACAGGCTCCTAGACAATGGTGTAAGAAGTTTGATGCCTTCATGCTCTCACATGGGTTTAAAAGAAGCAATGCAGATCACTGCTTATACGCAAAGAAGGCTGATGATGGAAGCCTTATTATCCTTGTGCTTTATGTGGATGATATGCTTATTGTTGGTAAGCATAAGAGCCAGGTTAATGCATTGAAAAGACAGCTGAATTCAGCCTTTTCCATGAAGGACTTGGGTGCAGCTGA
This sequence comes from Lygodium microphyllum, assembly GCF_053477565.2. Taxonomy (NCBI): domain Eukaryota; kingdom Viridiplantae; phylum Streptophyta; class Polypodiopsida; order Schizaeales; family Lygodiaceae; genus Lygodium; species Lygodium microphyllum. Next base: position 68,167,434 of record NC_141148.1, read on the forward strand.
ACTATTTTGGGCATGCGTGTGACGAGAGATAGAGAGCAGAAACTCTTATTTCTCTCACAAGAAAAGTACATTAACAAAGTGCTTGATCGTTTCTCTATGACAGGTGCTAAGTCACTTGGTGTTCCATTACCACCATATCTTAAGCTTAGCAAAGCTGATTGCCCAAAAGATGACATGGCAGCCAACTCTATGAAGGGTATTCCTTATGCTTCAGCTTGTGGATCACTCATGTATGCTATGGTTGCCACTAGACCTGACATTGCTCATGCAGTGGGAATTGTGAGCAAGTTTATGTCGAACCTTGGCAAAGCACATTGGGAGGCAGTGAAATGCATCTTTCGATACCTTAAGGGCACACAAAGAAAATGCATTTGCTATGGAAAGGGTACATTAGATCTACAGGGATATTGTGATGCAGACATGGCAGGTGACTTGGATACTTGCAAGTCTACTAGTGGGTATATATTTACCTTGACTGGTGGGGCAGTTTCTTGGTCCTCTAGATTGCAAAAGATAGTAGCACTTTCTACCACTGAGACTGAATATATTTCAGCCACTGAAGCTTCGAAAGAAGTTGTTTGGCTTGGTCGCTTGGTCAAGGATTTTGGGCTGCCCACCAAAACACCTGTACTTGGATGTGATAGCCAAAGTGCTATATGTCTGGCTAGGAATGCCATGTTTCATGCACGTACTAAACATATTGATGTACGATACCACTTTATCAAACAAGTTCTGGATGATGGTCTAGTCACACTGACTAAGATCAAAACACAAGATAACCCTGCAGATGCTCTCACAAAAAATCTTGCAAAGGCTCAGCACGAGCATTGCATTCGACTAGTGGGAGTTGGTTAAAGGTTTGCTCATGACCTTTAAGTGTGAGGTTGTTGGGTGTAAAGGCCCTTCGCTACACTTTCCATGTATATATTTTACTTGTACATGTGACCGCACTCTTGCGGGTGTAAATGTACCGTACCCTAAAACATAAATATATTCTTTCATTCTTTGTGTGTGCCACACTGATACACACCCAACTCAAGTCTCTACTCTCTCTACACTCTATTGCTGAACACACTCCATTCTCACTGCGCACACCACTCGGGCATTTTCACTTTCCTTCACTTTACCTTTGATTTTTCTTTGCTTATGTACCAAAATCTGCTCAGGTACCAAAAGCTCATCCAACTCCTTAACCTCAAGCTGAATTTCAACAAGCATATCCTCAAGCACATCACCATGAAAAGACCTTTACAAACCGACATGGAAGGCATTGTGTATCCGCTAATATGGAGGTAATTTCAGATGATATGCCAGATCGTTGATCTTCTCCAATACCCAGAAGGACCCAATGTATCTCATACTCAACTTCAAATACAATCTTTCTCTTTCTTTCATATTTTTTAACCTTATCTTTTCAAAACATAACAATATATACGCCCTCTGCAAACTACAAAGCACGTTTGTGACGATCTATTGTCCGCTTTTGCTTTTCTTGTGATCTCTAAAGTGCATACTTTATCTTTGCATAGGCTACATCGAAGTTTTCTACATAATGATCAACCTCAAAGATCTTATCATTAGTTTGCATAATAGCTAGTACCTTCTTGTAACCCTCAACCACCTCAAATGGAGCTTTGTCCGTGGAACTATGCACTGTGTTGTTGTAAGCAAACTCAACCAAGGACAAATACTACTCCCATTGTGTCTTGTGGTCTGAAACATGGCACCTCAAAATATCTAACATTGTAGAATTTGCTTCCTCAAACTTACCATCTGTCTGTGGATACAAGAATAATGAGAATTTCAGCGTGATACCCATATTCTCAAACAACCCCTTCCAAAATAAATTGGTCATCCAAGGGTCTCGATCACTAATGATCGACTTTGGCATAATGTAATACTTATCGATGTGCTACAAAAACAATCGTGTCATATAATCAGTCTTTATTTTCTTCCTCACAGAAATAAAATGGGCTTGTTTGCTAAACCTACAAATGATAGTCCATATTCCATCATTCCCTATAGGTATCTTAGAAAGCTCAAAAATAAAGTCCATTGCAATACTCTGCCAAGCCTATCTAGAATAGGCAAGGGCTACAACAAATTCCGAATCTTTTGTCTATCATGCTTTACCTTTTAACATACAATGTATGTGCTAACAAATTGTTCTACATTATGCCTCAAAGCTGGCCAATAAAAGAAATGCTCCACTACCTTGATCATGGCATCAATACCTCTGTGTCGTGCATACGGAGAAGCATGACTTTCATTGATAACTCTCGGCCTTAACTACTTTGTGATACACAGTCGTCCATACATCATCAGAAATCCATCTCTTAGCACAAAGTATTTATGCCTTTGGCCATTGCAAAGCTGATCATAAGCATTAGCAAAGTCCGAATCAGCAACATATTGCTCTTTCCTGGCATCCAACTCAATGTGATAAACCATGCTAGCGACTGAAATTTGTGGCTTACATGACAGTGTATCAGCCACAACATTCTTTTTATCATCAATATATACAATCTAAAAATGAAACATAGAGAGAAAATTTGGCCATCTCATATGCTTTTCTAACAACTTTGTCTACGTCAGAAAGTACCTCAAAGTTCGATGGTCTGTCCGCACTATAAAATTAGCCTCCAACAAATAATGTTTCCACATAGACAGTGCATGAATTACAGCCAAGAGCTCTTTCTCATAGAGCTGCAAATTCACTTCTACACAGTGGAGAATTCGACTCTCATAAGCCACAACTCGATCGTGCTGCATAAGAGCAGCCCCAATGTTGTTATCAGATGCATCACATTGAACTACGAATGACTTCCTTAGATCGGGCAATAAAAGCACAGGATCTGAAGTCATCTTCTCCTTCAACTTTTCAAACGCTGAAATTTTCACCGTTGTCCATCTAAATGGCACATCTTTCTTTTACAAAGCATGCAATGGAAATGCAATTTCAGCAAACTTGCATACATACTTCCTGTAGTAAGAACATAAATACAAGAAGCTATGGATCTAATGCACATTCCTCAAAGATGGCCATGGATGTATGGTTTGCAATAAGTTGCTTGGGTTTGGTACACTTATATGGATTCAATCTAGTGCGTCTTGGCTTTCAAAATATTCCTACATTGGCCACTCTTTTACATTCAACACGAGGGATTTGATTTCTTATCCTCATTCTTTATGTTGATGGCATGGTTGAGAAATTTCAAATTTCTTTACAGTAAACCCTAATCTACAGTAGAAATTAGGGTTTAACAGGAACCTTGGGAAGCATGCTAGAAATTGGAAGCTCCAAGACTTGGATTCAATAGGGCTGATGCTGTTTTCAGTCAAATTCAGGCGGATGGATCAGCAAATCAATGAATTCGGGGCATTTTCCATCTCCATCAAAGTGAGTGAAGGCCAATTGATTACCTGAATCAAGGGGCAAATTAGATTGAAGACTTGTTGGTCATTTTGGATAGCAAGGGGAGTTGGAATACCGAAAGGGATTGGGAGAATCCCATTGTTTAACTTCTTCTTCAATTAAGTTAAAGAAATATTGAAAGGGGTTCTAGTTTTAGGGCCAACAAGGTGTCCATTGTCCAAGATTGTAGGTTATTTTGCATTTCTCAGTTTTGTAATAAATATTACTACTGTAAGTAAGTTCTAATCAAGGAATTACCACCCATCCACGGAAGGAAGGTTGGTTTCATGGTTGCATTGCCAGGATACTGCTCAATTTCTTGATTTGGTGGGTCCGAGGCATCTTATTGCAAGCCAAAGCCTTGTGCTAGTGTTGGTTTGTACTCAGCTGAGAAATTACAGCAATATGTCTTCATACAATGAGATGGACTCAAGTAGCGATGATGTCTCTCAATATGAACATTCGCATGGGAATGAAGATATTGCAATGCTTGACCTCGGACAAGGCTCAGACCATGGACAACAAGCTGAAAATGTTGTTGTTGAGCGAGATACATGGCCTTCAAGGTATAAGGAGGTTGATGACCAGCAAAGTGAAGACGAATTTGATAACTAGTACAATAATCGGATGAGAACAACATCAAATCTCTTTGCTGAATTGGCAAAAGATAGTTAATTCACCCGATTTTCGAATGCTTTGAAAAGAAGGATAGTAAAAGCAAGAAGAAGAGGAAGACATCTTCTATACATTTGGGATAGCAAGATGCAGCGAAGATAATGCTCAACCCTTTATTTGAAGCTCCCAAAGATGCTAATGAAACAAAACAGTTGGTACCTACGGGGCAAGAAATGCTAATGCAAGGCCATCACAGAAGTGCAATCCAATGGATTTTGGATAGCCAGGTATGCATATGCTATGATGGGGCAACTAGGATATTTTAGAGGAAGCACGATTTTTCATGCTATGTTTGGACAGGGACCGCATACGAGAATGTCTGACACAAATCCCTATGGTATGCAGCAACCAATGCATGGTGTGCAATGCCTAATATATTCAGGTATGGTTGAAAATGTGCAAAGCCCTATGTATGCAGCATTTGTTTGATTCTTGGGGCATAAAGTAACATATTCGGGGGTGCATCTACATCCCTGAATGCTTATGTGGCTCAAGGAATGAATGTTGGTTATGCAAATGCTCTGTTTGGCATTGGTTTTGATATATTTAGTAAATGCATCCTTTTTGCAGTGGCTAGTGTATGACAGCTTGACACCCAAAGGGGTAGCAAAAGACTATAATGAGGATGGAAAAGCAGTGAAGTTTGAGTCCTTCAATGGTACACAAGATAGGTTGAAAGCTTTGACTTTCTTTCGGTTTGATGTAGCCTACTCAAGGGGTAACTTTAGCGAGTCCTTGAAGATTCGGAAGGCATCCACTTTTTTGAAAGGGAATGTATTACAGTGGTGGTCCACTCTTTTGATGCAAGGTAGAGCACTATTAATGTGGATACAATTCAAGCAAATGTTTGCATTGAATTGGTTGACAAGTACCTTTGAGGTGGACATCACGACAGCTTGGAATAAGCTGGATGCTAGGGAATGTAAGAATTTAGAGCAATATAGTAAGAAGTTTGGAATGCATTGCTGCCTATTACTTCTTATTGCCCCGTATCCCTTCATAAGCAAGTGGAAAAATATGTTTGTGGATTACACAAAGGAATCATGGATTTTTGCATTAAATCCAACGTGTCTAGCATGTCACAACTCCTGGAGACTACTGCTACAATCGATGCTTTGCTACGTGGGAAGGATTCAGGCTTCTTAGAGAGTGGGGAGAAGCCGAATAAAAAGTTATTCAAGTTTGAGAAAAGGTGAAGATCTGAAAATTGGCCTGAAAGGAGGCCAAAATAGCAAAGAAAGGGATCGAAAACATTGGCACAACGTAGGGAGTTGATGGCTGCAAATAAATATTTTATTTGTGAACAAGAGGGTCACATTGTAAGAGACTGTCTCAATAGGAAACAAGCTGAAAAATAAAAAAATCAGGGAGATTCTAAAGGAAAGTAAGCCCAAAACATCAATGGGATTGGTGCTCAATGTTGTTAGTGATTAGCCCAATGACGATACTATTGAGTTATGTAGACCATGGGGTAAAATTAGGGATCAATATGCATTGATTTTCTTGGATAATGGTGCACAAGTCAACTTTATCTCTATTGACATGGTAGCTTGTCTAGGCATCAGAGAGGATGAGATGGAACCCATGGGGGAAGTTGGAATGGCATGTAAATGCCATATGGAGTCCGTCACACTGCTCATTGGAAAGCTTCAGTTGTATATATAGGGATATGTGGGCAATGAAAAGTTCTTTATTTTTTTTGCTTGAGGGTTGTGATGTATTGCCTGGTATGCCATGGTGTCTCTGTATGCATGCAATGATTAATTCTCGTGCAAAAAATATCACTATTCAATATGAGGGAAAGGTACTCATACTTGATGTAAAGTTGAAAGTTGAATATGCAGCTATTGTATTTGCAGCTGCCATTTTTAAAGTAATGAAAAATCATCTTTCAACGTACTTAGTTCTTACCAAGGATAAAGATTATAGTGAGACTATTGGAAACATATCTAAGTTAGAGAAGAATCACATATCATTTCTGAAAATGTATGTTGATCGCTTCTCTCAGTCACTTCCAGGGCAGCTACTTCTGCCTGGAAGGCTAGAAGATTATGGCATAGATTTTATCCTAAAAAGCAACCTACCTGATAAGGCACCATAAAGAGTCAGTGCAGCCCAATAGGAGGAGATTATGAGTGAGGTAAATGAGCTGTTAGAAAAAGGGGTGATTCAACCTAGCTCATCTCATTTTTGTTCTCCGATGCTTTTGGTACAAAAAAAGGATGGTTCATGGCATATGTGCATTGATTATCGTGCTCTGAACAAGATCATGATAAAGAATCGGTTTCTGATTCCTTAGATCGATGATGTTATGGCTAGATTGCAAGGGGCAGCCATATTTAGTTGTATAGATTTGAAAAGTGGTTATTATGAGATACACATTAGACTGGAAGATGTGCGTAAGACAACTTTCATGACATCTTTTGGCTTGTACGAGTTTCTTGTTATGCCTTTTGGACTTATAAATGCTCTTACCACTTTTAATTAGATGATGGATCGTATCTTCAGGCCACATAGAGGATTTGTGGGTACTTTCTTTGATGATACGATTATCTATTCAAAGAAGGAGGCAAAGCATAGAAGACACTTGGACATTGTGTTCAATGAACAACGTGAGTATAGATTGGTTATCAATGACAAGAAAAGTGAATTCTTCTTGCATGCAATCCACTTTTTGGGGCATATTATATCTGCTGATGGTATTTGCATGGACCTTGCAAAGGTTATCAATTTATTGTTGGACATAGCCCTTTGTAACTAGGCAAGCTTTGTACTTGTAAATGGAACCATCAAACCTTCGTTTAATTTTAAGAACCCATCCACCCAGCAACAATCATCCAAAAAAGTACATTTATAGCGCAACACTTCTTCATTGCCCGTTGTAGCCACCAATTGCACATGCAAGAAGATTGCCTTGTTCCTTGCAACCTGAGGCTTGTGTGCATGCAACCAATGGAAGAAACTTCTTATTATTCCAAAGAATGTCGAGCAGCCAGCGGGGGGACCCTTTTGGGCTGCTGCATGTCAGCCCTAGTGTGTTCCAAAGTTGTTTCATCAATAGTGGCCACTCATGGGACAATATATCAGGCTGTTGTTGCTCATGTTAATCAAGCTGATTCAGCTCTTGTAATGAACCTGTATATGGTGGAACTAAAGCCTAAGGAGACTCATGAGCCATGAAACAATTAGTAAACAACATAACAAGATTGCAAAGATGTCGGAGGCATCGATAGTGGGCTGTTTTTGACAGTCCAGCAAAAGATGAGTGGAATTTTCAGCAATTATAACTTGAAAATAGTCTTGCCTGTTGAGGGTTGATAAAAGATGCACCAACAACTCTCATCAAGCTTGCGTCTTTTCTAAAAAGGCACATGAGGATATGCCAAACAAACTAAATGTCCTCGTATGAGAGGCGGAGGGCTTAGAGCCAATCCATGCCTGACAAGGAGTGATGGTCCTCAAATCTCTTGTGGAGCACCTATTCAAAACATATGTGGCACAAAGGATAGAATCAAGCCAAAAGGCATTGGGTAAATTCTTAGATATACATTAAGCAATCTTTGTAAGTGATTGGCTCTTCTACTCCACTACTCCATTTTGTTGGGGGAGCAAGAAATGGTGCATTTATGATTATACCATGTGATGCAAGATAATTTGACAATGGTTTTGAGAGACACTTCACCCCTTGGGCCAAATATGAAAGCTGCTTTGGTTCTTCACCATCCCAATAAAAATTTTGCAACGAGAGAATACTTCTGACTTAGATTTCAGCTCATAAACCCAAGTGAATCTTGAGGAGTCATCTACGAATGTGACAAAATAGAGGAATCTATCAATCAACCTAGTCCCCATAGCACCACAAACATCACTGCGAAGTAGGTGCAATTTAGAAAGCGCACCTACATGCAAATCCTTTGGAAAAGAAAATCTGTGCATCTTACCAAGTAGGCAGCCTTTATGTGATTGGTTGGAAGGTGGACTTAAGGAAAACCTTTGACCATATTCTCTAACGAGAGCTACATCAGTAAAGGATAGTTAATGTGGCCAAGTCTCCAATTCCATAAATGCATAGCTTGCAAACAATCCTTAGCTGATGAAGCTCGATCAATACGTGATTCAGCAAGCTGCTGATAAGAAGAATCAATGGTTGGAAGGTGGACTTTAGGAAGACCTTTTACCATATCCTCTAACCGAAGCTACATCAATGTAGGATAGTTCACATGGCCAAGTGTCCAATGCCATACATGCATAGCTTGCAAAAACTCCTTATGTGATGAAGCTCGATCAATAGGTGATTCAGCAAGCTGCTGATAATAAGAATCAAGGCAATAAAGACCATCAAGATGCCTGTCAAAAAAATAACCTCAGAAAAAGGCGCCAACAATGCTCCTCTCATGTTGTCTCTGACTACTCTCTTCATGCTCTAGGTAAATGTCCTTAAACTCCTCTATCCAAGTTACTGGGCTTTGGCCTTGTGGAAACCAAACCTAAGACAGTTCTATAATAGCAAACTCCCACTCATGCACAATTTGTTTTATCGCATTGCATCCTTGGTAGGTTCTACTGGTGGGCTAGCCATTTCCTAGAAAAATATCACCTGCCCATTGTCCCATATGTGCTTTCCTCAAGAAAGCCCGTGTCATCACTGCTTAAATGTAAAGGATTTTCACTCGCTTATTGCAGCCACTGGCAATCTGTTTCTCATGATCATTAGCTCAACACGGTTCCATGTAAAAAATACATTGATTTTGCTGTGGAATTAGGGAACATACTTATGGAAACTGACTTGCAGTTTGAAGGTTTTCCCAAATTTCAATCCAGTATTAAAGTTATTCTTCAGTACACCTAACTTGGCACTTAAGGCTTAAACACAAATTTGGTAATAATGTGATGGTTCTCATAGTTATTTTGGAACATTTATTTGGGCACAATACTCAAGTTATTATACTGTTAACCTTTTGTAGTCTTATACGCATTGACAAAAGGTCAGGTCCTCTTTGAGGAGAAAGAACTTAGACAAAAAACTCAATGAACACACAAATAAAAGATTAGGAACAAAGCAGCATTGACAAAAGGTCAGGTCCTCTTGGAGGAGAAAGAACTTAGACAAAAAACTCAATGAACACACAAATAAAAGATTAGGAACAAAGCAGCATTTGATTAATGTGAGAGAGCTTGCCTTCACACACAACGTTTTTGAGATGCATGCTGCTTTGGCAGTGGGTGCTGATTTGAGATGAGATAGAAAATGACGATGATGATGCTCATCAAAATTATCTGGCAGCTCTTGTAGGCATAATTTCTCTGTAATCTGAAGGTAAGTTCTCACTGCTGCACAGATCGACTCCTCAACATGTATGTAGTACAGCTTTCCAAACGGAAAATAGGACAGCCGTTTTGTCATATTTTCAACCACACCATTAATCATAAAGTACAGGTCTGCATACCATCAGTTTTAAATAGCTTCAGAAAAATTTGTCTTTCGTTGGAACATCTAAGTTTTATAGTAGCAAGTATAGTACCTACAACAGAACATGAGAAGTATGCTTCTGTCTGTGCTGATATAGGTTCCCACTTTTCATCGCTAATGCTGGAAATGATCCAGCTGCACACAACAGGTAGTGTACATTTTAAAATACAGTAAAATAAGTACATCACATGGAAATTCTTTTGAAGTAAGCCATACTCAATCATGCGCGGCTTAATTGAAGCAATCAGATCAAGAATATGATCCCTCAAAAGACCATGTAGGTCAATGAAATCCATTTTCACTTTTCCTGTTTCCAACTGCTTGTGAAACAAAGCCAGTTCTCTTGTCAAATCCTGTCAGAAGTAACAATTGGAAGTGGAATTAATGACTTATCAGGAAACATCATTTGACGTAAGAATATTGCATTGTTGTAAGAATGTCAAGCAACTTGAACTTATGATAGAAGCAGTTTTCCAATACTTCAAAATCTTGTGAAGTAATCTTCACTGCACCAACAATCCCAGTGATATATTGAGATATCTGCAGAAGTTGGCCAAAAAAGAAAAGAAAGATAACACCTTTATTCACTGATGATATAAAAACATGTTCCTGGAAACAATATACAATATGCATGCATCAACAAATATTACAGATGCATATGTCAACATGCAAGCACAAATTATGCCCATGCAAGCCTCCCCCTGGGAACATGCTTCATTTGAAATTTTACACAGGATGGAACTTCATGTATCCAAATAACTGAAAAACTCATGTGACTAAGGGTGTCTCCACAGAAATCACTCCATTCTATCCTATGTTTCTCCTAATTCCTATCACATACTTATATGGAGTCTAAAATTAAATATTGTCAAGGACTGATTGCTCAATATTAGCAATTCAACAACTTCTCAAATGTAAAATGACTTAATCCCCATTTTGAGTTGTTATGGATAAGATGTTTCCACAATATATTGGACATTGACCGATGCTCAAGACAAATAAATCTCCACTTCTAATGACAACAATCTCAAGACAACCATGTGATTTTGCTAAGCTAGCCTTCTACATACAATGGACACATAAGCTTGAAGCTATGACAATTGTTTGATGGACCATGTATGCATTAAAAAAGTTCATTATTGACAATCTACGAGGATTTGGTGAAGTGAATGAATTGGAGGCCCCTTTGACATCATGGATCTATTTACAATTGCACAACCTACTTCGCTATGCAACAAGGTTTCTGTTGCTCAAGCCATGTTTTTATGCAGGCTTTGGTGGGTATTCTAATGTAGCAATGCTGGTCAACAAACATCAATTTGAGCCATAAGTGGCACCTAATGATACGCAAGGTAGATGGATGGTCATCTAATGCATATTTCAGGCTGAATTTCTGAAATATATGAATCCCAGCAATATAGGCTTCCCAAACATTTGGCAATGGGCACACGTGTGAGCATCTATGAGACATGATCCATGGTATCAGAATGCACTCATATGTGGGGATCTCAACAATCCCCTGCATCATAATGATAATAATATCCATAGCTCTCATATGCTTAAAACAGAATTGCAGCAATTAAGCAATTAGAATGCCTCATCAAACGGAGTGGATGATTGGGTCCTTGTAAAGGCATGATGCCTCTGTAAAGGGACAGATTCTGCATGTTAGATGTACAACTGTCCTGGGTGGTGCCAAAGTGCATAGAAACCTAAAATTGCAAACATAATTTTTCCAAGGAAAGGAAAATATCTATTAAGAACGCATCAGAGAATGCAATAGTGCTTCTGTCTCACGCAAGATATGTGGTCTTGGCCTCATCCTCCTCAGACAGCTCATACATATCATTCTATCTAGCATCCTTTTACTTGGGCCAAATTGTACAGAGTGTATGTTTGTCAAAATGATTCTTTTGTCCAAACAGTGCTGAACATTTGGGTGAGAAGCAACATGCTCTCTCTAATCACTATCTCTTGCAGTGTTGGAAATGTTGCATCAGCTAGTAGATGCTTTTAAGGCCTTGCTAGGCTACTTGCCTCTGCACTTCAATCAGTCCCTTTAGATGCATGATCAGTTCTCAGAATATCTGCCGCAGCTCATTGATTCATTTGGCAAACAAGCACTTTTCGAAGGCATGCATGCATGGTCTGTTTTTCAAAGTAATGCTTGTAAATTGTTCCATGTATATGGGGTTTAGCATGCCTCCACTGTTTGGGGTGAATTGTGGCACTTCCAATCTTTATTGGAACACCCTAAATTTACAGTACAGTGGGGACTCCTCTAATGACTTGGATACTGGCACTCAGTTGTTGATATTCAGGGTTTAATCTCTCCAAAATGAACAATTTGTTTAAATTGCTGGCCCCTATAGAGTCATTGCATGATAACTACTGTCAGACTAATGATTTCTTTGCTCACCTCCACCAAAAATATGCCAAAGATAACACTTTGAAACTATAGGACTCTAGAGCACACATGATTACTAAGCCTCACTCGATCCATGATATTGTATAGATTATTACTCCTCTGCTGAGCTTACAAGAAAACCTTTTAGATCCTATCATTGGTGCTCATCATTATATTGCAGGTATGGTGATGGACCGGTTAAAATCTGAATGGTCAAATGGCAACTGATTGGAAGACTGCACCACTGCTTCAATTGTTAAACAAATTAGCTTAGATTATGTGGCACGCATAGAGCTTAATGGGGGCATAACTAAAGAGATTGCTCTTACTAAATTCCTTCATCAAGGTTGCCCCCTTAGGCCTTTTTTGTTGGCTTGGTGACTCATCCTCTACTCTCTCTCTTGGATAAGCTCATAGGTGATGAAGATCTTGTCAGATTATCTCTTCCTAGTGGGGCTAAGCTCCTTGGATAATCCCTTGCAAAATGACCATTGGAGATTATTAGGTTTGGCTTCAGGCCTCTACATTAATGCACAGAAGTCTATTATAATCAGTTGTAAAAAAAGAGACTTCGGAGAGACTTGCATGCTTTGGGTTGGCATGAGATTGCTTCCCATGGAAAGGTCACTAGGCACTTGGGATATCCCATTGGAGTGGATGTGGCTCCTAGAACACTACTTGATTCTATCTTCACGCATTTGGGATAAGTTTATATACTGCAAATCTCAGGAATGGCCTCTACATGTGCACCTCACAGTAGCCCAAATAGTGGGAAAGAGGTCATGTTGATACATTTAGACATTAATGCACAGAAGTCCATTCTAATCAGTTGTAAAAAAAGAGACTTCTGAGAGACTTGCATGCTTTGGGTTGACGTGGGATTGCTTCCCATGGAGAGGTCACTAGACACTTGGGATATCCCATTGGAGTGGATGTGGCTCCTAGAGCACTACTTGATTCTATATTCACGCATTTGGGATAAGTTTATGTACTGCAAATCTCAGGGATGGCCTCTAAATGTGCACCTCACAGTAGCCCAAATAGTGGGAAAGAGGTCATGTTGATACATATATTTAGATCCCCCAAGCTTTCAGCTAACCCCTTGTGAAAATCAAATACTCAAGGATACTTTATTTTCATCTGGGTCAACATCAGGTTGCAAATTGATGTTTCCAAACCAAACATATTGCCTTTGAAAACCCTATGGTTGGCACATCTTGCTTTTGCGAGGAAGGATTTCACAGCCACAAGAGATTATCAGATACTTGGGGTCTCCTATAGAATGGAGAGTCACTTTCATGTAAATAAATTGCTTTAGCCAGGAAGGATTTTGCAGCAACATGAGATGGTCAGACACTTGGGGTCTCCTATAGGATTGAAAGTCACTTTCTCTTATTTACACAAAACAGTTGTGCATTATCCCTACCCTTACACTGATATACTTGTGTACACTTATTTGATACACATGCATGTACAATTTGGAGAGATTATACATAAAACCTAGTATGCACAAGTTATTTTTCAAAAGCCATGTCAGTCAACAATGTGTCTGTCATTGTAAGTCTGTTTTTTATCACATATCATCACAATGCTAAAAGAGCAGACAAATTGGATTTACCAGCCTGTAGTATTCAGATGCACATATCTGAAACAAATCAATTTCTCTTGGTAGCTCCTTTTGAAGACACAAAATCAGTCTGTCGAAGTCCTGCCTTAGAGAAGAGATTGCCATACTGAAAATCTTTGCTGTTATCTCCCCATTTTTGCTATTTTCACAGAGAAGTTTCTCAAACCTTTGAGCGCAAGAAACCTATTTCAAGCACCCGATCTGGATTTTCAGTTTACTGAGCATCATCATGTTTGTCATCATAGAAAAAGTTCCGGTTCGAACATATATCAAGCAAGAGAAGGACATCTTTATTTTACAGACCTTAACCCATCTTTTAAAGCATGCAATAGCTTCTCTAGGGTCAGAATCCCAGCAAAGAATGAGGGACAGAAGTTCAATCAAGCTTGCCAGTGCTCCGTTTGATTGATTGTGGTGAAAGAGTGACTGGAAATCCTCAATTGCATTTATTGATGGCTTGATTAGCACTGCCAAAAGAAAGTCGCATCTTCTAACATTTTTCATTGATGTTACATAAAATAACCATGTATCTCCTTCTTTTGTTACATAAAATAAGAAAGCTACTTAATCAGCAACATATCAGCAGTCTAAGCATTTTTTAAAGGCAACCAGAAACAGTGTTGCAAAGAAATGAATGAGTTTTGCAAATACTTACTGGAAATAATCTGTGCATTCAAACTGAGCTCGATCTGGGTTAGTTTTCCTTCTTTTGCAGCTTTACAGACGGGCTTCCATATTTCCACAAGGGCTGTCAAATAATCAACTTGAGGTTCAAATAATAGAGCCATATGCTTAACAACTGCCAGACAGCATCTTTCTCTTCTTAGTCTGTAATGCGACTCAAAGCAGAAAAGAATATTCCGCCAGCACTTTTCAAGTTGATATTCTCCTGGTAAAGGAAAACAGTACAAAGTTACAGAAACTGTGAATTGAAGGCATGAATGAGAGAACTGAAATTTAAAACAAATATGGTGGTGAATTAACCTTCCAAATGCATCCCATAGGCCACCTGAACCAAAGCATCATAAGCTGTTTGAAGATCCTTTAGTGGTGGCTTTAGCCACATCTCATCAGATGCAGGATCCCTGTGAAGGACAATGAAACCTGGTAAAGGATCCACTAAGGCAGAAACAGAATGAATGGCATGCATGTATCAACAGTTGTTTAGGTGTTATCTTCTTAGTCCAAACCACACACTTTCTGAGAAGCTCACAGCGGAATTCGAATTGCAGTTGAAGATATATCATAGTGTTTCCGCCATGAAGATTACTAAGACTATAGGATTTTTTTGGAATACTCCCACAAATGTCAGCTGACAGAGCTGCTTGGGATTCAATTCTTCTCATTGGCAAAAGAACCTGACCTAAAAATTGGTCTCCATGTGATGCTATCTGTTTTCCACAGGTTCAAGTGTGTCAAGTAAGCTGTAGTGATGAGTTCAAAGTTTAACACATCCATACACACTTCAAAGAAAGGTGTAGTGTGACATTCTCTCTCTCTCTCTCTCTCTCTCTCTCTCTCTCTCTCTCTCCCAGAAGTAGTTTAAATTAATGTACAGAAATATTTACATCAGGCCTTCAAGACAACCAAGCCCAACAGCAACAACACTCGTGAAGCCAAAAGGCTATCAAAAGACCGTTCTATAGTAACAAAAACTCCACAAATACTCTTTCTTTTTTCGTGAAGATAATTAAATTAAGTAGCAATATTTACACCAGACCATCAGGTCAGCTAAGAAAAACAGACACAAATGAAACAAATACTGTGTGTGTGTGTGTGTGTGTGTGTGTGTGTGTGTGTGTAATAGGTAATTGTATTAATTATGAAAAAAGTACAAGATTGCATGATTACAAGATGCCATCCATAAACTCGCTTTACAGAAGATCAAATAACTAAAAGAGTACAAAAATCAAGGCAAAGAGGCGGCAGACATTGTTGTATGCCAATAAATCCTCCTTAGGGAGAAGATCAACATGTTGCACAAGATCAAACTACTAGTGTAGAAGACCCTTGAAATTGGTTGTGTGCCCCTGGACGCCCGCCCATAGAGTCAAAGACAAAAGCATTCCGGGTGATCCAATTATGCCAACAGCCCCAGAATCTGAAAAAATGGAACAAGACCTTTATATGAAGCTCCAACAAGGTGAGATATTTGACCCTAGCAAAAACCCAATCAAAAGGGCACAATGATAGACCAAACAATCGCTTGCCAGATATCTGTTAGAAGAGCCCAAATTTTCCTAGCCAAAGGGAAGGAAATAAATCTGTGATGCGAAGTTTCCACGCTGGTTGTACAAAAAAAGCAGTTGCCATTTGAGGTTCAATGTTAGAAAGGGCCGAAGCAAGGGGAAGCCCACCAATGATCACTCTCCAAAGAAAGACCTTGCATTTGAACAGGGTCTTGTTCAGCCATCCTTCCATCACTGTCATTTTCCACCAAGAAAGCGCGTCTTCATCTCCCACAAGGCAAAGCACGAGGGACCTATACACAAAGCCAGACACACTCGATCTTTCACCACCTAGTGCAGTGGAAGAAGAGGGCAATTCTAACCAGATTGTAGCACGACTTTTGTCAACTATTCTTGGGATGATTGCAAGGAGGTGTGGAAAGCATTCCAAGCACTCCAAGCCCATACAACCATCACCTCCCTAGATACGGGGCATGCATATGCTACTTCATTATACCAGGCACATGAGCAACCTCCATTGCCCAACCACCAAAGGACGGACCCACATCATCTACCTTCTTCAGCACAGCGATGGTTCGCCATGCCATCGATAGATTCTAGAATGGCCAAGCCCAAGACCATGATGGACTAGTAGCAAAGCACCTATCACATACCAGAGACATCCTAGCACCCCTTCTAGCCCACCTATTCAACAGGGACATATGTGAAGGCTTCCCTGCTAGTTGGTTAGCTAATACTATAATATCAATCCTGAAAGTTGGAGACCCCATGGTTCCTACGAACTACAAGATGGTCATGGTTAGCCACGTGCTAGCCAAGCTTTATGGATCGATACTAGAGCATGAGTTGAGCAAATGGGCAAAGAAACACCAACATCGAACATGTGGACAAGCAGGGTTTAAGAAGGATTACTCCACTCTTGATCATATACTCACTCTCCTAGCCATCATGGAGGAGAGCAGGGCACAAGAGAGGCAGTTATATTGCTACTTTGTGGATTTTTGTAGACCTTTAACACAATACCACATGCTAGGCTCATGCAGAGACTACAAGAGCTGGAGGTCCCCATGGAGATGAGATAAGGGATATTAGCATTGTGCACGTCTGTCATAGGGCAAGTATAAGCACCAGGAGGGCTATCAAAGGAGATCACCAACACCATTGGGGTGAAACAGAGATACCCACGAGATATTAGCATTGTGCACATATGTCACAGGACAAGTATGAGCACCAGGAGGGCTATCGAAGGAGATCACTAGCACCATTGGGGTGAAACAGGGACACCCACTCTCACCTACTCTATTCGGCTTCTATATTGATGAGATATCAAACTACATTGATAGACTTGGAGAGGAGGGAGCTAGCCTAGGGGGGGCAATGATTCCCATACTACAGTATGCCGATGATATAGTCCTCATCTCTAGTACACCAAAGGGATTGCAACGCCACCTATAAATACTACAAGCCTTTTGTCAGAACAAGGATCTCACAATGAACCCTGGGAAAACCAAGGTTATGGTCTTTTAACACTTCCTCCTAGTGGATCTAACGATCAATACCCCATTTTCACATACGGAGAGGAGATAGTGGAGGTGGTCCAGAGGTATGTTTACTTGGGGACTACATTTTCAAGACCAAGTTTCACTTTGAGAAGAGCAACAAAGGATAGATTGACACGAGGCAATGTGGCTTTGGGGATGATAGAGAGCCATCACACATGCATACACAATCAGAAGCCTTGGACAAAGCTCTGGCTCTTTGATACTTTGGTCACACTAGCACTTTTGTATGGGGCGTGTTGAGCTAAAAATGCATTAGTTTCACTTAAACAATCCCAAAACATGCTTAATTAAGAAAGTAACCTCGTTTATTTAAAAGAAATGTGTTCCTAGAGAGTGTCTACGCCCCATAAGCACAAATCCCCTTGGGAGGGCCCAAACTTTCTATAAATAGGTATGTTGCCCTCCATTCAACCTTAATCTCGTTTTTGCAAGTTTCACATATTTTCAGCTTGCTGCCCACACCCTGTTTATGGAGGACATCGCAGTCCAAGCTGTCCATTGCAGTCTTCACTCATCTGGCACTATTTCCAGCCCTCCACCATCATTTTGCTGCAGTTTCCAGCCAGGCAACTACTGTTGTCCACCCATCCACCTGTTGTACAACCTGCCACGTCAGCATATTGCTGCATTTGCAAGCCCCAGCTGCCGCCCTACCAGTTCTCTCTCCTCTAGCTGTCGCCATCAGCATCTCAGCTTGCATTTACAGATTTTCTCTATCCTCAGCCTGCGTTTAAAGCACTCTCTCTCTCTAGACTACATTTGCATCAGGTCCAACCACGCACAGGCTGCGTTTACTGTTGTTCAACACTCCAAGGCTGCCTTGCTGCGATTTGAGATCCATTTGGAGTACAACACACTCTCTAACTCATTACCCTTGCCCTGATCCTTGAGATACAGGAGTTCGAGGTTCAGTATTCATTCACTACATAGTGTGTTTCATGCATGAGCATTGTATATTTAGTAGTCATATCACTTCATTCATTCTCTGTGTTCATTGTCTCTGAGTTACCCTAACCCTAACTATGTTCTTCTATCAGTCTGTGCTTTGTCGTATGGTGTTATTTGTATTTCTGTGTTAGAGTATTTCTTCACAAGGCCCCTATATGGGGATCAAGTCTCTACCACACGAGTAGAGCCACAGAAGATCAACCACTACCTAGGGGAGAGGAGATATATGAGGGGTGGGAGAAGATGGAGAGACCCCTAGTACTAATGATTTCACGGATGGTTCAAAGGCATGAGATTATCAAAGAAGAGATGGGAGCACCATCTCAAGTGACAAAGGCCCTCTTCCAAACACTAAATTTCCTACATAGGCTTTAGACCGGGCCAAGACAGAGATACGCTTGGCTCGCACTAGAGGATCATCTTCCACCACTACAGTACAACTTAGATTGCCCCACTTGGAGCTCAATAGAGAGGAGTTGAACCACATCATTAAGATGGACATTATTCAGATACACACAACCAACAAATGGATGACACCTACTGAGGATTTGGAGATGAAGATGGCTTTCTACCAGAACCATCTTCTATACATATCCCCTGATGGCTTTCTTGTCTGCTCCAAATACATGGATATACACACATTGGGTGCATACACAACCACTAACCATAGAACCTTGCCTTCATACATAATCTTCACTATCAAGAATTCGCCTTGGACATCTAGACAAAGTAATGAAGGTTGCAATGAAGAATGAATAGCCAACATAACCCCAAATCTATGACAAGAATGACAACGGATCAAAATAGCAATAATCCGTATCTACATAAATGGCACCAGCCATTGGGTGTTGCTTGTGTTCCAATGCATAAAATACATCCAAATTACCAGCAAAATGGTTCTCCACATTCTATATTGTTTACTCCCATATGGCCCTTTACACTCTACAATACTAGCTTCATAATATGTGGACAAGTAAAAACTATTGTTGAAATGCTTTACTTTTTGTAGTTGCAAACTCGCCTACCTAGAACCTCTCCATTGTTGAGAAAAAAATACAAAACACATTGATTAGCTCTTTAAAACAGCCCCAAAACATGTAAATTACCAAATGTTTCATCAAATGGAAAGCGGTTCTAGAGAGTTTCTATGTACCACATGCAAAACGCTAATATGGGAGGATCCTTCTATATCTATAAGTAGACAGGCTGCCCACTATTCAGCCCTATCCTCGTGTGCAGGTTTCTCACTCTTCAGTGCAAATTTCAGCAATCAACTCCCTTCTACCAGCTATCCAGGCCTTGCTAACTGCAGCCCTTCACCTTCCAACCCCAAGCGACCTGATTTCAGCCATTACCATGCTATCTAGAGGCTTGCTTCTGCTGCATTTGCTGCTCTATTGCTGCCGCCAGCAGTCCACGTCATCATCAACACCTGCCCTGCCTGTGTTTATACCTCTTGGAGCCAGGCAATAGGCTGCCATCATCAACCAAATGCTGCAACATTTGTGTTTTGCTGTCCAGCTGCCTGGCTACATCATTCTCTCCTCTTTTGCTGTTGCATGACTGTTTTCAGCATTGGCTGACAGTCTCCAGCCTTCCTCCATGCTCTTACAGCTCTGACTAGCAGTTTCAGCACTCGGAATCTATCTCGGATGGACATCACCCTCCAAAATCATTCATACTCTACCCTCGGAATCTATCTCGGATGGACATCACCCTCCAAAATCATTCATACTCTGCCCTTGAGCATTTGTACACTCTTACATTCATTTACTGCATTATTTCATTCACTTTAGAGTTCTCTTCTCTTTGTTTGTGTTTGCATTTTGTGTTTTGAGTTTTGCATTTGTTGTGTTATTGTTGGAGTTATTGTGCTTTAGCCGTGTTCATACATTCTGCATTCTCTCAGTACAAGCCCTAGCATATCTTCACATCCATCTCACTTTGAATGACATCCATAAAGTCTACCCTCTGCATGCCAACAATTGTCATACAAGAAGGATACTACTGCCGCTGGTTATGAAGAGAATATCTTGAAGTAAGCAATCTTCCCCATGCGTCTAACCACAAAGTAAAATCTTAGGTACTTTTATCAGCCACACCTACCCATGGCATCTGAGATGACTTAGGCTTAGTATAAAATCATGCCATTAAAAAGACTAAGTAATATGGGTTGGGGTGGATGCAATGGAGCCAAATGGGGTCCTTAATGCACATGGTGCTTCACCACACACACCTAAGGAGCTTCCTTTGGGTCTTATTCGTAAGAGGTAAGACGAGGCTCACCCTCAAGCCCAAGGTTATGCAAATCCATTTTCCCATTTTATCCAAGAGGACCAAGAGAAGCCACATATTGTTGTTGAGACAAAACCTAACTTGCATAGGCACATCTACCTCACAATCCACTCAATGTTGTGGTGCTTCAAGGTCATGGTTGCCTTCCAATGCCCAACAAGGATTCACCATTTCAATTCATAAACCAAGGCTTGCAAACCAAGAGCCTCAAAACATACGTTGATGGGACACAGATTGCCCATATCCCACAAACAAGAAAGCTCTACTTTTATTTTAGGGTGCCAAGTGAGGGTCCACCAAAACCTGTCCCAATGAGCACAAGACCAAAGGAAGAAGCCACCAAAGATGCAAAGGAAAGTTCACCACTTCCACACAAATGTGACAAGATTGCCTAAGATCATCTTGGAATTCCTCCATGGGCCACCACGGAACAACATGAACTAGTTGTACATCCAAGAACAAAGGAATGTGTTGCATGATGCGAACATGAGGTTCCAAGGTGCAAAAGAGGACCGAGAAGAACCCTTTGGATCCATCATAAACTTACTCACAGGCAATGAGGGAGTTCGGCCTATGAAATAGAAGATGGCACTCTCTCATCGAAGGCTGCAATTTGTTGCAACACAATGTTTGTCCCCAAAACTGCCACTGTTCTTCTTGTGGCAAACTAGCTGCTTTCCCCTCATTTTCATGGATATAATCATTCATCAAACTATTAGCTTAAGCAAGCATATATTGAAACCCATCATTCTTCTCTTATTGAGTAGAAGAGCCTAGCTAAGGGGCATCTCAAGTTATGCATTTTGGTCTTTGGCATTTACGTGCATATTTTGAAACTTGAGACACACAACTCAAACCCAAGAAAATTGGAAGTTCTTGGAGTAACTAGGAGTTGTTTGGGAAAAGGGTTGTAGAACACATAAGACCCCATCAAATGGTGTCATAGGATTTAGATGAGCACAAATGAGCTCTAAGGATAAATTGTGCAGCTATTCTAGAAGGGCATGATCCAAGTAACTTGCTAACCTAGGGGAGCACCCATTGTTTGGATGCACAAGGGCAAGTCCAAGTGCTTGCGTATTATCTACTATGTTCGGAGCACATTGGAATACAAGTATAAGTTTTTGATTGCTCAGATTGAGAGCTTGCCATCACTTTTAGTAAGATTTGATATGGAAACAACTTCTTGTGAAAGCCCATACATCTTGACAGCATCCCATCGGCCACTCTTGAATCTCAATGATGCCCTTTTGGCCTCACCAGTACCCGAACTAGTTTCAGCAGCATGAGCAGAATTTTTCAGCCTTTGGATTACATTTTGGGGTACACTGCTGCTTGATTAAGAACATGACTAGCACCTAGAATAGGAGTTCCAAGTTTTATTGGTGACCAACAAGTTTAACATCAAACAGCAAAAATCAGTGTCCTTCATGCTGGAGATCTCCTATCCAGGAGATACTCTTTTAGCCATAGCTAATTTTTCTTCCTAAAACCAAAGGCAGGAGACTCAGCTTTCAAACCAGAACAAGCCAACTATTCCCATATAGCCAAAAATATGAAGTTTGACTTCTATACAAACCATAGTAGCCATCATTGTTGCAATGTAATATGACCAAGTGAGCCAAAATGTTTGTACCACAACAACGAGCAATATACGCGTCTTCTTCTGAGATCAGTATTATATTACATAAATATATAAATTAGATTATGCTTAGGCAAGAACAACACAAAGACTATCGAAAAAGCAGGGAAACACACGTAGTCAATGACAATCTTTGATCGCCAGCTGAGGGCAATCATGGATAGAAACATGAATGTAAAGAATGCTTTTAAAAAGTAAAAAGGAACAAAAGATGAGTATGAAAAACTGTATGGTTTCAAGCCATTGGCTATTGCAAAGGGAATCAATATACAAACTCTTCATAACAATAAACTCATAAGAGTGAATACCATGCTTATGCCACTGCCTGCTCAAAGAATCTGCTACCTGACACCATGCCAAGCACATCACCTATATCAAAAGAACAATTTTTGACAGACAATGCCAACACCTGAGTTGCCAGGGACAAAGTCTTTATGAGATTGAGAGAGACGTTAAGGAAAAAACTAAGGCATCTCTATCTATCGGAAACTGTACTGAACCAAAGGGAACTTAAACAAAGCTTCTAAGAAAATAGGACTAAAATTATTTATGAACAAACAACATGTATGTTCTCAATAACTCCTGGCTACTTTTTAACAAAACTCAAGTAATAAATTCTACTCTTGATTACCTTTCTTCTCCGTTGACTTAGATTACGTATAAAGGACCCTAATTCGAGCTCTTTAGATCCTTTGGACAGCCCAGTTAGAGTGCTTTTTCGCCACATTTTTATGCACAGTTGATCATGGATACTACAAAGAACAAAGCACAAGTTATATGTGTCACTCGTCAAGAAGAAAAGATTGAGGATAACGAAAAATGATTGGTCACCAAACCAAAGGCATGAAAAGTATTAATCAGCACTCTAAACTCACTTTCATTTTCAGTATTCGCCCTTGCATCAAAACTTGACTTGCCACATGTTATACACTAATGAACAATTTGAAATAGTTCTCATTTAAAAAACTTTCTTAGAGCACCTTCATAAGCTAACTCAATTAGGACAAAACAAAGTTGTTTATGGGAATTCGAATTCTAATTACAGCATGCAAAACAAAAGGATTAAGAGAAGATTTATTATGTTTAAATCATTCTGAAGGGTCTCTAATACTCTATTGGAGAGTTTGAAAAATTGCTTACCATTGTTTCTTCAGCCTAGCTTTCTCAAATTTCAGTAGAACTTACTATTCTATTAGCAATCATGGTCATCTCCTAGTTGCAAGCCCTAGCTCAACCAAGGAGGCACACTAAGAACTCTATTCTATTTTAGTTGCTTTGGTCAATATGATCTTTTGTATCCACTTTGGTAAGTGAGCTTATTTTTTGGCCACTCTTTTTTAGGTCCCAAAAACTTTTGAATGGCACTCTCCATTGGATCACAACCCTTCTCTTTTATAGCTTAAGGCTTAAGTTAAAACTATTGAAGCCCACCAGCTTGGCCAACCATCCAACTTCTTATCCATGAGGCATGTTGAGCTAAAACACACTTTATAGTTGATTAGCACCTTAAAACAACCCCAGAGCATGCTTAATTAATGAAAAATACAAATTTGGTACACGGTTCGAGAGAGTTTCAATGGTCCCCCAAAACCCTAATTTTTTGGAGCACCCTTCAACATTTATAAATAAACACACTAGCCGCCATTCAGCCTCATCCTTTGGTGCAGGTTTCTCACTCCACCGTGCTAATTTCAACCATGAGCCACCTACCATCTTCTATCCAACCATCACTCATTGCAACTCATCATTATCCAACCCTAGGTGGCCTGTTTCCAACCATCAATTTGCTGTTTGGAGGTCTCCATCTGCATCATAGCACCTGATTAACCTCCATTTTCAACATCTAGTGCCAAGTGACAAGCTGTTGCCATCTCTCCCATTGGGCAACTGTTGTAGCACCTACGTTTTTGTTGTCCAACATGCCATCTATCAAAAGATGACATACCAACGAGACAGTAGGGTTTACAGGGAGGAACACGGAGTGAACTCGGTAAACATGGAGAAGAGAAGAGAAGAGAGAAGAAACTTTGATGAATGGAATAATGAAGACTTGAATCATGGAGTGAATGTGATACAAGGGAACAAGGGTGCCGTAGTTCAAGGAAGATGATGAAGACAGCCATGAACCATGAACCGCAATGTCCTCCTAAGGGGGTGTGAGGGCAGTGGAGAGGCTGGAGAGAAGAGGTGATGGACTAAATGAATCAGCCGTGAGGAATGAATGAGAGAGTGGCCTATAAATAGGCATAGTCAAAGTCTAGGGTGGCGCCCCTTTTTGGGGCTGCAAACCCTAGATACAAAACGTAGAAATACAAAAACGCAAACTGCGGGTGAAGGGTGAAGGGTTTCTCAACACCCCCTCTCAAGCCCAAAAAGGGGAAGAAGAGATGAGTGAGGTGGAGATGGAATGCTACATGTTGAAGAATGCTCATGCAGCAGGTGCCACTTGGACAGTGTCCCTCGTGGGAAATTGTTCACTTGCCCAAGTGCCCTAGTACAAAGATGATGAAATCATGCAATACATAGGAGGAATGTCGGACTTTGTGTGGTGCCTAGAACCATAAGGATATGCCCATACTCAATCTTGGGAGTTGGCTCCATGCTGAAATTTGGTACACAGTTCGAGAGAGTTTCAATGGTCCCCCAAAACCCTAATTTTTTAGAGTACCCTTCAACATTTATTAATTATAGACTGCCCGCCATTCGGCCTCATCCTTTGGTGCATGTTTCTCACTCCACCATGCTAATTTCAACCATGAGCCACCTACCATCTTCTGTCCAACCATCACTAACTACAACTCATCATTATCCATCCCTAGGTGGCATGTTTCCGACCATCAATTTGCTGTTTGGAGGTCTCCATCTACATCATACATAGTTGTTAGGTACGAAAGATACGATACGGTAAGGTACGGTACGATAAAATACGATACTAAATGGTACCTTGAGATTTTATAAGGTATGGTACGATATTAGTACGAAAAAAAATAACTTAATTATTTTGGACTAAAAATAATAGAATAGATATTTCAAGTCTAAATAGCAATGCTATTAGAGTATATAAGATGAGTACTTGAGGGTAGCATGTCAAAACCTAATGCTGCATACGCAACATGCGCTACTGCTACCTACAACTTATAACTACATAGATGGGAGTGGATACATCATACATGCATTATCATACAAAAAAGAGAAGTGTAGGCTTGAGAGAGAGAAGGTTGAGAGAGATTGTTTGAATCTCAAATAACCTAATCTCATGGGAGAATCATATTAATATAAGGAGCATTTAGCTCGTCCCAAAGTGTAGTTCGAATGGAAAAGATGTATCCATTAAGTTGGATCTTATGGTACTAATACGTAAGGTACGGTACCTAAACTATGGTATAGTATCAAACCTTTCGTATGTGGCACTAGTGCAACTATACATAAGGGCGCAACCAATAAGGTTATCGATACAAAGTGTGTGTACTGATGATGACAATATTTGCAAGAATATTCTGTATGAGTGTAATGATGTGCCTCGCATGGGACTTAGCCTTGGTTAGCCAGTATTTCTATTGGTTGCACACAAAGATTTTGGTTGAGTCAAATGTGTGATTGTCCGCAATGTTAGCTTAATAAAGCTAAACAAGCACAAATAACCAAGGAGGTTACATTCTTTAAAAATTCCTAATAAAAAATAGAATTGTATCTCTATGGATGTTGTAGTGGGATTGCTCCATATGAATCAAGGCCATGATGCAATCTCAGTCATGGTCGACTAGTTAATGAAAAAGGCTTGATTTATTCCAACAAAGATGACCACCAAAAGCCATAAACTAGCTAGTCTCTTTATCAAGGATCTTTATAAACTTTACAGTTTACCCATTGAAATAGTCCATAACTCTGATCCTAAGATCACTCACCATTCTTGGCAAATGGTCTTCTTAAAATTGGAGACCCAATTGTCTACGTTATCGTCGAATCATCCTAAACTAATAAACAAATTAAAGGAATACATCAAACCATAAGAACATGCTGCTTGCGTACATCTCCCATAGACAATTTAATTGGGAGTATTATCTTCCATAAATTGAGTTTGCTTATAACAATACTAAGCATTCAACTATACTCAATTAGCCCGTTTATACTAATGTACAATTATGAGCCGAAACCACCAATTGTCATCAAGCTCCAAGGAGTCAAGTTGCAATCCATAGTTGACTTCATGCGTGATATGCAAGAAATATTGTCAATTGCAAAGGAAAATTTTCGAAACAACCCAAGATCATGCTCCTCATCAAGAGCTCCAAACAAGCGTATGGGTTTATCTTAAAGTCCCAAAGGACTCTAATTTTATGACTACCAACTAGAATTATAATTTATCTTTAAGTTACTATAAGCCATTCCGAATTACCAAGAAGATCAATAGCATGTCTTACCTCTTGTATTTACCTCTAGACATCCAAATTCATCCCATGTTTGACATTAGTCATTTGAAAGAATAACTCGGATAAATTGATCATCCCATTAAAGAAATCCCGCACGTAATTATCAAAAACGATATGGTATTACAATAAAATACGGTACTAAATGGTACCTTATGATTTTATAAAGTACAGTAGGATATTAGTTTTTAAAAAAATGGCTTGATTTTTTTTTAAACTACAAATCATTAAATGATAGGACACATGTTTAAAGTGAAAACAGCTACATGAGAATGGCCCCCGCAATCGCATGTGCTGCATGCAACATGTGATACAACTAAAGTCTAGTACATACATGGATGATGAATCGTAGTGGATACAATGATAGTAGATACAAAAAAGAGAGAGGCCTATGATGCAACACCACTATCATCATCATCATCAAAACCATCTGATTGCTTATCAAGGGAGTCTGAAGATGACTCCTCAACATCATATGATGAGACACTCTCATACTCATCCTCAATAATGAGGCAAGGGGGAATGTCATCATGAGACACGGGATGGGAGCTACTAAAGCCCTGCCTCACATATGTCTACAAGCCACTTGAACCACCCCTCCTCGATGTCGAAAGGGTGCCAAAAGACTATGCCCCTGCTGCCACCTACTCAAACTCCTCACCCATGAGCATGCTAACTATAAGTGTCATGAGTATCTATTGCTATAAGCTCTCTATAGCTCCACAAAGATTATCTCCTCCTCATCTATCTCCTAATGTACACTTGGAAGAGCATTGCCCATCAACTTGAATGTATCAATGTTCACCTACACAATGCACATAAGATTGTAAATACTAAAGTCTAAATTGTAAAGTATAAACTTTAAAGTTTAAAACAACAAATTTTAAATTTTATGGTCAAGTGTTTACCTGCTTTTTGAACTACCCATGCTCATCATAGCCCTCATCATGTATAAGTTAGTACCGCGATAGACTAGCTGCTCAACTATCATATATTAAGCCGATTGCAAATCTTTATGCACATAAAAGAATACACTCCAGTTTCTCTCATATGCACTTGAAAAGCAATCCTAAGCAAGGATTCTCATGGCTAAATACTAAAGTGTCTCCAATGCATATCCAAAGTTCTGCCACCAAAATAGAGACTTCACAAGAACTCCCTCTTCCAATAAGTGGGAGAATGTCACAAGAACGTGATAACATTGGACTAAGTTATTAATTAAATGTACAAGGTTGTTTAGCACATGTGATGCACATGGCAGTTATTTCATGGTAACAGGCCAAGGACCCAAGGCTGCATTGAGTGTCAAAGGCAAAAGCTGTGATAAGTTATGTTAGCTGGGCTTTGGGAGTCAGTTGGTATCAGTTTTGACCCTGGGACAATTATTTGGCCAATAAGTGTCACTAGTGATACTAGGAACTAGCATTAATTAATTAATTAATTAATATCAGTCTAAGGGTCAACAAAGGTTGGGGACCACTCGAGGTTGTAAATGGCCTAGCCAATTTAATTATGGATGGGCACACTTCATTTTGGGCAAGGTTAGAAGAGTTGAAATTAATTTTTGAGATTATTTAATCATGTAAATTAATAAAATGACTGAATAATGCTGAAATTTTGGTTTAGAAGGCTGCCACATTGGCAAAAACGCCCATGCAAACTAAGAAAACGTTTTTGGGAACTGGATCTCAACAATTTAGTAAAATTACAGCTTGCGTGGGCTGAATTAAGGTGCGATAATTAGGCATTAATGCATGTAAATTAATATTTAATGCTAGCCGTAATTTTGATTGCTCCTAGTAACCTCCTGCACTCTTCCAATCCTGCATACCATACATGGAGCTACATCTTCTTGTGTACAGAGCTATTCTTCCATTTCTTATCAACAATTCCTATGAATGTTTTACTCTTCATCATCCTAGATTTGTACTTATGGTCACCATTCATAAGGAATGTTGATCCTCCCTCCCTCTCTTTGTGCACAATTTCTTATCCATGTTGTGCCCAAATGGAGTTTAAGTGGGGGGGGTTTCCTGATGCCAGGTGCATTTCCTGCTTCACACATTACCTTACTTTTACTAGCGTAGACTCTCCTCCTTTTACTAGTGTAGACTCTCCTCCATTTACATGACAAGTTCAGAGGCATTGTTTCACCGTGAATCAATACTATTGATCGTTTTATCTCCATATTTAAATTAGAGCTTTTGCTATTGTTCCATCGCCCTCCCAACATAAGCATGTTCTCATTTTCTGTCAGTCCCTGCTATCTTGAAGATATCACAGTTTGATATTCAAAAAATGGCTGATATACATGGAATGGGAAAAAGAGCTGTAAATTATTCCCTTCAATATATGCCTGCCTGCATAATGGATGGGTAGTTTGTCAAGTTGCTGGGCATCTAGTCTCTTGTTAGTAAATTGCATCTCCTACTAGCTAGCCTGCATCCATCTGCCTTGTTGGCATTCTCCAATATACAATGTGTGTCCAGAACAATAATGCCTGGCCACATGCATACAGAATGATCCCGTAATTAACTGATTACTAGTACCTCCATTCAAAACAGAAGCTGTATCAGCTTGAAGGACTGGATATTTTCAGCTAACTTGCTCCCAATCCATACTAAGGAATGTCCCATCCAAAGAAGAAGCAAAAGCTTGAAAAGCACCTCAAACATTGAAAAAATACAAAAATAAAATATTTACCTATTAATAGAAATCCATGGTGATTTCTCATCCCATTCCGCACGCTCTACATATCCAGCTTCCTTAGTTCTGTAAATAGGAGTTTTATCTTCGTTATGGTCTTGATGCTGACCTGCAGGTATAACCATAATAGTACAGTAAACTCTGGGTGCATCAGCCCGTCTGTAGCAAGATCTGCTTTTCATGCATGGTGTAATCACAGTGCTTGGCATATCAGCAGATTCTATGGAAATCTTGATCTGTGCACAAAAGTCAGGCAACTCTTGCACGAGCCCTCTCATATTAGAGAGACATTTGAGTTCTTCCACTTTATATTCTTCATAAGAAATTAGGCTTTCAAAATGATGTGGAAGCAAGGTCCAGCCATTATCCTGCTGCAAATCTTCCAACTGTGCTTGAATTTCTGCATTATGAAACTAATGCACTGAGTTCTTCCTCACATAGCAAACTCTCTTATTTGACTGAGTTGATATGCTAAACAACAATTATTCTTGTAAAGTTTCATCAATGCCATTTGATAAATAAACAAGTGTAGAATTTTGAACGTAATGTACCAGCTCGTCTGTACTGGACAGCCACCATGGCACGTGATTTGACCTCCTGATAAGAAGAATCAGCCAATGAAAATGCCTGCTTGATCTTCTCTGTCATTTTCAATCTCTCTTCAAGACTGAAACCTGAAGTACCTTGAGCAAAAATACAACGAAGGATAGTCTCACATAGGAGAGGATCCGATTCGTGAGGATTTGCATCATAATTGAATGTGTTTAAGGAAGACACTGCCTCTTGCTCTGGGAGGTTGGCAGATTCTAGAATAGTCAACACATTGGAGTCAAAATCTTGTTCTGCTGAGAATACAAGCTCCTTTACTTTGGCAGATGGTGCATCATACAAAAGAATTCTGAAACTTCCTTCCAAGTTAAATTCATTTTCACCCCACCGCAAGTATTGATTGGAAAGTGCTGGACCAATATTTGCTTCATCCTGGGAATGCGAATGTAAGATGAAGCTCAAGGGTACTGCATGGCGATCAGGATCATAATCACGTATAGATGGCTGCCGACTGACAGTTGTAAGTCTTGTAAGGTTAGCAGGCATATTCCAAACACTTTGCAGCTCAGATTGATACCTGTGTCCAAATTAATTATGACAATACATATCAAGACCTATCCAGATCCATCAAGTACAACACGAGCCAGAAGGTGACAGTACTTTTCAATGGGCATAAGAGACGAATGCTGTGAGTGATACTAGTAAAAGGATGCAGCAGCTCACTACCTGATTTCAGTCTCTCAAACCGCAAAGGCAACCGACCAAATGCAGTGAACTTTTAGCGATGGCCTTGCAACACGCAAGAATCTGATTTGAGATAAGGATATTCGAGGCACTGGTTATCGTTCACAGAGACTACTTTGCCAAAATTGCTTCACTTTCGAGTAAGATTAACTGATGATCTTGGAATCGGTTACTCTAGAAAATCATCACAAAGTTGCCAGGCGCTCTGTGCTGCCTCTAGCAAAGCCTACTGCACTAGAGAACATGAATTGATGAGAGAATTGTTGTACGAACGTAAGACATGTCGTGCTTGCCAGGCCAACAAGGGTTTCCTCAGAAAGGAATACCTTTAGACGGTGTATGGATGTCTGAGTGTGATTTGTACGATCGTCAGCTTGTGCGATAGGGGCCGAGAAGCACCTGGCGCTCCCTCTCTGCTTCTTCAGTACCTGTGCTGAACGTTCCAGCAGGAGAAAGGTTATGGAATGAGGTGATGGCAGATGAGGCAGTAGCCGAAGAAACGACTCCCTGCTAACAATGAATCGAGACGGCTGTGTTGCTGCTTCTCTTCTCGGTCGATGATGACGATGTGGAGTGAGATGGTGGCAGATGAGGACGGACCCGTCGATCAGACTTCCAAAGAATCAAGCCGGCTGTGATGCTTCTCCTTCTGCGTCGATTATGGCAATGACGATGATGAGAAAGAGAACACGATGGCTTGTCGTTGCTGGTAATAAATATATATTATAATACAAACTCCAATACGCAACATTTATTATAAAAGCGATATCTCGATACGACCACGAAGACGTTGCCGAGGACTCCCCGACCTTTTCAAATTTCCACAAGAGACCGCGGAGAGTCGACTCGTTCTACTTCACAATGCTTAGCGCCGAGCCACACGCCAGTCGACTTGTGCGTGCAATTCTTCTCCACAATAGTTGCACAAGTTAAAGAGTTTTTTTGCATACACAATTAATGCATGTTGGCAAGCGCACAAAATGGAGAGAGAGAGCCTTCATTTAAGGAGACCAAATCTCGAAGAGGTGCAAAGGAGAAAATAAATGAATGGTAGAACACTACATTACACTGACTTCAGATAACAAAGTACCCTAGTTTTTAGAGGGTACTTCATTGACCGCAGTGGAAGTTGAATGGGCAATCCACATGTAGTGAATTTCAACTTTGCCAGTTTACACAAGTCAATTTAACATGCATATATCCTAACTCTTATTGTTTTTGGCATGTCTTATGCCATAGTAATTAGTTTGGGAACATTTTTCCTTAGCACACAGAGCGAGAATCAAACATTATAAAATTATATTGGTTCCTCACTTGAAATCTCGTGTGATTTCCATCTACATTGAAGGTCATGATAATGGTATGCACGTTGATCCAACAAACAAGTAGCTAAGATCGATGTTTTCGAAGAATAAGAGTACAATGATCTTTTTTAGTGATGTTGATCATGATGATGATTTTACTAATGAATTAGAAGCTACATTAGCGCATCCATAATTGCAATAGGCATTAGAGAATAAGAGTACAATAATATTTTTTGGTGATGTTGATCATGATGATGATTTTATTGATGAATTAGAAGCTACATTAGTGCATCCAAAATTGCAATAGGCATTAAAGGCCAAGGTCATTTGTGCTACTATTGCCTTTATATCCTTGTCTTGCAAATCTCTCCATGCACTTGTATTCCCATCATTAAGAATCTCCTCCTTCCTCATATAGTGAAGCTTTCCATAGTGAGGTAAAAACATGAAAATTTTACATTGGATCTATATGCATTTCAAACACCTTGATCCCACACATCAACAAAGCTAGCACATATAAAGATGAATGGGAGAGTATTGAGAATATGTATGTCACTTACATTGAGGCACAAAAGATATAGTTAAAGTAAAGATTGCATGGTGTATGGCATGGGAATTGAAGCATTAGTGATTATGTTGCAGAGATAAAGCAAATTGCAAAAGACCTTGCTTTAATTAAAGTATCTATGGATGATGATGACTTGGCTTGTGTTACCTTGAATGGACTTGGCCCTATAAATAAGTCCCTTGATACTTCCATTTCTATGAGAAATTATGCTTATTGACTTTGAGGAGTTGGTTGCCTTATTACTTATGAAGGAATAAAATTGGGTGTCTTAATGCATCTACCAATGGGAAAAATACTAGTCAATATAGTATTTTCTACCATCAAAGAGGTCTAGTACTTCATCAAGAGATAGAGGATCTTCGTATGGTCATGGGGACAACTTTTAGACATGGAGACTTTATGCCTAAAGGCAAGGAGAGATCCTTTTCTAGAGGTAGAGGATGGTCTAATCTTCATAGAGATTGTACTTGTCATTATTGTGGAGAATCTGGCCATTTTGAGAAAGAATGCTATGTCTAGAGGTTGGGAAAGGACTTAGTATTGTCATTATGCAAGTGGTTATGGAGACATAGACTATATATCTAGAGGTGTTTCATCATGTAGAGATCATCTATTTGTTATGGAGCATGTACTTGGTAGCATGGCACATCCCCCATAGAGAGGCTAATTGGTTTTTGGATTCAAGAGCTATGAATCATATGACACATCATGCAAAATGATTTGATAGAAATAAACAAATGCAAAGTGAAGAGTATGTTGTTACAAGAGATGATACATTACATAAGATCACTCATATTAGTTGTGTTCCATTGGTAATAAGAGATGGGATAGAGAATCAACTTTGGGATATTTTGTATGTGCCTACAATAACTAAGATTTTGGCTTTAGTTGTGTACTGATGGTTAATCAAGGGCTGCAAGTAAGGCTCAATAAATATGGATGTTTTATGAAGGAGTTTAGAAATAGCAAACTTGGCAAGTTGATTACTCATGGCCAAAAGAAAGGCAAGTCGTTTGCATTGAATGCAAATACTCATGTTATTCAAAGTTCTATGTATGTGAAGATTGGACATGGACAAAACAAGGATGTTGAGTTATGGCATAGAAAAATTAGGCATGTTAATTTGCAAAGATTGAAACAAATATAGTTGGGGGTAAAGGCACCTATGCCTAGCCGCCTATATATTAGTTACACCAACAGTACCCGCACACGTACACTATAGGTAGCAAGTGCCCATGACTATCACTTCATTCTTTATTCTTTAAGTGATATTTGAATAAAGGGAAGGCTGATCACACATTGTGACTGTTGGAGTTCCCACATCTTATGTGTCTCTCTCTCTTGCTCTTGCTCCTTCCACCATAGCTCTTGCTTTCACTCTGTGATTCTACTTTAGGGCTCACCTCCCTTCAACTGGTATGAGAGCTATCTTCCCCAAGAGCTCAAGCCCAACTAGGTATAGCTTCCATTTGAGTTACCTATAGCAGGGTTTCACCATTGGTAGTCATATCTCCACTCCTTAAGGTTCGTATCAATCGCTTCTTGCTTGGATATTCATCAGGTCCTATTAGGGCTTGGTTAAGGTATTCATGAGCTTGTGTTGAGCTCATTTCAGTGAGTTCTTTTGGCTCAGTAGTTCATTCTTTAGGAGGATCCATAGCTATCGCTTTATACTAAAGTCT
Organism: Lygodium microphyllum; assembly: GCF_053477565.2. Lineage (NCBI taxonomy): Eukaryota > Viridiplantae > Streptophyta > Polypodiopsida > Schizaeales > Lygodiaceae > Lygodium > Lygodium microphyllum. The sequence continues at coordinate 68,201,644 of NC_141148.1, forward strand.
AGTTTGCTTCAAATCCTACTTGAGCTTGTCTAAAGGCATCCTTGGGTACTCCTAGTGCCCCCCCATACCCTCCCTCATCATCATAGCAACCACATGTGGGCCCTCAAAATCAACAACAACATCACGCCATTTGCACCTATTTTTAGGCTAGGGTAGCATGACAATCTTCTCTAGCTCCTCCTCATCAGTGGTCGTAGCTCATTGAGCACTTAAAAATACTCTTGGATGCTAAGCATTGAGTCTTAGAGTTAATCTTTGACCTTGTACATTGGATTTGAGCAACATATACTCAATCCTTGGTTGGAATAAATACACAATTCACTTGTTAATACAGGGCAGTCCCATGTCTTGGATGCTTCTTGCTCAATGGCTATGCTCAGTTAATGCTTGTTGATATCTATTTGATGTTGTTACATTTGGGAATGCTATACCTTTTGTCTAAGATGATTTTGGACCTGATTTGAGGTTTCATTTACTTAGTTTTGTCAGAGATATTGTTGTTGTAATGAGTAGGGCTGATTACTACTTTATCTGAGAAAGCACATGCTCATTAAACTTGGACACTTCCTATGCATTTTGGATATTATGTTGATGTGTATCAGTGATTTTCCATGCTTGATTATGTTCTTTACATGCTCTTGAGATGAGATTGGAGGTTTGACTTTTGACATTGGTTGTCATTCACTATCATGTATAGTCATTGGATGCTATAGTAAAAGCTTTGCAAGTTTCTCGGATAGGATACTCTCAAATATATACTACTTGGATCTTCGATGTATGGATGCCTTCCACATGATGTTTTGAGCTTTGCTTGCTCATCTAGCATTCGAATTTTGTTGCAGTGGGAGCTATTGGGCTTTATGTATTGAGCCACAGTTGACACTTGGATGCTACATTGAGCATTATTTATGCAATTGAGCTCGAGGGTCTTATAGTGAGATCATGGGACTTGGTGACATGTACATTGAGCATTTGTTTATACAATTGAGCTTAAGGGTGAGACCGTGGGACTTGGATGTTACATTGAGCATTAGTTTATGCCATTGACACTTGGATGTTAATTGAGCATTAGTTTATACAGTTGACACTTGGATGTTTCATTGAGCATTTGTTTATGCAATTGACACTTGGATGTTACATTGAGGGTCTTATAGTGAGACCGTGGGACTTGGATGTTACATTGAGCATTTGCTTATACAGTTGACATTTGGATGCTACATTGAGCATTTCTTTATGCAATTGAGCTTGAGGATCTTATAGTGAGACCGTGGGACTTGGTGACATGTACATTGAGCATTTGTTTATGTAGTTGAGCTTGAGGGTCTTATAGTTATAGTGAGACTGTGGGACTTGGTGACATTATGTACATTCTCTCATCGTGATTTATGTATACATTTGATGCTTAATGGGTTGATTTGACATTGCTTTTGGGCCGGCACCTATCTCTGTCATGCTATTGTCAATCAATGATGTATGCATCATGGTTGGCTATGTATTGAGCTTCTGTTACATTGCTTAGTTAGTTGTACCTTTGGTTGGTCTCTTCTGTTACTCGTGAGACCTACTCTATGCATAATGGTTATGCTTGTGGTATGTATCTTAGTCTAACACATTGATCCTTTGATAGTTCTTGGTGCTAGTTGCACATTCACTCACAACTAGATGCAGCTATTCCTTGGCAGTTGCAGTTTGTCTTGTATCAGTGATTGCTCCTCTTTGGCATTGATTTCTTACTGTTATACTTCATTTTCAACATGTTGTAATTGCACTTTACTATAGTGTTTATGTAAGCAATCACCTCCATTTGATAATCTTTTGCATTAAGTTTGTGGACAACTCATTATTTGGTTAGTATCCCTTATTTTCAACTTATTTTGGTAGTGGTTTTGGGATTGATTTGCAGGTTATTACAATATTCTATTTTCCCCTTCTATGCACTTGCTTTTGGTCCCATTATGGTTGGTGGTTTGAATGATAGTGCTATCTTTAATATTGACAAGTTGGATGGTAGCTATTGAAAGGCCTAAATCTGGCAAGTTTTAGTGAAAAAAATGTAGATTAAGCCTTTGAAACATGAGGGTGTCAAGCCTAAATATATTGATCCAGATGATCGGGGTAAATTGGATGAGCTATGTGAGTCCATGATCATATTGTCCCTCTCTAAGCAGGTTTTCTATAACATTGATGGGCAATCCGCACGGGACTTATAGGATAATATTCGCAATGTATATGACAAGCAAAGACTTTCTTCTTAGATGTGTTGGGTGAAGCAACTCCTTGGACCTTCACATGAAGGATGGCACTTCCATGTCAACTCACTTAAATGAGTTTCATTACATTCTTAGCCACTTGTCTTCGTAAGGGATTGAATTCAAGGGTAATCTTCCCCTTTGTTCCTCTTGGTTACACATACCTACTAATGGGCTAAAGTTGTAGAATGTAGAGGGTGTGCTCTTGAATGAAGAGGTTAACAAAAAGAATGTTGGTGCTTCCTACACCTCTCATGCTTTGACAGCTAGAGCCCAGTTAGAGGCAATAGTGGAAGGAGGGGTAATGATCTCCGTAGGAAAGACTCTCAGCAGTCCCATTCTTAGTCACATAGAGAGTCTCGTAATAAGTCACGTGGCCGTAAGTCCTCATTGACTTGTTATTACTACGGGAAAGTAGGATATATTCGGCCATAGTGCCATAACATACACAAGGACAAAGCACAAGGAAAAGGGCAAGGGTAAAGTGTAGAACAAAAATGATGATTGTAGCATTGTCCTTAGCAATTCAACATTAAGATTAAAGAGATTAATGTCATGCAGATTGATTTTGATGATGATTCATACTTGCGGCTTCTTCTCTTAGTACTTCACAGCTAATTGATGCCTTATCAAGATAGATTCACTATTGATTGTTGATAGATTTAGGGGCTTCCTTTCATGTGACTCCTCATAGTGAGTGGTTTTACTCCTATTACAATATGATTGGCTTTTGTCCGTTTGGGTAATGACCTGGCATTAGAGATAGTTGGTATTGTTGATGTCCAACTGTAGTTTGGTTTAGTTAGTATGTTCACTCTTCATGATGTACATCATGGTACTGGCTCTCACGAAGAGCCTTATCTCTATTTTAGCACCTTGGTCAATAGATTCAAGGGTTTCCTTTCATGTGACCCCTCATAGTGAGTGGTTTCACTCCCATCGCAGTATGACTGGATCAGCTCATTTGGGTAATGACTTAGCATTAGAGATAGTTGGTATTGGTGACGTCCAGCTACAGTTTGGTTTAGGTAGCATGTTCACTCTTCATGATGTATGTCATGTATTGACTCTCACAAAGAGCCTTATCTTTGCTATCACCTTGGATTATGTAGGTTATATCGTCTCTTTTGGTGATTTCTCATGAAAGATTATCCATGGAATCTTGTCATTGCACGTGGTGCAGTTGACTATGTTTTGGCAGTGGATACAGTTTCACATGTATCTCTTTAGTATCATCGCCTTGGGCACTTGTCTTTGAAATGCTTACCCGTTTGCAATATCTTTTGCCCCTTGACTATGAGTGTTTCAAGTCTTGTGATCATTGTTTATATGGCAAGCAAACATGTAATACGTATAAAAAGTCTAATATGACATGCATGGGTGAGCCTTTGGCTCTTGTTCATTTGGATGCATCTGGTCCCATGCCTTGCAAGTCATTAGGTGATGCAAAGTATTTGGTTATCTTCATTGATGACATACACATAAGGTGTGGGCATATTGGCTACATTTCAACATTGGCTTGCTCTTGTTGAGAAGTAGTCTAGGTATAGGTTAAAATGCCTAAGGTCAAATAATGGGGAAGAGTATGTCTCTAAAGCTTTTGAGTAGTTTTGTGACAAGAGGGATATTAAGTGTTAGTTGACTACCCCATACACCCACCCTAGAATGGTATGGGGCTGAGTACATGAATATGATAATTTAGAAGTGATTTTGTGCTTAGCCAAGCAGGTTTACCACAACATTTTTGACTGAGAAAATTACTACTATCGTATACTTGATTAATCGATCTCCATCTAGTACTGCTCTTGATTATCAAGTTGTAGAGGAAGTATGGTTTGGAAAACCTCTCTCATATACTCATTTGCATATATTTGGTTATGAGGCTTTCTGCCATGTTTCCAAGGACAAATGTGATAAGTTCGATCCTAAGTCTATGAAATGCATCTTTCTTGGTTATGGAGATAGAGGTGAGATGGGCTATAGCCTATGGGATTTGCAAGCTTGGAAGGTTATTTGCAACCATGATGTTGCTTTCCAGGAGGAGAAAATGCATAAGCAGCCTGAGCATGTCGTTGAGGTACACATGGTGATATTTCAAGAGGAGCCTCTTGCTATTGTACAACCAACTAGACAACCTGAGGACAACTTATAGTAGTGTGGTTGATGCTCTAGTGGCCCTAGTCCCTGATGCTCCACAAGATGTATAGACCCCACAGCTTGTTTTGAGGTGGTCTACTAGAGATAGTCAACATCTTTATCAGTTTGCACTCTCTATGGATTATGTTACAATGGCAGATGCTAGTGAGACTCTTACTTATGATGAGGCCGTGCATAGAGGTGATAGTCTCTCTTGGGAGAGGGCCATGTACTTAGAGTATGACTCATTGTAGAAAAAGCTAATGTGGGATTTGGTTTCTTTGCCTAATGGAAAGTGCGATTTGCCATGCAAGTGGATGTACAAATTGAAAAGTATTCATGGGTAGTCCAAGCCGGCATACAAGGCCTAGTTGGTTGCTAAGGGTTTCAAACAGAAGCATGGTGTTGACTTTGATGAAGTCTTTTCTCTTGTTGTGAAGATGACTGCTCTACACTTGGTACTGGCTTTGGTTGCTCTCAACTTGACTTGGATCTTTATCAAATGGATGTCAAGACGGCTTTTCTTCACAGAGACTTGCATGATGAGATTTACATGGAGCAGTCTAAGGGCTTTATAGAACCTAGTAGGGACCACCTAGTGTGCAGATTAAGAAAGATCTTTTGTGGCCTTAAACAAGCACCTAGGGAATGGTACCACAAGTTTGATGCTTTTATGCATTCATAGGGATATTCTTATAATGATATGGATATGTATTTATATATGAAGAAGGCTCATGATGGCAGCCTTATGATTTTGATCCTTTATGTGGATGATATGTTGATTGCCGGGAGTGCTCATGATGAGCTAGATGCCTTGAAAGGTTAGCTCAAGAAGAGCTTTGAGATTAAAGAATGAGACAGACCTTACATATTCTTGGGATGCACATTGCATGCGGTTGCTCTAAGGGGCTCCTTTACTTGTCACAAAAGGAGTATATCTATAAGGTCCTTAATCAGTTTCATTTGTAGGATGTTAAGCCTATTGGTTATCCTTTACCTTCTCATGTGAAGATTAGTCAAGCTGATTGTCCATAGTTTGATGAGGAGAAGGCTAAGATCCCTTATGCATCCGCAATGGATAGTTTGATATATGCCATGATAGCCACTCGTCCAGACATAACATTTGTAGTGGGAGTTGTGACTGTTGGGGGTAAAGGCGCCTCCGCCTAGCCACCCGTGTATTACTACACTGACAGTACCCGCCACTGCACACTGCAGGTGGCGGACGCCCATCATAGTCACTTATTCTTTATTCTTTTAGTGACAGTTTGAATAAAGGAAGGTACGGCCACACATTGTGGTTATTGGAGTTCCCATTTATTGTCTCTCTCTTTCTTGCTCTTGCTCTCCTGCCATAGCTCTAGCTCTCGTGTGCAAGCTTCGATCCTTCTCACCTTTCAACTGGTATCAGAGCAGGTTCTTCGTGAGCACTTCCCGGCCTTCCCCGGCATCTACACGAGGTATGAGAGCTTGCTTCTCACTCAGTTCTCAGCCATTCTTTGACATGAACAGCATGGTTTCATGAAGAGGCAGCCATAGCTTCCATCATTGAAGCTTGTTCTCTTCACCTCTTGCTTGGACTTGTCCTAGGCTTGTGTAGGCCTATTGTAGACCTTCATTGGGCTCTTGCTTGTCCCCTACCCACCCTGATTTGGACCCTCAAGTACAGTAGCATGCTCACATTTTATTTGCGCTCGTTTGCAAAAATGGCTCAAAAATCACTCTTTTTGTCATATCTTGGGCATTCGGAACCCCGATTCAAGCAAGGTAAGAGTTTAAGTTGGGGTTTTGGCACGCTCCAAATGCGATGGTGATGTCAGATTTGCCAAATTTTGATGACAGAATACTCTGCAACAGATTTCAGGTCTGAGACAGCATGTATTTGTATGCATATGGCTTATGTGATGCTTCTACAAATGTCTATTGATACCGGATCACTTGTGGATGTTATGCCTCTTATATGAGACGCATTTGGAGCTGATTTAGCTTAGTCATTGACTATTTTGAAAAGTCCCAGATCTAGCCAAAATAGGGAAGCACTTATCTCTTGAAGTCTATGCTTACCGAGATTGATCACTTGATGCACATTGATGCCCGGATGATGTCTACATGTATGGAGATGCTATGTTAATGGATCTCCATCATTTTGATACTGATTTGAGGCCTAAAATACTCAGTCTAGAGTAGTGAATGTCTACTGTAAATAGTTGGGCTGAAGCTATTCTACTCATGTATGCTTATGCCTATGCTATTCCGATCATGTCTTGGAGATGTACATTGATGCATTGACCATCGGGGATTGGAAAAGAGTTCAACATTGGTTCTTAATCATTGGTTGAGCTTGAGCTCTACTTTCCATAGCATTTGGATATTTATCTTGGATGTATCTTGGCACTTATCGGTTTATGCTTGACCGCTTTGGACATGCACTTATGCTCATGTTAGCTACTTATGTCAGTTACATTGTTTGAGCTTGGATGCTATTGGAGCTTTACTTGAGCTTGACATTCGATTTTCTGGCGCATATTTTGGAGATTTATTGGCTTGCCAGAGTTTATTTTGGGATGTACTTGATGTCTATGGATGCTACATATGGATGCTCTACCGCCTACATGTTTGTTGGGATGTATCATTGATGCTTGATCTTGGACACTTGTCACTGGTGCTTGTACATGCTTTGTTCGAGCTTTGTTTCTTGATATTTACGAATTTTGTGCCAGTGGGAGTGTCTTTGGATGCTTGACAGACATTGAGCAAGTAGTCTATGCTATTTGAGATTTTGAGACTATTTGGGATTTCTTTCCCTTTGGGATGATGCATGCTTCATATGTCTTGGTTCCTTCCGATGCTTATGAGCTAACTCTTTGACTTGGGTCCCTTTCCTTGTGAGCTGACACCTACTTGTGCCAAGTCTTGGTAGTGGCAGGTACACTTTGCTCCATTGACTGGGGGGTGTGCCTACTCACTGGCAGATATTTCATGACATGTTCGGGTATTGGATTCATGCTTATCGACTCTCATATGCCTATGTTATGCCCGCATGATGCTGGTTATGGTCTTGGCAGTATATGATTGACTTGGGATCCGCTTCTGGCACAGTTAGCTTTGATTTACTAAAATCTGTCATTTATTACAGCAAGCTGAAATTTGCAGATTTTGAGCACTTCTCTGAGGGTAATGCTTAGTATTTGATGTTATCTTGGTCATATTTGGTGGACAGGTGCTTCTCTTGGTACAATCCACTCTTTCAGCCAGTTTTAGCAGTGGTTTTAGTGCATTTTCTACTAATTATAGCAAACCTATAAATTTGCCTTTTTTGCATTGATTTGGGACAGTATGGCTGGTCATGTGAAAGACACATCTCTCTTTAACATTGCCAATTTGGATGGTACCAACTATGGGTATTGGAAGTCCCAAATTTGGCAGGTTTTGGTGTAGAAGTTGCAGATTAAACCCTTGCATTTGAAAGGTGTCAAACCTGAGGATATGAATGATGATGTTTGGATGGAAGTTGATGAGCTATGCAAGTCTACCATTATTTTGTCACTCTCAAAAAAGGTCCATCATAATGTTGTTGAAGATGAGAATCAGAGTGCATGGGATTTATGGGAGAAGTTTCAGGAGCTCTACGCGCAGCAGAGTCCTGTGTCACAGATGTATTGGCTGAAGCAGTTAATGGACCTTCGCATGAAGGAGGGGACCTCCCTTTCATCTCATTTCAGTCAGTTTCATGCTATCATGAAGAGTTTGTTGTCACAGGGTATTGAGTTCAAAGACAACTTGAACCGTTGTTTCTGCTTGGCACCAGGAATCATGGGATGTCTTCCCTACTGCCATATGCATGAACAAGCTTGATGGGCTGAAAATCAAAGATGTTGAGAGTGCTTTATTGACTGAGGAAATCAACAGGAGAAACAATGATGCTTTTCGTTCTTCACATGCATTGACCGTTAGAAGTGGCAGACATGGCAGGCATGATAATGATCATAAGGGCATGGACTCTCAGAAGTCCAAGTCCAAGTCACGTGGTTGCAATAAGTCCCGTGGATGGAAGTCTGATCTTACCTGTCATTATTGTGGGAAAGCAGGACATATAGGGCTACAGTGCCATAAAATGTGCGATGATAAGCACAAGGAAAAGGGAAAGGAAAAAGTGTAGGAAAAGTCTTCTGAGCGCAGTATTGTACTTGCAAAGTCTAGTGTGAAGATAGAAGAGATTAATGTCACGCATGCCATTGATTCAGATGACGATTACATACTTGCAGCTTCTTCATGCAATGCCTCACAGACTTTTGAGATACACTCTATGTATGCACAGTGCTGGCTCTTGGATTCGGGTGTGTCATTTCATGTGACACCCTGTAAAGATTGGTTTCATACCTATCATACTATGTCTGGTTCTATGTGCCTTGGTGATGATAGGTCTCTTGACATTGTGGGCATTGGAGATGTTAGGTTGCAATTTTCTTCTGGCAGCTCTTTTGTTTTGCATGATGTACGCCATATACCTGCATTGACTCACAGCCTTATGTCAGCTAGACAACTTGATGATGTAGGGTATTTTGTGTCTTTTGGAGACTTTGCATGGAAGATTACTCGTGGCAGGCTTGTACTTGCAAGAGGTGCCAAGTTTGGTAGCCTCTATCCCTTACTTATATCTGGAGCTACATTGGATCATGTTTTGTCTGTGGATTCTATTCCCCATGTATCCCTTTGGCATGCTCGTTTGGGGCATATGTCTCTTAAAGGAATGAAAATGCTCCGTGCTTTGCAGTACCTTCTGCCTTTTGACTCTTTGCATTTTGATTCTTGTGATCATTGTTTGTATGGCAGGCAAACTAGAAATACACATAAAAGGTGTGGTAAGAAACACATGGGTGAGCCCTTGGCTCTTGTGCACTCAGATGTATGTGGACCCATGCCCTGTCAGTCACTTGATGGGACAAAGTACTTTATTACTTTCATAGATGATTACTCACGTAAGGTTTGGGCTTATCCCATAAAGAGAAAATCCAATGTCTTGGACACATTTCAATGTTGGCTTGCATTGGCAGAAAACCAGTCTAGGAAAAGGTTGAAATGCCTAAGATCAGATAATGGGGGTGAGTATGTATCACATGCTTTTGAGCAGTTTTGTAATGAGAGGGGTATTAAGCGTTAGTTGACCGCCCCTTACACCCCACCCCAGAGTGGTATGGTTGAACGCATGAATAGGATCATTCAAGAAAGGGTTCGTAGCATGCTTAGCCAGGCTGGCTTACTGTAGCACTTTTGGGCTGACGCAGTTACTACTATAGTGCATCTCATTAATAGGTCGCCTATCAGTAGCATTGACTTTTAGGTTGCACATGAGGTATGGGCAGGCAAACCCCCCTCTTATGATCATTTGCGTGTCTGTGAGAGCTTTCACTCAACCGCCAAGACCCACGGACCGCTTATTGTTTCAAGCGTTCCAAGCCAAGCACTAATGGCTACCTCTCACATAACCGACGCGCCATCCATACCTACGGGTGTAGTGAGCTTACCTCCGTGCCGTTCGAGTTACCTCCTCTCCTGCACACTCCGGTAGCTCCACGATTCAAGTGCAAGCTTCAAGCAAACTCCATCCTCAAGCTCCTAGCTTCAAGCTCCATTGCCGCGAGCAAGAGAAGAGAAGAGAAGAGAAGAGAAGAGGAGAGGAGAAGATGGAGAGCTTCTCCTCCTCGGTCCCTCACCCTCATACACTCACTCCCTCACACTCTCACACTCCCTCTCTCAAGCACAAGCTCAAGCAAGCAAGAACAAGAAGAAGAAGAAGAAGAGGAGAGCTACTTTTGGCCACACACAAGAATGAGCTTCTCATTCACTTTTCAACTTTATATACAAAACCCTAAATCCCTTTTGGGCGGTTATCCCCTTTTCCCCTTTTTACATGTCCTAGGCCCTTTTCCCCATTGTCCTTCTATCTTCCTAGCTTCCTTTCCACTGCCCATCTACATTTACAATTTGCACGGGTGAGAGCCTGGCGCTCTTTTACAAGATTTCAGGGTGCGCCTTTTTATTTTAAAATGCGCATTTCCCCTTTTGCCTTTGCCTTGGACTTTTAAGGTTGCCCTTGCGCTTTTGGCCTTTTCTCCTTTTCTTTCTTCAGTCGGGCTACCTTTTTTCCGCCTTTGCCCTGCGTCTTTTCCACTTCCTTTTGCTTTCATCGTGTTGGGGTTAACATTACCCCCCTCCTAGACGAGTGCCAGTCCCATCGCACTCACCGTCGTAGGTAGCAGGCTGTAGCATGCACCGAAGACGTGGGTGATAAGGACGCCTGTGGTTTCCGTGGAGGAGTGTTGGTGGTGGTGTGGCAGAAGGTCCTAGGGGCGCGTTGGTGGCCAAGGTGGCTGGTGGAAGGTTGTTGGAGGTGGTGGTAGGGCTATGTTGTGTTGGGGATTGCATTGATGGCCAGCACAAATGTTGGTTTGTTGGGGATTCTATACATGACGCTTCTTTGCGGGCTTGTCGGATGGTAAGGGACAAGCATTCAAAGTTGAGTGTTGATGAAGAGCGAACAACACCTTATACCTGCAATTGGAAAACCTCACATGTGGTCTCTCCTTAAGGGATAGTGCTAGGCTTCTCATCGTGCACAAGACATATTTTGATTAGTTTGGGAGACAGGTCGAACTCTAAGCAAGCCTAGAGTATTGTCCTGCACTTGAGGACAAACTGTGGATATAGTTTGGTGCAGATATTATGTGGGTGCTTGTGCCTACTTAGATATTACCTAGTTAGAAGACCGTGGGCTAGTTTCTCATAACAACGCGTGGGTGAAGCAAAGTTGTCCATGTGGAGAAGGAGTACACGTGAAGGTATATGAGACATCCTTTGCATTGTGACTGCACAATGTAGCATAATTGAATACAAGGACACTGCACTTTCAGTAGCTGGAGACTATTGGACTTGCTTGATGAGTACGGTGTACTTTTCATGGCCAATCGTGCGGTGCTTATCACCACTGATTGCAATGGTACTAAGGCAGAGTGCAAAAGAAAATCGTGCAAGTGGGGCAGGGTGATAGGTCTAACCCTAGGCAAGACAAGCTCCCTAAGTATGTCCTGCCCTTGATGTGCCCTGAACAATTGTGGGTGATTGTAAGGGGCTAGGGGACTAGGGACGAAGGTCACCCGACGTACCTAATTTGAGGACCCCTAGGTGCTGTGCTGTGATCGTGAGTGCTTCTTATCTTTCTATTCATTTCTTTTTTTTTCTTTTTTTTTGCCTGAGTACCACCATTACAATATGTTGAGGCTATTAGCCTTTCAATGGGTTGGAAAATGTCAAGCTTCGAAGGCTTAGAAAATGACTAGTACAATGATGATGGTGCCCTAGCCTCGTTGTTAGAGAAGCAATTGGCGAAGGGGGGAGATACACTTGAGATATTGCAACTCTCCTTGCGGCACATGTGAGGTGGGTACAATTGAGGTAACGACAGAGCTGACCCAGAAAGGGGGCGTGGCCCATGAATTTTTTTTAATTTTTTTTTTTGGGCCATGCAATGTGGGTGGTTGGCAAGGGTGATTCGTGATTTCGGCAGGGTGGCTTTGCCGCGGCTCCTTGGGGGGTCGATGGTTTTGCGGTGATCAAGCATTGAACACTTTAGCCCAAAGATCTGTCCCATCCTATATCCACTTGTCGCTTCTTGAGAGTACAAGTATGGCATATGCCGCAACTATAATAAGCCAGTGCAATGCAAGAAGACATCACTGATTTGAATTCTATGGTGTTGTCTTAGACATTTATCACCTGTGCTTGATTAGCTTTTTCTTTTGCTAAAGGCATAGCATATATTAAACGCAGATATGATAAGTTCATACAAGTCAGGAACATGTCAACACTTAACAAGTCGGGAACACTTAACCATTTAAAAACAAAAAGTCCTGGCCAGTTATCATTTGATAAGCCCTTTATGCATTATGGGCTACTCGATTTGTACGAGGCGGGGCGAGTCTGGATGGCCAGGTGATTGGGGCTCTGCTGGTGTGGGGCTCCTGTGGGGGTGAGCAGGGAACATGTCGGTCGGGACATGAATGGTGCAATCGCGGCCCGCTACCGTCTCCAGAATATCTTTAAATAATTCATTAAATTCTTCTCTTTCCCGAGCTGCCCTTTCTGCCTTTGAGCATTTGGGGTCCGAGCGAGAGCTGGGAGTGCGTACCACTAGTGCTGCCACCTATTGCGCGTTTCAAGTCTCGACTTTCTTGACTCGAGGATTCTTCGGCCTTCGCCCTGGGCAATGTCGCTTAGGGCCTCTCTTCTTGGCATACCTCTTGATGGTGGGCACATAGCGCTCCAGTGGAGGGGCGCGTGCCACATGCTCCCACCTTCTGCGAAGAGTGTCTTTGCATGCTAGATCTCCATGATCCTCCATGCGTTCCGCCGCAAAAGGAAACCTGCAAGACGCAGTCCAAGGGTTAGACCTTGATACAGGATACAAATGTTTGCATGGAAGGGATTTTAGTGTGGTTTATGAAGCGCATATGACAAGAAGGGGAGGGGTGAGGCATGCGGTGTTTGTTGTAGAGGAATGGCCCCCATGCTGATGTTCGCATTGCCCCCAGTCATTAGCGGATATTAGTTTATGCTAAGTCGCATGGACTGGTTGTCATGGAGTGGGATAGGGCACATCCTCGGAAGGGTAGACCAAAACGGGAAGAAGGTGTATAGAAAGGGACTGCACCCTGTCTACAACATCAGTGTTGTTGGTCAAGGCCTCCTATGGCGGTAATGTGGGTTGCATACCCTTCACTTGGGGGTGGGAATGATCACACAGCTTTTAAATGTGTGGTGAGAAGAGGACTTGAGGAGCTTAGCCTATCAAACCAACTCTTCTGCCTGCGCTTGACTATCATTGCTTGCATGTGTTGATATTGTTTATACAAGGTGACACAAGAATCAGTGTTTATTTATATACATATTCATGAATCCCTGTCACTTCACGAGGATAAGAACCAAGTGTAGAACTCGGGGTTGTACCAGAGCGTGGCACACGCATCTAGTATTCGTGGCAGCTGACTTAATACTGATAGATATTTTGCCACGTCGAGTAGCATAGTACCTTGACCGAGTCTACTGGCAATATGTAACTCCTCCTCAGTGAGAACCTTATCAATCAAAGGGCCCTGTAGCCTAGTCCCAGCTAAGTGCGTACCCCGAATGTCAGTGAGCACCCGAAGGGAAGTTGGTGCCACGTAGGTTGGGTCTCTTTGAGACCGCCATTTGGCCAATCGCTCTTTTGAGACCATCATGATCTGAGCCCCTAGTTCGGCCATTACAACGTGGCTTTCGCACCAACGCTGCTCAAATTGACTTTGGCCTGCTGATAGTCGCTTTAGTAGCTCTATGTCTACGAGATTCGGTCGGCAGAGCACTTCATTGAATGTGACAGTTAAGCGCAGTTCGTCAGCCTCCTCGTCAGGGATGAGTCGCATATGTTCATGCAGGAGTTTGTCGTAGTGCCCGTTAAGATGTTCTTGTTCTTCACATGATAGAGGAAAGGTCAAGTAATCTCCAAGCTGCTCCTTGGGGATTGTGCCCATGTTCTCAAGGACGTAGACATGCGCGACCACTTTGAGCTTAGCCTCCAACTCAGTTAAGCATTCTGCGACACTTCTATGTTTAACAAGGGCTTGCTCGGTTGCTATCTCATGCAAAGTTCTAAGAGTTTCCTTAGGCTTTAGCATGGCTGGGGGCTCAGGCCTAGATGAGCAAGATTGGTCAACGCTAGGATTTCTTATGCTCTTGGGGTTCTCACATTTCTCCTGAGGTTTTGTTGTTATTTTGTCATGGTTCTTCTCAGACACAGATGTGTCTGAGGTTTCACCGCTATTAGGAGAGGCATCAGCGGGTTCATTGGTGGGCGGACTCGATGCTCTATTCATCAGCTCTCCAGTGCCCTTCGTCTCAATGTTCTTGGGGTCCACAACCACCTGCAACTGTTGTTGTTTTCTCTGCTTTCTCCTCTTTTTCTTGGTCAATGAAGGTGTCTCTCTCAACAACTCAGGACCTTGGACTAGATCAGCCGTTGATGTGCTTGGTTGGGCCTCAGCCTTCTCTTCCTCTAGTGTGGCCTTACGGGACATGGCTGTGGCCTGCTGAATAGCCTCGCTAGGTTGTGAGAGCCCAATTACCTCCCTGACCACAGCTTTGAGAGGTTTCTCCTCAAGCCTAGGCTTTAGGTACTTTGAAAGTACTGGAGTTGTCGAGGGATTTGGTTGCGACACCTCCTCCACAGGTAAACTACTAAGGACACGTTCCACAAGGGGAGTTGTTACGGCCCAGGGCTGCGACTGTTGTGATTTCTGATTGGAAGTAGTAGCAGCTAGTTTAGTGGACTGGCCACCCTTGGTGGATTGCGGTGTCAAGTCCCTAGGGCGATCAAAAGTGGCCGTGTTTTTTGTTGCCCTTTGAGCACTCATCTGTGTAGATCAAGCATGAGTTGATCTAGTCACATTAGGTTGCTCATGCATATCCTTGGGCCGAGAGCTACAGATGGCATCATGTCCCCCCTCTTGGATATTTGGAAGCTTTGATGGAGATAGAGATTGGGAGTGAGCAGCCGTCATTGACGACTACTGTTGTGCTTCCTGTGTCCACTTGGAAAAAGAGGATGTAGGAGATCTAGGACTCTTAGGTGGACTTGGCACTGGCTGAATGATTTGCTCGGGGCTATTGGGCGATTGTGCCATTTGCTTTGTTGAGCGATTGGCCTTGCCTTGAGCAATGTTGTGCTTATGATGCTTGTTCTCCCCTTGGGAAAGCAAAGGCTTTTTGGGCACTGATGATTTTTGTGCATGCTCAATGGCTACATATGACATCTGTCTATTTAGCATGCTAGGCTGAGGCTCTTTCTTTCGAACAATAATGTCTGGTTTGTTGCCTCGAGACCTAGAGTTTCTCTTAGATTTCCTCCTGTGCTTCACTGCTTTTGATGCACTCTGGCCTTCAACTGATGGAGGCGGTTTAGCAGGGGATTTTGGCACCCAAATCCATCGATTTCCTGCATAATACCCTTGAGCCCGAAGCAACGCCTTGGATATCCATCGTGGCGTTGTGCTAGCTCTCCATTGATGCCTTTGCCTATAAGGCTTGGGCTTCTTTCGTGGTCTTCTACGATATTTGTGAGTCCAAACCCTGTCCTTGGCCTTGTCTCTTGACCTTCTTGTTTCCGGCATGGCCTCACTCACTGGTTCTCATTGTTCGACCTGTGCTTGTATAAACTCTTCCAACAAGTCCTTGCCCTCATTTGCAGGCTTGACTGTTATGTCATCACCTTCCTTGCCTTTCCCTTGAGGTTCGATGAGGTCACCCTTGCCAAAGGTGGTGACTATCCTCACACCCGGTAGTGTCAGGTGTAACCTTTGTGCTACATAGTCAGCCTCACATTTGGTCGCCCTTTTGAAGGGTCTTCCTAGGAGGGTTTCTTTCCTACAGCTAGCACTTTTTGGAGGAATATGAAATAGGATAGGCAAGCTTTCCGTTTCAATTGTCGCAAGGATTTTGCACTTCCCTATGAGTGCTTATGGATGTCCCCCATAAGGGCTAAGAGTTGCACTAGTCGGTGTGAGCTCTGGTTGGCCTAGTAGGATCCATGATTCATAGGTCAAGATGTTAAAATCTGCTCCTTCATCAATCAGAGCATCGATAGTATGCTCTCTTTTCGCGGTGAGTTTGACCCTAAGATAAGAAGGTGGTACTATGTCTTCATCTTCCGGGTCTTGGTTTGTAAATTTAAGCCTTTTGACAGATGCCCTTGAGTTCTCGACCGCACGACCAGATGTGGATTCTCCACTACTGTCTTGGATCGTCAGTGCAGTGCTATTCAAGGTACATCTCTCGTCAAGAGTGTCATGTCTAGTCATCTTGGCATTTGCAGCTTGCTGATGTTGCATTTCATTCTGACTAGACATGGTATAATGTCTTTGTGTTCTCGTGACGTGGCCTTTTTGCCCTTGATGGCTAGATTGGCCCATTGAGGTTCTAGGGTCTCTGTTTGTCTCTATTCGGGCAGGGGCTTTTGGTTGCTCTTTTGCAAGGGAGAATCCTTGCTCGTGTAGAGCCATTACTTTACTAGGGTGCAATTTGGAGGACCTATCACGACGTGTGTTTTCCCTCCAACCTACTTGGGGAAGGTGCGAAGAGGGCAGAAGCCCCCTCTACGGGGTTTGGGGGGCAGTCCCCCCCGGCCCGCAGGGCCATTACGGTAGACGCCATATGCAATTTGGAGGACCGTTTATAGCCAAATTTTGAACTACGTGCTCTAAGTTTCAGCCTAGTGATGGATCTGTGATGTGCCTTTAGCTCTACGTGGTCTTTGGGGTCAATTTCGGGGTTTAGATACGTCAGAATTTGTGTTCAAGATACCTGTCCGATTTTGACAGTTTTTGGGTTCGATTCTCAGATGTCCGATTTTCAGGAGTCCGATTATCAGAATCGGTCGTCCGATTTTGGGTTGGTCCGATCGGCCTAGTGGTCCGATTTTGGTCACGTCCAATTCTGGGAGTCGGATCAAAAAGTGGTTTGATTTTCAAAGTGGTCCGATTCTGAGAATCGGATCGGACAGGGTGGTTCGATTCTGGCAGGTCCAATTCTGAGCTGGTCCGATTCTGGATTGGTCCGAGTGTCCGAGTGTCCGAGTGTCCGAGTCGGATAGGTTGGTCCGAGCGTCCGATTCTCAAAATCGGATGGGTTGGTCCGAGTGGTCCGAGTGTCTGAGTCGGACGGGTTAGTCCGATTCTGGGAATCGGACCAGACTGGTCCGACTCACTCTCAATTGGACGGTCCGGTTCTGGGAGTCGGACGGTCCGACTCCAGAACTCGGGTGGTCCGATTCTGGGAATCTGACCACTGCGAGTTGGTACGATTGCGTCGACGGCGGGTGCGATTCCCGCGCGTTTGACTCCTCCTCACTGTTTGCTGCACACGATCACCACAGACTTTCTAGATCTGATTAGGGCACTTGTTGGAAAACACCAGACTCACCTAGAGCAGCACGAATCGCCGGCGCCTAGAAATCGGGGTAGCGCTTCCTCGTCCTGTGAACCAGAAGTTTTCTCTCTCTCTCTCTCTCTCTCACACACACACACACACACACAAGGCAAACCAAGGAACTGAGGTTTGTCCTGGCCTCCCAGGCCTCTTAAGGTCCTTTCCCGGCACTGCAGAACCTTACAGCTAGTTCCCTATCCCTGTCTCACCCAGAAACTTGAATCTGGTCCCCTGTTTTCCTATTTTAGCCTGTTATACATCAACAGAAAACCCTACTGTTTGCTTGTTTTTTCTTCTTTTTCTTTGTTTTTTCCTACCCTAATGCACCCAATTCATAAAGTAAACACCTACACTACTTCATTCCACAACATAAATCTCAAGAAAGCAACAAACCTGCTTGCCAAGGAGATCGAATACCATCTTCAACCCCCTCGCTTCCTACCTATCTACCTCAAGCACCGGTTCGGGGGAAACCCCTTACTTTGATGCTTGATTTGAAGCGCGCAAGCGCTCAAGACTTGAATCCGTTGGTCCCGGCAACGGAACCAAAATGTGGGAGCTTTCACTCAACCGCCAAGACCCACGGACCGCTTATTGTTTCAAGCGTTCCAAGCCGAGCACTAATGGCTACCTCTCACATAACCGATGCACCATCCATACCTATGGGTGTAGTGAGCTTACCTCCGTGCCGTTCGAGTTACCTCCTCTCCCGCACACTCTGGTAGCTCCACGATTCAAGTGCAAGCTTCAAGCAAGCTCCATCCTCAAGCTCCTAGCTCCAAGCTCCATTGTCGCGAGCAAGAGAAGAGAAGAGAAGAGAAGAGAAGAGGAGAGGAGAAGATGGAGAGCTTCTCCTCCTCGGTCCCTCACCCTCACACACTCACTCCCTCACACTCTCACACTCCCTCTCTCAAGCACAAGCTCAAGCAAGCAAGAACAAGAAGAAGAAGAAGAAGAGGAGAGCTACTTTGGCCACACACAAGAATGAGCTTCTCATTCACTTTTCAACTTTATATACAAAATCCTAAATCCCTTTTGGGCGGTCATCCCCTTTTCCCCTTTTTACATGGCCTAGGCCCTTTTCCCCATTGTCCTTCTATCTTCCGAGCTTCCTTTCCACTGCCCATCTACATTTACAATTTGCACGGGTGAGAGCTCGGCGCTCTTTTACAAGATTTCAGGGTGCGCCTTTTTATTTTAAAATGCGCATTTCCCCTTTTGCCTTTGCCTTGGACTTTTAAGGTTGCCCTTGCGCTTTTGGCCTTTTCTCCTTTTCTTTCTTCAGTCGGGCTACCTTTTTTCCGCCTTTGCCCTGCGTCTTTTCCACTTCCTTTTGCTTTCATCGTGTTGGGGTTAAGAGTGTCTTTGACTGTGAGGCATTTTGCCATGTGCCCAAGGACAAATGCAATAAGCTGGATCCTAAGAGTGTCAAATACATTTTCATTGGCTATGGAGATGCAGGAGAGATGGGTTACTATCTATGGGATCCACAGGCGTAGAAAGTGATCTGTAGCCATGATGTCATCTTTCATGAGGACAAAATGCATATGTAGCCTGAGAAAGTGGTTGAGGTACACATAGTTATCTTTCAAGAGGAGCCAATTGCTCCTGTTCAGCCCCTCCACGGCTAGCTAGACAACATGCAGCATCACCTGATGCTCATGGCCCAGATGTTAGACATGTTGATGTTAGACAGGATGTCGATCAGGCAGTAGAGCCTGGATTGAGGTGTTCTACTAGAGATAGACGACCTCCTGACCGTTTTGCGCCCTTTATGGATTATGTACTGGTTACAGATATAGGAGAGCCTCTTACTTATGATGAGGCTATGTGCAGGGGTGATTGTCACTCTTGGGAGAGGGCTATGCAATCTGAGCTTGACTCATTGCATAAGAATAAGACTTGGGATTTGGTTTCCTTGCCTCAGGGTAAGAAGGCTTTGCCACGCAAGTGGGTGTACAAGCTGAAAAGTACCCGTGGATACCCCAAGCTAGCATACAAGGCACGTTATATGGCTACACCTGGCAAGAAACATTGGGATACTGTGATTGATATCATGAGGTACCTGAAAGGCACAACAGATATGTGTCTTTGTTATGGCAGCCAGGATATATGAGTCGTGGGGTACATTGACTCTGATTATACAGGACATGCAGATAGTAGGAAGTCCACTTCTGGCTATGTGTTCACTTATGCTGGAGGGGCTATCTCTTGGATGTCCAGGGCACAGAAGTGTACGGCTCTTTCTACTACAGAGGCCGAGTATATTGCAGCCATAGAGGCTTGCAAGGAGGCTATCTAGTTAGGTCGTTTGATTGCAAACCTTGGTATGATAGATGCTATGCCTACACTGCATTTGGATTCTATGAGTACCATTCAATTGGCCAAGAATTCGGTCTTCCATGCGAAGACGAAACATATTGAGGTGAGGTATCACTTCATTCGCGAGGTCATTGAGGGCAAGTCTGTTGACCTTGTCAAGACTCCGATTGAGCAGAATCCTGCAGACTTACTCACGAAAAGCCTCACTATCGAGCGCTTTGCCTTCCTCAGAAGATTGATGGGCATTGGATGAGATGACATCTTTTTCCTCATCTTGTTGTACATGTGTACATGTTATACTGTCTTTTCTTTTTTCTCTCTTACTAGGGCAGATTCTCCTTTAAGTGCGAGGTTGTTGGGGGTAAAGGCACCTTCGCCTAGCCACCCATGTATTACTACATTGACAATACCCGCCACTGCACACTGCAGGTGGCAGGCGCCCACCATCAGAGCCACTTATTCTTTATTCTTTTAGTGACAGTTTAAATAAAGGAAGGCCCAGCCACACATTGTGGTTGTTGGAGTTCCCATTTCTTGTCTCTCTCTTTATTGCTCTTGCTCTCCCGCCATAGCTCTCGCGTGCAAGCTTCGATCCTTCTCACATTTCAGTGGCATACTATATGGCTACATCTGGCTGATGACATTAGGATGTCGTCAAGGGTTGAGGCACCTGAAGGGCGCAACAACTATGCGCATCTATTATGGTGGCCAGAATATAGGAATCATGGGGTACACTAACTTTGATTATGCAAGACATGTAGATAGTAGGAAGTCCACCTCTACTTATGTTTTTACCTTTGCTAAAGGTGTTATTTCTTGGATGTCAAAGGTGTAGAAATGCACGGCTCTATCTACTACATAGGCATATCATGTCGCAATAACTACTAAGTGTTGAGATGACAAGCTCAACACATGCGGACATTGATGATGGACTGCCTAGTTAGATAGGTCCACACGTCTACACTTAGCACGTCGGTGGTCATTATGACTCACACATGGCCACTGACTCATTACTTATTATATTCAGGTTGTTACACCTATTTACAGCTGGCATAGTTATAGCGCCAGTTGACTAGTGTAGTCGGTTATGCATTGTTTGACTTAGTAGGCCACTTTCCTTTATGTTGCATCTTATCTATACTTTGTGTACATTGTAAAGAGTGTGGAAGAAGAAGAAGAAATTAGCAAGAAAACGTTTTGGCCTCCATCTCTCTTCTTGTCTCTTGAGTGAGCTTCTCCTTGTGCATTTTGTGTGTGTTCGGCGTAGCATCTTGAGCAAGTCCCCCCACCACGCGATTCTTGACACTAAGGCTTGTAAGGAGATTCTCTAGTTAGGCCACCATCTAGACCTTGGCATTACTGATGTGGTTTCTACACTGCATTCGGATTCTATGAGTGCTATTTAGTTGGCCAAATATGGTCTTCCATACGAAGACGAAGCACATTGAGGTGCATTACCACTTTATTAGAGAGGTCGTTTGAGAATATGTCCATTGAGCTTATCAAGATCTCAATAAACCAAAATCTTGTAGATATGCTTACTAAAAGTCTCTCAGCAAAGCATTTTACCTTCCTTAGGAAGTTGATGGGAATTGGATGAGATGATGTCTTTTCTCATCCTGATGTACTATGTACATTTATACTTTGTCACTTTTTTCTTGTTCTCTTCTCACTAAGGGCACATTTGTCTTTAAGTGGGAGGTTGTTGGGGGGGGGGGTAAAGGTGCTTGCGCCTAGCTGCACATGTATTAGTTATACACACCTATACACTACAAGTGGTGGGTTCCCATCACTATTACTTCATTCTTTATTCTTTTAGTGTCATTTGAATCAATGGAAGGCCAGTCACACATTATGACCGTTGGATTTTCCACGTCTTGTGTGTGTCTCTCTCTCTCTCTCATACTCTTGCTCCTTTCACCATAGCTCTTGCTTCCACTCTATGCTTCTACTTCAAAGCTCACCTCCCTTTAGACATATTATTCATTATCTTCCATAATTTAGCTATTCCAACTATGATCATGTATATGAGACATGTCAATTTGGCAAGCAATCTAAACTCCCATTTCCAAAGAGAATTTTTTTTAGCACATATCCTTTGAAAATGGTACATTCGGATATTTGGGACCCATGTCAGAATATGTTTTTGAGTGGGAGATACATGCTTTACATCACATTCATTGTGATGATTTCAGGAGTGATTTCAGGAGGATGATGTGGGTCTTTCTTGCAACACAAAAGTGAGGCTTAACACATATCCTTGGGAAATTGTATATCCAGATATTTGGGATCCATGTCAGAATATGTCTTTCAATGGGAGATGTAGGTTTTACATTATATTCATTGATGATTTCAACAAGATGACTTGGGTCCTTTTCTTGCAATATAAAAATGAGGCTTTCGAGAAGTTTTTGGAATTCAAAGCTATGGCAGAAAAGCAAGTTGAAAGTTATATAAAGTGCTCGAGATTAGATCATGGAGATGAATACATGTCAAATGAGACTTTTGAATTCTTGAGAGATCATGGGATTAAGGGACTAGTTACATGTGGATATATACCACAACAAAATGGTGTTGCATAAAGAAAGAATTGGATCATTGTGGAAGTTGCAAGAGCTATAATGAACCAAATACATATGCCATTGACCTATTGAGTTGAAGAAGTGCATACTATAGTTCATATTATGAACATGACTCCTATAACATTGACCCATCACTTGTCACTTTACGAGAAGATGTATGGGAGAACACCTACAATTACATATTTGAGGGTGTTAGGTTGTGTATACTATGTTCATCTTGATGACTTGAACAAGAAAATGGAATCAAAGGCTATCAAATGCATTTTCCTTAGTTATCTAGATGAGAAGAAATATAAATGCTATGATCCTATCATTAGAGAGATCAACAGAAGCACAAATGGAAGGTTTAGTGAAAATGAGTCATGGTATAGACCTTAAGTTGCAGTTAAGATGGATGTTTATGCGAGCACTGATGATGATGGTCATGGG
The DNA here is from genome assembly GCF_053477565.2 of Lygodium microphyllum. NCBI lineage: Eukaryota > Viridiplantae > Streptophyta > Polypodiopsida > Schizaeales > Lygodiaceae > Lygodium > Lygodium microphyllum. Next base: position 68,224,376 of record NC_141148.1, read on the forward strand.
AAGAAAATTCCAATAAAGAATATTCAAAGAAGTCAACATATTTAAGACATGTCTAGTCCTGAAGACAATAAAAAAGCCAATGTAAGTTATGGTTCATGGAGTGACAAGTTAAGGAATGCACAATAGAAGGTAAAAATAGCAATAGGGAGGGAAGATGACTATGGGTGAGAGTTCAGAAGATGAGGCTATGGATGATAAGTTTGGGATACCTCATGTTAAAACTCTAGGCACAAAAAGTGAAGGGAAATATAAACCACCACATGCAATAATGGTTGAGACAATGTCTAGTACACCTTAGTTGAGAAGATCGGAAAGAATAAGGCATCCAACTGATAGGTTGATATACAATGGCTTTATAAAGATGCATTATGCTTACATGCATGCAGAGCCTACTTGCTTTGAAGAAGTAATTAAAGAAAAGATTGGAAGGATATAATGGATGAGGAAATGGGTGCTTTGATCAAGAATATGACTTGGGATCTAGTAGAGCTACCTTATTGCAAGAAAGCCATTGGTTGCAAGTGGGTTTATAAAGTTAAAAGCAAGTCGGATGGTTCTTTGGAAAGATACAAAACAAGATTGGTTGCAAAGGGTTATGCACAACGGATGGATTGGATTATGGGGAGGCATTCAATCTAGCTGCAAAAATGACTATGTTTAGATTGGTGATTGCCTTGGCTTCAATATGTGGCTAACTTTTATATCAAATGGATGTCAAGAATGCTTTCTTGAATGGAACCTTAGAAGAGGAAGTATATGACAATTACAAGCAATATGTTCAAAAGTAAAGGTATCATATGTGTGATACTAAAAATATTATGAAGAGGGTAAGAACTTCCAAGCAAAGGTAATATAGTCAAAGATGCAAGGGGGAAGGGACAAATCAATAAGATAGAATAATTTCTTAAAGCAAGCCTTAGGAGAGTCCCTTTCTAAGAGGCCATTACAAAATGTAATATGTATGATAGACCTTTGGGTTTGTAATTCAAAATTATGAGTTGACCATGCAATTGCAATGTAGGAACCTATGTCATCCATCAAAAATCAAATTTTTAACAATAGAGTTGTAGTCAAAAATCAATAATCACTTTGTACCTCTTTGGGGTTGTTACAACACTTCCACCCTACAGCATTCGTGTTTGCGAAAGCTTGATCAACTCACACGAATATCCATACACTTGTATGGGACCCTCCTCTCTCTTCTCTCACAAGACACAAATTTGACTATCAAGGGAAAGGCCCCTTAGCCTTCACAACTCTCCTTTATATAGGTTTTCTTCTCAATACGTTTGAGTGTATTTAAAAGCTTATGCTTTTTAATCATTTTAAGCTCTTTAATAAAGCTTTAATAGCTTTATATCATTGTGAAAATGCATAAGCTTTTCAAAAGCTTTTTTAAGCTTTTTATATGATCATCATCCTTCAATCATGCTTGGAGTGTTGCAATCACTCTTCATTCTTTTTCCTTGACATCTCTAGGCCTTCTCTTTAGCTCCGAAAAGCACAATGCTATAGTTAACGAAGTCATTATGTATCAACCATGGAATCAGCACCGCCAACTCCATAGACTCAACAACTAGTTTTTCCTAATGCTTCATGACCACTCTAATGTTGCAGTTAATTTCAACTCAAGGCATCATATCCACCTCCATTTGCCTTACATCAATCTTCCATTGACATGTAGCATTGTGTAATAGGCATCTTGGCATCCTTTTCATAGTGCCTCCATCAGTGTTGCCCAAATTTCGACCTTGACCACTTCTGCCTGAGTTATAATCAGATTGAACTGCACTAGAATTGTATCCAGAGTAACCCCCTTGCTCCCCTTGTCTAGAAAAAATATTTTGCCACCAATCGTCAGCAGCAACACCTATGTACCCCTAATTATCCTTACACCTCAGTCAGGCCACCACTAGGCACCAAAATTAGCAACATAACTTTTGCCCCCTACCTTCATTCTAGCATTTCTCATTTCCATCTTCTTGCTCCTCTTCATCGTCATCATAATCTTCATGCTAATTATTATCATCCTGTGTAGACCGTCACTCTCGTAAGTTTTCATTAGCATGCATAGGTGACTTCTATGGTCCCCCCCCCCCAAATCACTCAAAATCTCTAGTCGTCTTCTCGATTGTGTGTCGTCACAAAATTGAACTATAAGTTGAATAGTAAGACTTGTAAGAGAATGCGTCCCTTGATTTACTATCCTTTTTCATGAGTTTCATATCTACTATAGATAATGATATCTATCGTTCTCCGTATTGCTATGAACTATTGATCATCATTGCACTAATAACACAATCCTAGTATAACCTTGTCAAATATGTATTTTCTATTGCTCAATCTTGTGAGAGCTCTATGTTGATAGGCAAGGAATAAGATACTCAGTTGTCCCCTCCTAAAACTTGCAACAATGCTCTCTTCATCATCATTAAAACATGGCTTACCTTCCTTAGTGTGTTAATGATCACCTCATATGAATTCATCGACACATCATAACACCTTTTCTCAGCACAAAGTGCTCTAATTCATTCCTATCATCCAATGTATACACTTTTGCATTAAGAAAAGATTCCAATTATTGCATTTGATGATGTGTTGAGTCTATCATAACTGACACATTCTTCTTACATACGATATATTCAAGCCACACTATGACTTTACATGATAATAAGATCCAAAAATTCTTATGATAAATGGCTCCCCTTATTCTCAAGGGCAAGACTATCTCGAGCAATACATATGCTTTTAACCAAAGAACCCAAGCTTGAAAAAATGTACCAATGCTTGAATAAAATCCAAGCATAAATCACGAAGCTCAAAGTAGAAGAATTTTTTCTCTAAGAAAACTCATGTCTTTTTTCTTCAAAAGAATAAACATGCTTTCAATTCAATGCAGTGTCCTAGTAGACATATGCTATTGAAGAATAAACTCCATGCCCAATCATACATGATTTGAGAAAAGATGCAAAATCAAATCCATGCTATGCAATCATACAAGCAATGCTACACTAAAAAAGCTGAATGCATTGGAAAATATAGTGCCTAGCCTATCTACATGTGCTCGTGCATCATGCAACATGCAAACACAATTCCTTGATTAGATTAAATCCTTCACTTGACATCACTTAGCAAGATAAATATTGTACTGCACTCCACCCTCCCAAAATCTCTCAATTCCTCAAGCCTCAATTATGACCCATCTCACAACTGAAGGCGTCCTTCATGACCCTCAAATTCATCCAACCATCTCTCGCACTCAACCAATAATTCCTAATTCGGTGATAAATATCTCAACTCTCGTTCATAAATAGTGCGTGCACATCGAAAGGTGTTCTCTCAAGTGCACATGCAATTAAGATTTACTGCATATAGCTGCAAGGGGCATCATGTTGTCTTAGTGCTCAACAATGATGCAAAACGTGCATCAACCCAACATGTGGCATGGAAGTATTTGATAAAATCAAGAGACAACCCCTGAGTGTAGTGTATTCGACAAGTGCAGTGTGAAGTGCTCGTGAATCCACAATCCCTGTAATGTGCAAAAGTATTAGCAAGAAAGTGTATATGTTTCAAGATGTTCAATAGCTACCAATAAACTCTAGCTCCAACGTACCAAGGAAACACTAGTCTTGACAAAGCTATCAAGTTTTCATGCTAAAAAATCCAAACAAAAAGATGAAAACAATTCTTGAACTAAACAAACACAAAAAATCCAACTTAAAATCAACAAGACAAACAATCACACAACAACTAAGCTACAAAAAAATCCAACCTATCTACAATTTTTCTAGGGGTTTTCAGTTTTTGCAAAAATGCTTGACACCTTGAGTGAAGTTTGTTATCCATGGATCTCATGGACTTGGTGGAGACACAAACCCTAAATGGAGAAGTACATTGATTAGCTTCAAACATCCTCCTAATAGTAATGGGCCCATTATTGAGAAGGGAAGTGAGAGAGAAAATGCCTTCATAGACAAGTGTGGATAATTCCTTCTCCACTATTACTGGTAAATCATATTCACCAAGCAACAATAGTTGAATCTCCAAAAGGATGGGGGTAGCCAGGTAAACACACCATAGATCCAAGGTTGGTTATGGCAAGACTACAAGTAGATTTTCAATAATCTAGGAGGTATAAAAGCATCTACATATGAGCCCATGTTTTTTGACCTAGTTAGGGCTATCCAATGTTGCATTTAAGATTTTTGCTTCCTCATCTACAATGATATCCTAAGGTACAAGGGCCTTATGCTCACCAATATTTGGAGAAGGGGTGGCAAGGTCATGGTTTTCTTAGATTTGGGATTCTCCTCCTAAAAGGGGATATTCAAAAGTGAGAAAAGGTATTTCTTATGATGGACTTGGACGAAAGAGACCATTGGTTTGCATTCCTTTCTTCTTCTTTGATGATAAGTTCCAAGCTACCATAAAGGTTCTCAACTTGGATATGGCCATCTTAGTACTAGATAAAGAGACATTATACACATTTATCAAGCATGAAGTTTCAAGTTGTAATAACAAAAACCTCTTAGAATTTGGAATTTGATTAATAGCCACCATATATAAGCAAATAAGAGTTTGGTGGAACTCATGGGATCTAATACAACACAACATGCCTTGAATAAAATGGAGGGGGCAAGGAGAGGTTCTTTATGGTTAAGTGCCAAGAGGTCTTGGTGCCAAGTAACTGGCTACAAAAAATACAATGTGCGAGCAAGTTTTTGTAATATACAAAAAATATGAATTATAATGAAACCAATCCTATGATTTAAATCCAACAGGGGTACAGTTTTGCAGAGTACTGTGGCATTACAGGGGGCAATGGTATTGCATGCACAATACAGTCGTGATAATTCTACACAAGACAATAGATATAAAAGTAAGATATTGGGAGAAATACTCCAAAATACAATGAGATCCATGTGTTAGAAGCCATAGTAATAGGCAGGAAATAATAACCATCAAGGAAGCTACACTTTAAAGCAAGACATGGACTGCCCAATCATATGTAGCATAACAAGGTCATTTTGAGACCATCTCCCTACAAGATAAAGGGAGAGCTTACATCAAAGATCAGAGGGGGTGCTTAGCTACCCATAATAGGTAGAGATATAGGTAGTCATAGCCACATAACGATTGAACCCATGAAGAAGAAATGTTGGAAACATCAGTGTACATCCAGGGAATGAAAGAACATGGCAACCTATAGAGAGCATACTATGTGAGGAAGCCTTGATGAGGAAGGAGAATAAGAGGGAGCTCATCAAGAGTAAGGCAAGCCCCTATCAAGCATCATTACATAGATGAGAGGCTATGCTCATATGTGGGTAAAGAGAAAAAAGGGGTTGGGAAAGGAAGGGTGCCCATTCAAATGGATGCTTCCAATGCATTTCCGCCCACCTACTTTCACTTAGAAACTACCAGTGCGTTATTTTTTAACTTCATTTTTAGTGCATAGTTACACTAGTACTAAAGCTGTACCTCTTTAAATGGACTGTTTAACAAACTTTGATTGATAAACAAATGCTTATAGCGTGTTTCGATCCACCTTCTTTTGCTTAGGAAACTCTAATGTCTCTTTTTTTAAACTGCAAACACTCAATTTTCTGCTTTAGTTTTGACGCCCAGATGTATCTCTGATTGGCGACCATGGGCGACTCAGCCTGTCAAATCCATGAATAGATATGCACACAAATAAAACATAGAGAGCATCAAGTTTCTTCGAATAAAATACACAACATAATACAGAACACAGCTCTCACCCTATCCCTTAACAAAGATCAAGGCATATTCGAAGAACCTTATTAACATAAGAACCTTATTAACCCTAATGCAAGACAAGGAAAAAGAAAGCAAAAATAAATCCAAGAAAATTTAGAAATGCGGACCCGATAGAGGAAATAAGAGAAGAAAATGCAAAAGGCACAAAGGCAATCTCAAGGAAGGCAAAGGGGAAATACACATTTTAAAATGCAAAGGTGCCCCCAAATTTTGTAAAAGAATGTCAGGCTCCCTCTTGTGCAAATTGTAAAGAATAGATGGGCATAGGTGAAGGGATAATGTAAATAGAAAGGAATAGGAAAAGAGAACCTTGGCAAGATGCCTTATCATGCAAAAAGGGGATGGGTGCCCAAAGGGAGGGCATGTATAAAAACCAAAAAGTGAATGGAAGAGCTCATTCTTGGTGTGTGGCTAAAGTGGCTCTCTTATTCTCTTCTTCTCTTCTCCTTGCTTGTGCTTGTGCTTGTGTTTGAGAAAGGGAGTATGAGAGTGTGAGGGTGAGAGATTGTGGTGGAGAAGCTCTCCATCTTCTCCTCTCTTCTTCTCTTCTCTTGTCTCGCACATGCGGCTATAAGGAGGATGGAGCTTGAAGATAGAGGATCCAGCTTGCTTGAGCTCACCTCTCGAATCACGGAGCTACCAGAGTGCTTATGGGAGGAGTCTACTCAATCGGGAATCAAGGTAAGCTCACTACACTCATAGGATCAAGAGCGCATGGTATGGTTGGGTGAAAGATAGCCATTAGCCACTCGCTCGAAACACTTGAAACAATAAGTGGTCATTGCCAGGACCAACGGATTCAAGCTTGAGCACTTGCATGCTTCTTCAAATTGAGCATCGAAGGGTTTTATTCCGAAACCGATGCTTGATGTAGGTAGGAGATTTGGGAGTTTAATATTCAAAGAAAGTAAGTATTTTGAGTTTTTAACGAGTAGGCAAGTAGGTTAATTCATTTCAATACTTGAGTTGTGAATTTTGTTGCATTTAGAGTAGGATAGGACCAAGAAATCAAAGCAAATCATTTTAGGGTTGTTGCTTGCCTAGGCCCAAAACATGGCAAAAACAAAGGAAAAAAGGGGTTGAAATCCATTGACAAGGCAAAAGCACGAACAAAACAACACTCCGCCACTAGATCGAGGGTTTAAGACCCAAGGGAAGGGGGGTGAAGGCTCATTTGTATTTGAGAGAGAGAGAGAGAGAGAGAGAGAGAGAGAGAGAGAGAGAGAGAGAGAGAGAGAGAGAGAGAGAGAGAGAGAGAGACTAGGTTTTCTTGTAGGTGTGGGAGACAAAAAAATCTTTGCGTTTGTTGCGAGTGAACATTATCCTTGCTCCATGTGAGTTAAACTAGTCCCTAGGGTGTAGGAGCTTAGTCCTAGACGCAGTATTAGTAGGATTAGAAAGCATCAAATAAGCAAATCATCAAATTTTCATTCATTTTTGGTGAAAAACGCCACCGCACTTAGCTTGTCTGAGTCTAGGGCTCGGACGGACTCAGTCGGCTGAACCCTTCGGCCATTCCGCCATTCAGGCACTCAGCTATTCGGATGGCCACTATTTGGCCACTCAGACGAGTACCCCATCCAAGTTGGACACTCAGCCATTCGGATTCGGCGACCCACTCGGCCACATGCCATTTGGATAGTAAGATTTGACCATTCAACCCATCTGTAGTACTCAGCCCACTTGGTCTCGGATGGGGGCCGAGTTTGGGATTCCAACCTCTTGGGCTAAATGTGAATTTAGGCTAAGTTGACATCCTTAGACCCTGACAAACTTGGACCCAAGTGTGAGGAACCTCATGAAGCCTTACAGACGAGTTAAATGGCTTCTAGATACAAAAAATGGAAGAAACAGTGACCTGACGACTCAGAAGCGACCGATAGCTCACCCGTTAGTTGTCCACCCCCACTTAGTGCCCCAAATTTGAGGATTGCTCTAATACAATGTTGGGAAATAATGATTCAATATACAATGCACATAAAAATGCTACTTACTCTACTCTACTACACTACTACTCAACTATGAGAGAACTATTACATGAGTAGCTACCATAGAGTGGTTTATTGGCAAGTACAAGGGAGTGGTAGGTAATATCCACAATCAATGGGCGGTAGGTGACCACCTTGTCCTTTAGTCAAGGAAGTAGTTGAGCCTATCAAATCTTATCTTTATGGTAGGTAAACTACCATACAACTCTCAGGGAAATTGGGTTGGTTACCAATGGAGCTTTCATAGAAGTAAGAGATAAAGAAGGATAAACGAAGCAATGTGTAGAAGCTTGGATGGATGATAAGTGGATGGAGGAGTGATGAGTATCCATGGAGTAGAGAAATGAGATGTTAACATCCAAGTAACGATAAAAATTTGAAAATAAACCAGTAAAGGGAGTAATCCAAAGATGGTACATGTAGAGCCAATCAAGCTTGTTATGTTACTTGATGTTGAGATGGGTTGTGGAAACATTAGCATCTCCACTAGGGCAAGGAACCTTTCTTAATGAGACATCAATGCCAATTGAGAGTGTCTCTAGGATGTCTTTTTGTTGCAATAGATATGCAGTCATAAGATATGCTAGACCAGTTTGCTCCAAGGTTGTAGACCTCTTCTCTTAAAGGTGTGCTATCTTAGAGCATGAGACAAGGTTGTTTACTAACCATGCTGTCTCATATGTAGTGGAGGTGACAAACCTCTTTGTACTACTGAGGGTAGGAATAAAGCAGCAACCCATTGTGATTAGGGTTTTTCTGATTCTCTAAGGCACAGAAGAGAACAATCTGAGGTGAAATCCATGTCATAGACATCAAAGTTATGGACCACCAAATCAGGGGTCGACATGAGGATGTTGCCACCATTGGTGAAGGCATTGTTTGAGCCATGAAATGTGTGGGCCTCTATACTAGGATAACTTCGCCTAAAGTCATTTTCATCAAGTTGCAAGAACTTGTTGAAAGAGATTGTGTGCCCCCTTCTTTAGCTTCTTGGACCATACCATGAAATGTGTCTACTTTCTCTAAAGTTAGTAGATGAGGGTGAAGAGAGTTGAGGAAGGTATCGATGATTTCCTCCTCATAGTGATCATCTCGTTGTAGAGAAAACTCCATGGTTTGAGAGGCATTATGTTGGTATGAGTGGGGAAAATGAGTATCATGTAGAGATGAAATCCACATATCATAGGCACTAGAGGCCATTGAGATTTTGCAAAACTTTGTCAAGGGATTGGATCGAGTGTAGTTGGCTATTGTGAGGTAATTAGGAAGGGCTAGAAGTTAGATGTATCTTGCATATGAAAATATGAGAAGCATATGTGTGTTGGCAAAGAGTAATAGGATAGTGGATGTGAATGAGGATATGATTGGAGAGAAGGCTATGATGTGGATATGGCTCAATAAGGGAGGTGGGAATAATTGGATTAATGGGAAGCCTTACAATAGGTGGAAAAGATAGAAAACATGTGGCTAGAAGAAAATAACTTTGAGGATAAGGTTGGGTGAGGAGAGGATAAGTAGAGAGGAAGTTGGTGAAAGGGAGTGATGGATCGAAGGTTGGACTCAAGAGCTATGGCGGGAGAGCAAGAGCAAGAAAGGGAGAGACTAGAAATGGGAACTCCAATAGTCACAATGTGTGACCCGGCCTTCCTTTATTCAAACTGTCACTAAAAGAATAAAGAATAAAGTGACGGTGACGGGCGCCCGCCATGTGCGGTGTGCAGTGGCGGTGATTGTCAGTGTAGTAATACACGGGCGGCTAGGTAGAGGTGCCTTTACACCCAACAACCTCCCACTTAAAGGTGAATCTACCCCAGTGAGGAGTGAAAAGAAAAAGAAAAAAAGACAGTATGACATGTACACATGTACAATAGGATGAGGACACACCTAACTTAAGGACCCCTAGGTGTAGTGATCGTGCTTTTTGTGGTGATAAGTGCTTCTTCAAGTGGGTGATGTTGACCAGTCAAATTTTTTTTTTTTGAAACTCAGTTGCAAATATAAAAAAGGAGTTGATGGATGTGATTACAGAGCAGCTACAGACTCTGAAAGTGAATACTGCTAGCATATCCAATGTGGCAGGAGCAGGAAGAGATGTGATGCGGTCAAATACTTGGTGTGGTAAGTGTCATCAAGCAGGCCATTTAGCCACTGAATGTACATGAAAACCAACCATCCCTGGAGCTTTCTGTTCCTATTGTTTGCGGAAGAACCATACAGAGGATATTTGCTCTCTGAAGGAGATGCATGATATGAGAAGGAAGGAAGAAGACGCAAGATTCAACTTGCTGGAATCCAAAATGACAACACAGGATATTGGACCCAAGCCTAGAGAGTTTGGTCCTAATTTCGGACCCAGAAGATTTCCCTCTCAAAGTTACAGAGGAAGACAGTCTGGCGGTGGTTAGAGATCCGAAGTGGAGTGTTACAGATGCGGAGAAAAGGGACACATTTCACCAAATTGTCCAAATCCCAGAAGGTCAGTGGATTACAAGCCCTTATGCAGTCGATGCAAAGGAGAAGGCCACACTGCAAAAAACTATCCAAGCCCAGTCCCAGTGAAAAACAGTGTTACTGATAGTCCGGCCAAGGCCCAAGAGCCTACCTCCAATTTAGTGGAATTGGAAGTTGTTGCCATCACGCGTGCAAAGAAGAAGGAACTACCTATCCAGAAAGAAAATAATCCTCCTACCAGAACAGTGAAGTTCAATCTTCCACCAGAAGAACATAACAGAACAGAGCCTGACAGTGCCGTACAGAGCACTACAGTGCCACAGAGAGTTACAGAGACAATTCCAGAGACAGGACCAGAGGTCCAGGAGATAGAAGAGGAGGAAGTGCCACAAGTGACAGAAAAAGTCCCCATGATGCCTCTGTTGGAAGAAACAAGGAAAATGAAAATGGGTGTTGCCCCATTTCCTAACCGGTTAGAGAAGCCAGTGGATCCTATTAAGGAATACGATCTGGTCAGAGATCTAGATACCTTTAAACCAAACCTCACATTCCGACAATTATTGATGCTGTTTCCCAGTTGCCGAAAAAGGTTCAAAAGTATACTGACAAGAAGACGTGGATTAAGGATTGCTCCCTCAACAGCAACAAAATCCAACAAAGCTTCAGAGCCTATCAGAGAAGTGGACGTGGCTAATACCTTCCTAGATCCAGGTACCCCAGAGACTGGTGTGTGGATAAAAGGCTGCTTCATTGCAAATACCCTGATTGATGGTGGTTCATAAGTGAACATTATGACGGATGTGACAATGAAGGATCTAGGCCTACAAGGTGTGCAACCAACCCAATGGCTCATCAGACTGGCAGATCAGAGCAGAATCAAGCCTTTGGGCATTCTCCCATATGTGAAGACTACAGTAGCCGAAAAAGATTATTGGCTAACCTATCTGGTGGTGAAGCGAAACTCTTATGGTACATTCTATCCTCTGTTACTGGGTAGACCATGGCTTTTTGAAGCCAGCGCAAGGACGGATTGGTTCAAAGGAACCTTGACCTTGGGTAGAGGACCCAATAAAGTGGTGCTGAAGCTATATGGTTCTCAAAAAGGACATGGATCCACCTCCTTGGAATTATCTTCTGACTCCCCTAATGAGGCTATAGATGGAACATCAGCAGACGAAGATGCTGTCAAACAGATCCTTTCCAAGAAAATAGTGGCACGTTCCTTAACAGTGGATACTGTAAGCCGACTCCCAAACGATGCAAAGTCCCTGTCAATGGGTGAATACTTCCTGCGTGAACTAGGAATGATTTCTGAAATCAATTCTGACAGTGAGATAGAAGCATGGATGTACTGCTCTTCCGGTTACATGGCCAGAGCAGAGCCAGAAACAGAGGCAGAAGATGAAACAGAGAACCTGTTCTTCTCTTACAAAGCTCCCACAGAGACAGAGCCAGAGACAGAGCTAGAGCCAGAGCCAGAGCCAGAGACAGAGACAAAGACAAAAGAGGATGAAGATGATATTGAAGAAGAAGGTTATGAAAGCGAGACGGAAGAGTCTATCCCCCCCGAAGAGGATATATATGAAGAAGAAGTTCCAGAAGCATCAGAAGCAGACGAGCTCATGCTGTGGGATAGAATGGTAATGGTACCATTTGGTCTAGTAAATGGATCTTCTCATATGCAAAATCTTTATAAGAAATGGGTGAAGAAGATCAAGCCGTCTTTCAGCAGTGGCTCTTGCCGCCCTCAACCATCCTTGCCAAAGAAAGATGATGATGATGCACCGTGCCAATAAGCACTAGTCTCACGAACCCAATCGAAATCAGAGGGTCCCTGTTATGTGACGTTCCTGGATGCGTCATCAGAAGATGAGTCTTCAAGCCAAGAGCTAACTAATCGTGAAACCAACCCCGAAACGGCTCTAATCCCATTCCAACATCTCAAGGAGCAACCTAAGTCTCCACCAAAAGAAGAAGTTGGTTCTAGCGGGACATCAGAAGAGGACACCACTCCCTTGAAGGAGTCGGATTTGTATTTAGAAGCAGTCCGCGGGACTTTCATCCGTGAAGTAGAAGGTGAAAGGTAGTTAACCTTTGTGGATGCAGATGGCACTGAACGCCACTTGAAGGTGGGTAGCAGCCTACCAGAAGAGGAGTTGTCAACTTTGTACAACTTCTTGAAAGAGAATTTGGACGTGTTTGCATGGTCCTACAAAGATCTAAAAGGGATTGATTCCACAATATGTCAGCATCATATTGATTTGGAGCCTGATGCCAAGCCAGTACGGCAACGACAGAGGCGAATGAACCTGAATTATTCCACATTGGTGAAAGCAGAGCTGCTGAAGCTTCTGGAAGCCGAGTTCATCTATCTAGTGGCAAATAGTGAATGGGTTTCACCCATCGTGGTTGTACCCAAGAAGAATGGCAAGCTTCATATATGTGTGGATTTTCGCAAGTTGAATTCCAAGACGAAGAAGGATCACTTTCCTATCCCTTTCACAGACTAGTTGCTAGACACAGTGGCAGGACATGAGCTTTATTCCCTTCTGGATGGATTCAGCGGATATAACCAAGTCCAAATCGCAGAAGAGGACCAATCCAAAACAACCTTCACCACAGAATGGGGGACCTACGCTTACCGAGTGATGCCATTTGGGCTCTGCAATGCCCCTGCTACCTTCCAGCGAGTCATGATGGCCGCATTCCAAAATCATCTGCACGACTTTATTGAGGTATATTTGGATGACTTTTGTGTCTATAGTTTGATCCGAGAACACTGGGGACATTTGGAACAATGCTTTGATCGATATCGGGAGTATGGGATTTCCCTCAACCCCGACAAATGCATTTTTGGGGTCTCTTCTGGAGTTCTGTTGGGCCACATTGTCTCTGCATAAGGGATATCAACAGGCCCTGCAAAGATCGAAAAGATTGCAGCTCTGACAACCCCCACCAACCTCAAACAATTGAGGGGATTCCTAGGCCATGTGGGTTACTACAGAAGGTTCATAGCCCATTTTGCAACAAAGGCAACCTCCTTGCACAAGCTTCTGAGGAAAGATGCAGAGTTTGTTTGGACGGAAGAATGTGACACAGCCTTCAACACTCTGAAGCAGTGTCTAATTGAGGTACCCATTCTGCAACCTCCTGATTGGATGAAGCAGTGTTTGCCTTGGAGAAGTTTTGCCACTATTTGCTATCTACCCACTTTAAATTTTATGTGGATCATGAGGCCCTATCCTCCTGATGAACAAAGCGGATGTGAAAGGACGAATGATGAGATGGCTCTTTCTATTCCAGAAGTTTGACTTTGAGGAATTACCAAACCTGGTCGTTCCCATGTTCTGGTTGATCATCTGTCGCGTATCCCACAAACTGCAGACGAGGAGCAGGATGATCCAGACCTCCCTAATGCTTTCCTATTCCTGGTAGAAACTGTAACCCCCTGATATGCAGACATTGCCAATCTGCTGGCAACCCAACAATACCCTCCTTGTATTTCTAGTCGGGAAAGGAAGAAGCTTATGTTGGAATCAGCCCCCTATACCCTGTTAGGCGGTGCATTGTACAAGAAAGGCAAAGATGAAGTGCTCAGAAGATGTGTTGTAGGAGATGAGATTGGGATTGTTTTGAAGGCTTGCCATGACGAGCCATGTGGAGGCCACTTTGCAGGAGAAGCCACAGCCAGGAAGGCTCTGCTCGCAGGATACTGGTGGCCTACCATCCACAAGGATGCCTATGATTACTGTAAAAGATGTGATGCTTGTCAGAGAATGGGGAAACCCACGAAGATAAGTGCCATGCCCTTGCAACCCATCCTTCCCCTAAAGCCGTTTGAGAAGTGGGGCATCGACTTCTAGGCTCGATTGATCCTCCCACCAGAAGGAGGCAGAATCGATACATCCTCGTATGTACGGATTATGTCACAAGGTGGTGTGAAGCTAAAGCCCTAAAGCGGGATGATGGTAACAGCGTGGCCCTATTTCTGTATGAGAATATCATCACCCGTTTTGGCAGTCCCTTAGAGCTGGTAAGTGACAGAGGCACTCATTTCACTAATAAAGTTATGGAAGAGTTGACAGAGCTGTATAAGATCCGCCATCGCAAGTCCACTCCTTATTACCCCAGAGCCAACGGCCAAGTCGAAGTCACCAATCGCATCCTCTGCTCGATTCTGACAAGGACAATTACCGCACATCGTCGTGATTGGGATGATCGACTTACAGAGGCCCTCTGGGCATACAAAACCTCCCATAAAGCAACAACAGGACATTTCAGCTGGTGTATGGTACAGAAGCTGTTTTTCCTGTTGAATTGGAATTGCCCTCTTTGAGAGTGGCTATCAAAGAGCGTTTGGGGGACGATGATTCACTGCAACGCCGTCTCCTGCACCTAGAATGTTTGGATGAAACTCGTAGGATGGCTCTACAGTGCATGGAAGCCACGCAAGCTCGACGTAAGGCTTACCATGACAGCTTCATCAAGCATAAGGAGTTCAAAGAAGGTGATTTGGTCCTAGCCTATGATTCATGATTTGGCAAGTTTCCTGGCAAGCTCCAATAGCGGTGGATGGGCCCATATAAGGTACTTGCTGTCAACCCTAATGGCTCTGTCCAAGTGCAGACCGTTGATGCCTCTGATGATCCCTTCCTGATCAATGGATATCGCCTGAAGAAGTACTTCCCTCCTTGGGGATCTTGATAATCACGGTCACTTGATCCTTTCCTTCGTTGGCGTGGCCCTGTAACTCTTATGATGCTACTTCTGATAGCAGTTCTTCAGCCACTCCTGATGAGGTGGACGCAACCCTCTGTCCCCTCAGCCCCACCTTCTAGCCGTGATCTCTTATCCTCTATTTTTCACCAACGACGGTGGCGAGGTGGATTCTGACAAATGGTATTTCTACCATTCCCTTGCTTAAATCGAAAAGAAAAAAAAAAGAAAAAAAATATACATATCGATGATGGGAGAAACGGACTTAGGTCCTTGTCATGCCGACCTATTCTTCGAGAAAAGGTGGAAACACCCTCGGGAGTAGGAGAAAACGAAAAGAAAAAAAAAAGACAAATCTGTTATGAGAGAAAAAGAAGCAATTCCCTGTCATAGCAGGCCTCGTTCCAAGAAAAGGTGGCAAACACCCTTGGGCGAGAAGCTGGCTGTGGAAAAGGTGGCAACACCCAGCAGTCCCAAAAGTGGATTCATCAATTGAAATCCCTAGGATCCAGTTCCCAAAGCTGCCTCCCTTTGTACACTATGTCCTGGGTCTTTCTGCAGAACGTCTAACTGTCCTCTAGCAGACGACATGTCCTATCCAACACAACGTTCGATTTGATGGCTACCTCCCTGGATATGCCTCTTCAACAACTGACAATACGAACTTTATCGACAAACAATCGAGTGACGTGAGCTTTCATCCTAACCGGATAGGGAAGTGAGTATGGGTTGCCCTCTGTAACTATCAACAGAGTGTGAGACAGAGGGTGGGGCGAGTGACCAATCTTTCTCTTCAAAGTGTGAATGGAGTCTTGCATGCACGGGATGGGCCTCTCAATGCACAAAGCATGATCTGTTTCTGTGCACTGCACTATAAGGCTCCCTAGCCTTCCTTCTCGCACCGTATGCCGGCACAGGGCGGGATGCACAGTTGCACCATCAAATGCGCACAAGGCATACAACCTTTGCATAAGTGACTGTGAGGATTATATCAATGGGTTTCAGGAAAGGGCTGCCCTCCTGTATCTATCAACAGAGCGTGAGACAGAGGGTGGGCTGAGTGTGACTGGAGTTTCTTCAATCAATTACCGAGAGGTGAGATTGAGGGACGTTACGACACTTGGAGTCAGGTATGTTCCCGTTTCCCTATGCACCCACGGGATGGGACTCTACCATCATCGCAGGACACGTCACCCTGTTCTGTACACTACACTGTAAGGCTCCCTTGCCTTCCTCCTTGCATTTATGCCAGATGGGTTGGATGCACTAATGCACCATCAACTATGCACCCTGGCATACTCCCTCTGCACCATTCCCTTGTCGATTTCTAAACCGGGTATGAGATATGGGTTTCAATCATTCTTCCTCGAGTGATATTAGTCATGGGGCGAGTGACTGTTCTTTCATTTCATTTGAGTGACTGTCAGTTGAGTGCAACATTTCTCATTATCGACGACTTTCCTGCGATTCCTTCAACTAGCTACCTCCCTGGGTGTTGCCGCGTGGTCCCTGCCATGAAGGACGTGTGTTGAGAAGATGCCTTGGTACCTCCTGCAGCTGACAACAACACAGGATGGGCCATCGACAATCAACCTTGATTCTCGACAACATGGGCCAAGTTTTTCTAACCCTACCACTTCTGTTTCTCCGTGACGGTCATGTTTTAAGTGTGGGGACGTTAGTGGATGGTCTGTTGCGTGGTCCTAGGTCCCTGTTGCTTGGTTAACCCTACCCGTTAAGGTCTTAAGTGTGGGGATGCGTCCCTGCGCGTCTACATTGCCTCCCCCTCTACACATGTCTCAACCTGCTAATGCCTCTATGCCATGACTTGCTTTTACCCTAATGGGGTCCCTTACCACCCACCCGTTCATTTTCCACCCACCCTTGGGGCTGTTCCCTTGCAGTTCTCCTTAATTCTCTTATTTTGATGTGTTTTCATGCGAACGCACCCTATGTTCCGTGGACTTCCAATCTGATTTACATTGCCTCCCCCTCTGCACATGTCTCAACCTGCTAATGCCTCTATGCCATGACTTGCTTTTACCCTAATGGGGTCCCTTACCACCCACCCGTTCATTTTCCACCCACCCTTGGGGCTGTTCCCTTGGAGTTCTCCTTAATTCTCTTATTTTGCTGTGTTTTCATGCGAACGCACCCTACGTTCAGCGGACTTCCAATTTGATTTTACATGCATGTTCCTCCCTATGAACTGACCATTTTTTCCTTTTACCTACCCCTGTTCCGGTGCATAGTTTTCGAGTTATTAATTTTTGAAGCATTTTGCGCAAATTAGCCAGTTTTCCATGTGAACGCACTTTTCTTGCTTCGGAACCGTGATCTGACATCATAACCCTGACAAAAACTTTCCCCCTGACATTTTTCCTATTTACTCTGTGTCATTTCGATGCACGGTTTGTTCAATATTAATTTTGCGGTTTTTAAAGCCTTTTTCGTGCGTCTTTTTGACATTTTTCCATGTGAACCTGCCTTGTTTGCATCGGAATTCCAATTTTATTTGATAGCCGTGTCCCCGTGCCTTTCCCCACCTTTTTCCTTTTTCCTTCACCCTCTTTTGACTTTTGGATTTTTAATTATTAATTTTTCAATGTGTTTTTGGGTGTATTTTTGGTGATTTTTGCATGTGAACCCCTCCTACTACCGCCAAAACTGCATTTTGACATGACAACCCTGTGCCACCCCTTCCTGCGGACATTTTTCCTTTTTACTGTATAACATTCCGACAAGCGGTTCGTCCAATATTAATTTTCGATTCCATTTTCAGGTTTGTTTTTTGGGTTTTTCCCATGTAAATGCATCTTATTTCAGTCGGACCCATGTTTTGATGTGATAGGATTGTCGGGCACGTCTTTTTGCACATTTTTCCTTTTTCCTGAACCTCATTCTGATGCACGGATCTTCCGATATTAATTTTTAATTGCGTTTTTTGACCCATTTTTTACATTTTTTGCATGTGAATGCCTTGTCTTTCCCCCGGAACCCCCGTTGCACATTTTCCCTGTCTTCCCCTTGTCGTCGTGCCCACTTTTTATTTTTATGACATTTCGTTTTGACGTCTGGATTGGAGGATATTAATTTTTCTTTATTTTACGTGTTTTCACGCACCTCGTCCCGCGCGTGAATGCGCCGGTTTTCGATTTTACGCACCTCCACGCGCTTGGGTCGCGTCTGCGTGATCCGTCCCACCATCCCGGTGCTATTCCGATCCCGTCACGGCAAATTTTTTTTACCCCGCCCCGCGCACGTGCGCAGGACGGGGATACGCCTTTCGCTCATGGGCCCCCCCGCCATTCTTTCCCCTTGGGCACCCTACCCCTTGGATGCCCCATCCCTTGGGCACCCTAACCCATGGGCTCCCCTACCCAACCCTATCCCTATCCTTCCCCGGGCACCCCCCATCCCATGGGCCCCTGCCCATACCCTCCCACCCTTTCCCCCCATGCCCTTTCCTATCCCCCTAACCTTACCCTTCTCTCTCCCGAATCCCTTCCCTCCCCCAACTACCTCTCCCTCTCCCTTCCCTGCGTGTTCCTCCCCTCCCCTCCTCCTCCATTCCCTCCTCCTCCTCTGCTCCTTCCTCCCCTCCATCTCTTCTTCTTCCCCTACTCTTCTCCTCCCTCCCTCCTCTCCCGCCTGCCCTCCTTCTCTCCTCCCTCACTCCTCTCCTCCGTGCCCTGCCCGCCTTCGTGGCCTCCTCCCTCCTTGCTGCAGGCCGCCCTCCGCCGTGACCCCTCCTGTGCAACCCGCCGCTGACGTGGACGTGGACGTCGCGCCGCCTTTGCAGTGCCCTCTAGCCTCGTGATGCGGTCTGTCGTGCCGACGGCCGTTGATGCCCTCCCTCCTCGACGTCGCCCTTTGCACCAGCTGCCTTCGCTTGCGTGCCCGCCTCCACCTCGCACCGCCATCATGCCGCCATGCCTCGCCGGTCGCCGACGCGTGGCCCTGTGCCCCCACCATCCGCCGTTGACCCGCCTTCACCTCCCTGCTACCTACACCCCACGTATTACACACCCCCCCATTACCCTATCTAAACCCCCCTTCCCCCCCTTCCCTCCCAAACACACATTCCAACCCATTAACCCTCTCTAAACCCCCCTTCCCCCTTGGCAAACAAACACAACCCCACACCCCCCACACAAGCCCCCTTTCCCACCACAAACACACAAAACCCCACCCAAGCCCCCCATCACACACACTCACTAAACCCCCCATCTAAGCCCTCTTTTCCCCCCCCACAAACACACAAAAACCTAACCCCCATCTAAGCCCCCTTTCCCCCTACAAATACACAACCCCCCCCACCCAAGCCCCCAGTCCCACCAACACACCCCTTACTCCCATCTCAGCCCCCTTTGTCCCCCGCAGGTACACCCGCTGAACCGCAGGAAACCACCCTTCCCAAACCCCTGTTCTCCCTCGAGACGCAGACATACACACGTGGCTGTTCGTGTGAGTGTGATTGTGCGTGTTCGTGTGCGGGAGATCGTTAGCCGGTTGCTGACACGCAGCTGCCACCAGCCTATTTCTGGGTATTTTCTCAGATTTTTAATTCAAAAACCCGCAAACCCTTAAAAAAAAACATTGAAAAATAAAAAAAAACATTAAAAGACACTTAAAAATTCACACTATTTTTGCAATAAATTGCCATATTTTTCTAAACTAAAATTTCAAAAGAAAAAAATTCATACCATTTTAAAATTCAAAATTCTTTTAAAAATACAAAAAAAAGAAAAAATTCATTAAAAATGCTAAACAATTCCAAATTAATTTTCAAAAAATTCCATTAACATTTTTACTTCTTTTCGGCATATTTTCTAAGCTGTAAAAATACTTCATTAAACACTTAAATTCATCAAAAACAAAAAAAACAAAAAAAAAAACAAAAAAAACAAACAAACAAACAATTCTTTTTCATCCAAACACCAACTAAACATCTAGAAAAAATCCAGATACCTTTTTGGATTGAGGAGAGCGCATTCTTTGCATTTACATACATCCACTACCTAGTATTTTCCCTTTTATATTTTTTATTTTTTTTCCTGCTATCCCAAAATCCACAGTTAATTATTAAAATGAACCCTAAACACCACCATGGCACGCACGTTCGTGCTAAACACACCATTTTTTTAAAACTAAAAATAAATCCGCCGTTCACTTAGCACGCGCTACGTGCGCTAAAGAGGCACTTTAATATTTTTAATTAAAATGAACCAGCCATCACATGAGCACGCGCTGGCAAAAAAACGCTCCACATCACCTTAATTTTTAATAAATGAACTTGCATTTAGAGACCCAGTCTGGGTATCGAAGTCCAGGATTCGAATTAATGCACCACTTTAACTTAATAATTGGTAATTAAAATTTTAAGAAGGAACCGCCGTTTTCTTATTAAGGTTTATCACTTAATAAAAATTCACCCATTTCTTAATAATTTATTAAAATGAACCTTTCATTAAATTAATTTTCCCCTCACTGCACTTATTTCCCCTTTTTAATGAACTCTTTTTGTGGGATGGGTACGCAAAGTCTTCGGAGTTGTCTCCATGGTCAAAACCTGTTTATCAAAGTTGTGGTCTTGATATGTGTGGGTTGTTGTTATGTTTTGGTTCCGTTTCTTTGTTACGGTTAAGGGTACGGTATGTAGTTTGTAGTTTTTTTTCTTTATTGCCTGATACAGGGATTTTGGGTGTTTGCATGTTGCATAGCATGAAGCTTTCGGTCGCATATGTCTAGGGGTCATGTCGAATTTTTTCTAGGCTGTGGTTTGCTTGGGGATAGTTGGTCGAGTCCCGTTTTATCATTTTGGTTGATATCTTATCCTTGGTTTTTGGTCTGTTGCTTTGCAGACGTTCTCCTTGATTGTCTGTGTTTGTGGTGTGTGTGTGTAACCATTTGAATGGCGCCTTCTCACGCTCCTCCCCCTATCCAGTATGTCCCACTGGTTAGTAGGGATTACTCTTCCCTACTCACTTTTGAGCCTCTCACGAAGGCGGGACTCGCTGCTTTCGTGGCTGCCTCCTTTCCATTGCTTCCAGAGGATCCATTGATGTGTGATGAGTTTGTGGCCTCCTACAGCAAGAAGTCGGGACTGGTCCAGGGTATTTCTATGACTTTGACACCTCGAGGCCTTGGGAAGGCTCTTTCTCTTCCCTCCAAAGGTGAACCCTTTGTTACCACTCGCCAGCTTTTCTCTAACGAAGAGATTTTGAAGCTGTTACAAAAGCAGACAAGGGAAATTGTGGATGTTAAGAAGGTGATTAACTCTTCCGGAGTTTCCTTTTCCATGATCACTGATCCTGTGTGGAAGTTGGTCTGTCAGTTTCTCCAGGACAGGTTTATGCCTGCAAAAACGCCATCCCATTACTTGTCCAAAGAGCTTTTTACAGCTTCAAGGATGGTGTTAAAAGGAGTAGCTATTGATTGGAGCACTTACCTACTCACTAAGATGGATCAACATTTCGTAAAAGTCACCAGGGGCAATGTTACCAATGTCACCTATGGATCGTACTTGTCTGCCTTCTTGACCTACTCAGGTTTACAGAAGAGTGTGCCTCCACCTCCTCCATCTGATCCAGTACCTCCTCCTCCACCTTCAGATGAGTCAGAACCAATTGATATAGAGGATTTGGATTCTCCACCTCCCCTGGTCATACAACGCAAACGCTTGAAGCGGGTAGCGGAGAAAGCTCCTTCAGTTCTTCCTTCAGTGCCCATTCTTGCTACCTCTGGCAGTGATCTCCCTGGTTATCTCACATGTAATAACCTGTTCAGAGCACATCGAGAAGGTTCGTTGGATATATCAGTCCCCTCACTGAACAGTCTAGTATCGGGAGATGCAATTCCTTTCCTATGTAAAGACATTCAGAGTTCCATTGAACTGTCAGTGACAGCCTGTGTTCAACAACTGTATGCTTCCTTTTATGAAGAACTGATGCAGTCTAAGGACTAGTTGCATAAGGCAACATCCAAGTTAGCCTCTGCTAAGGATACCCTAGCAGATTTGTTTAAGCAGATGGAGCAACAAACTCACTTGGTTGCAGCCCAAAGAGATGAGATATCTTCTTTGAAGATTTAGTTAATAGAGGCTCAATCAAAGGTTACTAGCCTTTCAGAGGAGAAGGAGAGGATGTCCAAAGAAGCGCAAGAGTTTCAAACTCTTTTAGATGTCAAACTTTCAGCCTTACAGACTGCTAATGACACAGTGGAATCACAAGCTTCCCAAATCAAGCAGTTGCAAGATCAACTGGCAAAGTCACGGTCTGTTCCTCCAAGCCCTCATGTTCCCTTGATCCCTTCTCTCTCAAAGCAGGACTTGGCAGCTCTTCAGAGACAGGCTACCTTGTGTCCTCTATTCCAAGATAAAGTGGAAAGATTGCAGTCTAGAATGGACTTGTTATGGTCTACATTTGAGTAGTTCCAGGAATATGTTCCTCTAGACCATTCTTTCTTTGTCCACTACCGATTATAGAAGTTGGCCTTCTACATGAAGCTTTCAACGATGGATTTACGTCTTCTAGAGGATGGTTGGAGTGGGGCTTGCTCTGTTGAGTTGCTGACAGAGGTGGTAAGGATGGTATTTGAAGATTCTGTCACGACCGATACCATGTTGATGTCATATATGTATCTACGCGGAGACTTGTTGATTCCAGATGAAGTGGATATGGCTTGGTATGTGGGAGACGTGGTTTTACAAGCTGTTTTGTATGTCAACCATTTGGAGTTGCGCATAGATGACATGTTTCAGAGTTACTCCTCCAAAGTGGCTACTTGCCCTGATAATTCATGGCATACCATGATTGATTCTGTGGTCCTAAATCAAAGACAAAACACAGCCCCTACCTATGTCCAGAGCACTAATCAACTGAGGATGGATCTCTTAGCTTATCTTTCAAAACATAATCCGTTTGATTCTACCTTTTTTGATGCCTATCATAGAAGATCTACCTTAGGACCTTCTGTTCCTACCCTATTGTATTACCAACAAATGGCTCACCGTTATGATATATATCTTCCCTCCGTCAATCCATTTCCACAACCATCTTACCCCTTCTTTTCCAACCTCAATCTTTTCCTCAAATTTCCATCTTTACATACTGCTCTTTTATCGAGGATAGAGTATTTTTCCCTTCTCCACCATGTCTTTCTCCATCCATTCCTGTACCTTCCACCTTTCCTATTTATCAGTTAACACCCTTTCTAAGTGATTCCCTATAATTTTCAATCACTCATTCTTTAAATTATTCTTCCTTTTATGATTTTGCCTACCCATCTCTTCATCCACTTTTCCTTATTCCACTTCCATCTCCTGCCACTTCTATATCTCAACCACCTCAGTTGGTTAGTGACTATGACGGGTTTGATCATCAGATTTTCAGAAGAAGGGGATGGAGCTCGAATGACAGATGGTTGTGTTGTGTGTAGTGTTTGTGTTGTGGGTTAATTTATGTAATAAGATCGTGGTGATTGCCTATTGGATTGGCTTTCGTGCGAGCTACATTTTTGGAGAATTGTGGTGATGGGGTCATGGTTGGATAGTTGAAGATGATGATGTAGAAGAAGAAGAAGAAGAACGCTCTTATATCCTTTACAAGTTTGTTGTGATTTCTAGTTTGATAAGAAGTGTTAATGTATAAAGGGTCTTCCTTTCGTTGTATTTTTATATCAGATACAGGTGATAAGTTGGGGTCGTGGTTGGATGGATTGTTGTTGAAGAGATATTGAAGATCAAAGTTGAGCTTTTAAATGAACTTGTATTCCCTTTTTCCTGGGTCGCGAGGACGCTTCCTTATTAAGTGTGGGGATATGTTGAGTGTTGAAATGACTTGTTTTTTGGCTGATTTTTGTTGTTTTTGAGAGCTGAATGGTTGATTTTATGAGATGATTGATTGGTTTGGAAGTGGTTTGAGAGTGTTTTGGATGATATTGATTATGTTTTGGAAGTTCATGATGTTTATTAGTGGAGATACGAGGTTCTGATAGGTTTTGATAGGTTCTGTATACCTTCTGTTTTGTTCTGTTTTGTTCTGTTTTGTTCTGTTTTCTCTCTGTAAGGAGGGATGGATTGATGATTGATGAAGATTGAGATCTTGTGAAAGCTTATTGAGTGATTTTTGAGAGTTTGGAATGGTTTGAGTATGAGTTATGAGGTTTTGATGACCTTCTGTAACCTTCTGTAGATCTTCTGTAGAGCTTCTGTCTCTGTACTGTAACTGTACTGTGGTTGTTCTGGTGCTGTACTGTGACTGTTCTGTATGCTTCTGTATGTGTTCTGTAGAATGTATGTGTAGCTTGGGAAAGTTTTCTAACCTTGGAAAGAGGTGAATACAAGTGCAAAAGAGCTAAAAGAAGTGAAAGAAGTAGCTGTTGAAGACTCAAGTAAAGATTGGAGTGAAGTGACAATAGTGAGCTATGAAAGGACACTGTAGTGGCTCTGGTGACTCTTCATATCAAACATACCTCTTGGGAGGGGTATCCACGACCTAAGAAGGATTATTGTGAGTGATTATGAGAGATTGTAGTGAGGATATGATGTACTATTAATGGAGAGAGAGAGAGAGAGAGAGAGTCAGAGATAGCCAATTCTATTAAAACAGAGTGATTCTATATGAGAGATTGAGAGAGAAGACTATGAAGATATTGAAGATGAATACTATGTGATGTATTTGCATTCAAAGATGGTGTATTTCTTTGCTTTCTTTGTTATATTGATGGAATTTGTGAAGATATTGAAGAATATGGTTGATTCTATCAAATCCGTGGGAGATCTACATGATGCTGCATGAAGATTTGTTGTGCCTGGTGTTCTTTTCTTCATTGTGATCATATAAAACTTAATAAAAAAGCTTGTTGATGTTACAAGATAGATTTTCTTGCAAGAGAATTCCCTTTTCCTTGGTGTTCCTCTTGGGGCTCCACTTCTCAGGCTGTTAGGCATAAGGAAGCTGAAAGAGAAAGGGTACTTTTCGATTTCCTGCCGTTCCCAGACCACCAGCTCCGCGTGGAATTGCATTGGGAGGTCATCGGGGAATGGTGGGAGGGATGCGGATGGCCGCACAACTGGCTTGGCCTCCAGCTGCCTTCTGGATTCTTCCACCAATTTTTTTCGTCACTCCTTGAGCGTGGCTTGTGTGTCCAGGGGCGGGTCAAGTGGTTGCTGTTCCTGAATGTGTAGCGAGGGGGTTGTGGAATCACCTCTTCTCGGAATCTGCCCCTATCAAATTCGAGTTCGGCTTCCTCTCCCTGCCGATTTTCTTGTGGTGCTCTCTCTTCAAATCCTAGGGCGTCCACTTCTTGGGGGGTTAGGCCAGCTAGCAATAGGTATTTCTCTTGCTCGTCCAGGCTCAGTCTAACCTCCGCAGGTTGGGGTGGCATTTGTAGTCTTGCATGTAGGGCTCTGCATGCAATGCTGAGCTTCCTTTGTGCCACCTCCAACGACTCTCCCTCCTCTGGGTGGGTAGTGTCCATGATGGTGTCAAGGAAGGCTTTTTGTTGGGCACCGAAGGCCACTTGGGCGGCTTCTGCCTTGCTCTCTGTAATGATCTTTTCCTTTTCTACCAGAGCAAGGCGCCGTGCCAGTGTCTTCACCCTCTTTTCATTATGCACCGTCCACTCCTCTGCTCTCTTGTTCATTTTCTCCATGCTCTCCCCTTGCTTCAGGGTCAGTATCATGAGCCTTTGCTCTTGGTCCTCCAATTCCCTGATCAGTCTCTCCAGTTCTTCTTTTTCAGAGTTCAACTGATTGGTTAGGCACTCAATCTCTTCTTGCTACTCCTCCATGTCCTGCTTTCTTTTCTCATCCCTGGCATTGAGCTCAGCCACGAGCTCTTCAACTTTAGTAGTTTTTGCAATGAGCTCCTGATATTGCATTATTAGGAGCTTATGTTCTCTTTGCATCTTCACCAACTCCTGTGTTTCATTCTCGAGCTGCTGCCTCCAGTGCTCTTCTCTGTCATCCTTAGCCTTTATTTCCTGCTTGAGATCTGCGATCTCCCTTTGCTGCATGGCTATCATCCTTGTTTTGTCAAGCTGGAAGGTGGCTATTGATTCCTTCTCAGCTGCCAACTCGGCCACAACTATCTTTCGTTCCTCCTTAGCATTCTCCAACTGAGAGAGTAGCTTGGTGAAGTATTCGTTGTAATTAGTTGGCGGTGTCATCGTTGTTTGGATGGGTGTTGTTGAGGCCTCCACCTTTTGTCGTTTAAGATATTGCCTAGACTCTACGTCTATGGCCGGCCGCTTTTGCCCTATAGCCGTAGTTTCGGTGCTCTTCCCCTGGGCTATCTCCTTATTAATGAAGTACTGCATCCATGCCACAAGATTTGATACGTCTGCACTAGTGGGGATGCTAGGGGTGATGGTGGTTGGCTCGGTGGGAGGCACCAATAGAGCAGGAATTGGGTGAATTGGGGCCTTGCCCTTGCCCTCAGTGATAGTGGGCGGCACAATATCTGTCACCTGTGTGCTTGACCCAGGCCTTTCTTCTCTATGTGGGCTCAAACTCCCCGGGCGGCACAATATCCGACACTTGTGTGCTTGACCCAGGCCTTTCTTCTCTATGTGGGCTCAAACTCCCCAGTTCATCTGCTCTGCTTTGTTGTTCGATGGACCGGCGTGTAGCTTCAACCAAGTCCTCTTCCTCCTTCCTTCTTAGTTCTTCCTCTTCTTCATCAACCTTTCTTCGCATTTCCTCTTCTGCTTTTCTCTGCTCTTCCTTCTTTTTCTCTTTTTCTTCCTCTTCCCTTCTTTTTCTCTCCTCTGCCTCCTGTTTTGATGCCTTCTTAGCCTTCTGTAATTCCTCCTTTTCCTTTTCTTCTTCTTGTTTTTTCTTCTTCTTCCTCTCCTTGGTCTCCCTAAGGGACTCTCTCTTGGCCTTCTCTAAGTTCTCTTTCTCTTTCCTGCGGCCCTTGTTATCTTTTTTCTTTTTCTTTTGTGCTGCCTTCTTCTCGGTCTCCTTGACTTGCTTTTTGCTTATCTGTTCTTCCCCTTCTTCCTCGGTCTCAGTCCTATCACTGGACCTCTCCTGGTGTTGATGAGGAGGTGACTTGTCAGGTGTTTCCCCCTCCCCCTCTTCTGCCTCCTGCGCCTCCTTCACGGCCTCCTGGATAAGCACCGTTAAGATGTTCCCGTAGGCAATGAATGAGGCTTTTGAGGAGGCCGTCTTTCTTTTTGCGGCCTTCGACGCTGGGGATTCTCCTCTTTTGGGCATGCTTCCTAAGGCTAGTGCTCTAGCTGCCTGGTTGATGGTCTTGCGCACGTAGCCGTTCTAGTCGACTTCTGTAGGGTGTGGGCCGCCACATTCTCCAGTATCGGCACGCTGATCTGGTGCATCAACCCGTTTAGCACTGGCTGGAAAAGAGTGCATGTATGAGTTTCACCTGTAACCTGTTCTCTACATTGGGGATGTCCTGGATACTGATGCCGTTGTTTGTCAGAACGTCCTCCTTTCTCATCCCCAGCATGGCGTATACATCCCTCCTCTGCTTCTTTTCCACCTTTGGTTCTAGTCCCAATGCCTTCTCCACTAAGGCCGGGGTTAGGCGAGCCAATACTTGCTTAGCATTCTATCCTCTTCCCATTGTGACGGTGCCGTATTCACTGTCGGGGTCATAGGACCTGAGAAATTCCACACAGCTCGTGTGGTCGGGTTCTTGTGCGAATCTTTTCAGGTACTTCTTGAAGTTGCAGCTTTCCATGACTCTCCTGGCTGCCTCTTCCTTGGCGACTAATCCTTCTATATTATGAATAGTTCGGAATTTCAATTGGTTGTAGGCGCGGCTCTCCAAGGTGATGCTGTACTGCGTTCTCTCCTCTTCAGTGAATGGGAGTCGGTGGGCTCGGTCTTATTGCGACATTTTTCGTTCCTGTCATAAACCGAAATTTTCATTAGTGCTTTCCACATAGTAAATTGCTGACTATTGAAAAAAAAGAGAAACTCTATGCTTTTTGAATGAACTCATTAAGAACCACTGTAGATTTTCCTTTTCAGCCTTTAACTTTTTGCCTCTTTTTCATAATATATGTTTATGTGTTTCACTAATTCTCCTTTTCAGCCTTTAACTTTTTGCCTATTTTCATAATATATGTTTATGTGTTTCACTAATTCCCCCTCCCCTTCCAACTTAAGAAGAATCCTTCCTAGGATTTAGAGTTAGAAAGGCGAGGGCATTTGGCATGGCGGCGTAGGATTTACTTGTGAAGGAGCCAATTATAGAATTGGGGGTTGTACTCTAAGTGAGCGTCGTGGTCTAGATTAGAGGGTTTAATCCCCACTTGTGTGATGTATGTGAGAACATCTGTTAGAAAGTCACCAGAGTTGACTCGGCTAGCAATGTGTAACTCTTCCTCGGTCAACAAGCGGTCGAGGTAGGGGTGTCCTTTGATGTGTTCTTCTATGGGACAGCCCCGAAAAGTGGTTAACACTCGATATGAGGTTGGCACGACATATGTGGGGTCGTATTCTGCCATTTTGATAGTGCGGCACTGCTTAGCGTTGGTCATTATGCGGCACTCTTCGACTTCCCATTGTAGCCTAAGAGTGTACCAATGCTTTAAGAATGGGGAGTCGGTATCAGCGAGCTTTGATAACACTGTGATTTCTTGTTCCGTGATCGCCGAAGTGGTTCGCTGACGGGATGAGGCGTTGCTTGATGGCTTGCTCCTTGGATATTTCGCTATTGAGCAATTTAGCAGAGCGGAGCGGGAAGCGTTTGCAAATGCTAATTCAAAGGTTTCCCAATAGTAGGGCATGGTTTGAACTTCAATGGCAAAGGATTCGTCCAATAGGCCTAAGTCTAGGTGATCGTAGCTCAAAGCTAGCGACACGAAAGTGAAGTCCAGTCGCTTAATGCAATCCACCACGTCGTCCCCTGTTTCTTCAGCTAAATCAACTGCTAGTGTGAAAAAGGATTTCCTCTCGCAAGAGGGTCTAAGGCCTGTGGGTGGTTGGGGTTTGGTAGGACTTGAGCCTTTGGCGACGAAAAGTTGCAGTTGTGAGTGTTCTTGAGCTTGCGATTGGGTCGCTGGGACTATGACTGGGTTAGTAGCAGCCTCGAGTGACGGCTTGCTGCTTTCAGGATGGATTTGGAAAGTCAGATCGACTTTGGCAGGTGATGACTCTTGTGACGTTGGGTGTCGCTTGGGTCGATAGGATTGGGCGACTCTCTTGGGTTCACGCGTGGATGAACTTGATGGTTGCGGGTTAGGGAAGCTCTGCGGCTTGTGGTTTTTGAGGTTTTATGGTTTTTGGGGTGATCAAGCTTGAGGCTGGCATACGAGTGGTGCCTTTGGCCATGTGGGCCTTAGGTATCCATATCCAAGCATTGCCCTCATAGTAGCCTTGTGCGTGCAAGAGGGCTTTGGGGACCCATCTTTGACTGATTACACGTCTATTGCTGTAACTGCGTCTGGGCCTCCTAAGTTTAGAGTTTCTGGTCTTATGAGGGTAGGAGCGTCGATTCCTAGGCGGCTGTTGCGGCTGTTTAGTCATCCATTGAAGGCAAGGCTATTGGGCCTTAGCTTTGGCTGCTATGGGTTGCGGTTTATGAAATTCAGGGAGTGGCGGCCGCGCACTACCCCCCTTCTTAGACTTGACTACATATGTTTCTATCGGTGGCTTTGTGGCCCGGGATGAGGTCGCGCAGCCCTTGCTGAAAGCTGTAACAATGAGAACGTTGCCTATTGCGAGGTGGATGCGCTGCGACTCGTAATCAACATTGCAGTGAGCCTATTTTTTGAAAGTTCGCCCCAACAATGACTCTGTGCCCGTGTCTTTAGTGTCTGGCAATACGTAAAAAATTAGTGGTACAGTCGTAGACTCGATAGAGACGGCAGCTCTGTACTTGCCCAAAAGTGCGTATGAGTGGGCCCCATATGGGCTTAATTTGGAAGTGGTGGGTTGAAGTCGTGGTTTGCTAAGTTGGGTCCAATGATCGTGAGTTAAGACATTGTAGTCTGCTCCCTCGTCGATCAGGGCATTAAAAGCGCATGTTTGGTTGGTAGTGACCATGATATGGAGGTATGCGGGCTCTACGGCTTCCTCATCCTTATCGTCGATTTCAGTGATTGTGGCTAGTCGTACTTTGACAGGCGGTTCTAACATCAGTGGCTCATACAAAGGATGCGTAGGAGGGTAGTACTTCTTGACACGACTGCCATTGAAGAAGCCTATTCCTTCACTGTCTAGGGTCTCAAGTTCGACATTGCCTGTTCGACTGATCGCACAAACTTTGAAGGGTCCAAGACCTCTAAATTTCATTTTTTGCTTATGCCCCTTAATTGAGTAGAGGAGCACTAAGTCACCCTGTTTGAATTCGTGCTACTTGATGTGCTGGTCAAACCAGATCTTGCGTCGGGCTTTCTCACAGATCAGTGCATGGGTAGCTAGAAGACGAGTCTCCGAGAGGCGTTCGAGTTCAACTAGGCGTCGTGTCCATGCCTCCTTCCCTTCCCATCGTTCTTGAAGCGCTATTCTCAGGCTAGGAACGAAGAATTCTAATGGTAGAATCACTTCCATTCCATATGTCAGTCTAAAGGGGGTTTGATCGACATCCGTTTTATAAGCTGTGCGGTAAGCCCACAAAGCTGCCATCAGCTTGTTGTCCCAGTCGCTGCGTGAAGCAGAGACAACCTTGGTTAGGACATTGACACAAATCTTATTCGTTGATTTGGCCTGGCCATTTGCCTGAGGGTAGTATGGCGAGGATTTGCGATGGATGATTAGGAAGGTGGACAGGAGATGCACGATCACTTCATTGATGAAATGCGTGCCTTGGTCACTGACCAGTTCGATGGGGCAGTCGAATTGTAAAATCACTTGCTCCCATAAGAACTTAGCAATTGTTCTAGCGTTGTTTTTTCGTGTTGCTCTCGCTTCTGTCCATTTCGTGAGGTAGTCCATGGCCACAATGATATACTTGGCCTGCGAATATTGTGCTGCAGGACTGATGGGTCCAATGAAGTCAATTTTCCATTTTTCGAAGTGTTATCGAGCAATAACTGGGGTTAATTCCATTTGATCCTTGCGAATCGGAACCTTTGTCCGCTGGCACTCGTCATAGTGCTTGACAAATCGTGTTGCATCACGGAAAAGCGTAGGCCACCACAGTTGAGACTGCAGCACCTTTCGTGCTGTCGTATCCCCGCTAAAGTGCCCTCCAGCAATGTCGCTGTGTGCCTCTGAGAGCACATCGTGCATCTCATGCTTGCAAACACATTTACGCAGCAATCCATCTTGCCCCAGCCTATAGAGTTGGCCTGCAATCAGCTGATAGGGCTGGATTTTAAGGATTAATCGCCTAAGTTAGGCTTTTTCTATTAGTCAGTCAGGCAGTCCGTGCTCAAGCACTTGGACTATGTCATCTGCCCAATATGGCGTTAGATCAACTTTAAATAGATCTCTCTCACTGGAAATGTTAAATAGATGGGCGTCGGGTAATTCATCAACAACACCTTGTCCAGCGGCTTCTCCGGTGGGAATGCGTGACATGTGATCAGCCATGTAATGCTGTTTTCCCTTCCGTACCACCACGGAGAAGTCAAACTCTAGAAGCAGAAAGAGCCAACGAGCTATGCGTCCTGTAGCGCAAGGTTTGTTTACTAGATAGAGAAAGGCTTGATGGTCCACGAAGGTATAGCCTTGCCGATTGTTTTGATGGCTTGCTCATACGCCTCATGATCTGAGAACAGCACGTCGATTGTAGCGAGGACATGCATCCAATCCCTCTCATCCTCTGGGCATGGGATATACTTGGTCAAGGGCCCATAGGGTTTCTTGACCTGGGCGTTACCCTTGAGCATAGCGGAGATGGCATCTAAGTCGACTGGTGAGGTCTTCCAGGTGTCCATCTCTACTCTCACAGCGTTCATCCTGTTGCCAAGAAAGATCAAGCCATTACCCCAATCTTCGATGACTCTAGCATTGTGCATCTAGGGTCGGCCTAATAGGATGTCGTAGTCCACTCCCTTCATGACTATAAAGTCAACGGCAAACTGGACACCTGCGATCTTCACTGGCCAATTCTTAAGCACGCCGAATGGCTTGACTCTCATACCATTTGCTAGTGTGACATTAAACCTAGCAGTCTCAACAGGTGGGTTTCCCCAAGTCTGAAGCACTGCATGGCTAAGCACACTAACCCCAGCTCCCGTGTCTACGATTCCCTTTCTCGTTGTGTCACCTAGGGCTACAATCAGTAAGACCGCATGCATCTCGGAACCTTCCTAGAAGGCATTGATGTGTAAGGATTTAGGCATAGAGTGCAGCATCAAACTCGGTATTTGCGTCTCTACGTCATGGTCATGAGAGTCTGCTGTGACCTGCTCTTGTGACCCTTCAACCCAATGCTTAAGATCTTGCCATAGGGTAGGATGCTGCCTAAGTAGATCTCCCAAGCTAAGTGTTACAGGGGTAGTCACCAACGTGGTCAGGAGATCGTTGGGTGTTCGTCTCTCTCCTAACCTGGATCGTCCTGACCAGTGGCCGTGATTGAACCGCGGCCCTGTAGCGCCGAGGCTTGGCCTTAGCGGCACTGCTTGTGGTGCAGTTGCTTCTCCCGACTTTGGTTGTGGAGGTAAGGCCGGTGTACTTATGCTGGAGAGCTCATCGATTTCGTCCTCTAGGATGGGCTCAGCGTCTTTTAGATGCTCTTGGGCTTCCTTCACCCATTCATTCACCTTTTCTATGGCCTCTAACTGTTGCTTCAGATGCGGGTATTCCCCTACCTTAGCACTTCCCTTTGCGGCCGTCTTAGGAGCTGAAGTCTCTACCTTTGCATCAAAGACCTTCTTTCCATCAGGCAGAGTTGTAGCACTCTCCGTTTTTAGTAAGATTTGAGCTTCCGACCTCTTCCTCCTCCGTCTACGACTCTTCTTTCCTATCGAGACTGCCTTGAGATTACTAGGTCCTGGCAGAGAGATGTCGGCCTGCTTCGTTTGGGCACGGGTCATGACCTGCAATGGAATAGGCGTGGCCTCCCCATCGAGGTTCTCGACACCAAATAGCCCCAATGGGACAGATGGCACGTTGGCTGAACTAGAAGATGGCTTTCGCTTTGGGCAATCAACGAAGAGATGAGTGATTTCGCACTCTACACATCTTTGGTCAGCCTTGTCTCTGTTTTGCTACTCCCCTTCAGGGCAGCGTGACGAGACATGTCTTGGTGGGTGACACAAGTCCAACAAATGATTGGATCCTACATTTGCCCTCCTAGGCCTCTACCTCGCCCTCTTCCCAACACCATCACCGGCACTGGTCGATAATCCATGAGGACTGTGTTGCCTCGTCGTCATGCGAGGCGTAAGGGTATACGTAGGTCTTTTCTTTAGTTGGTTCTTCCACGTAGTGGACAGGAGCACCACTCGGTGGATGGATTACGTAAGGACCAGGCGGTCTAGGAATGCCTGTAGGATTTATTTCCATCCTAGGAACAACTGGCTTAATGTCGTTAGGCACAGGGAGGGCCAATGGGGCTCCCGTTCTAAAAAACGGCTGCGGCCTGTTCGCTAGGTAAGGCTGGCCATATGGTTGTGAGTATGGAAGTCTTCTTGGAAACCTGCAATGCGCGACATCATGACCGAACCTACCGCAGTTAGCACAAGGTCTTGACCTAGGGTCTTGACACTCGGCTGGCAAGTGGTTTTCGCCACAGTACACGCATTGGACGTGTGGGCGCGTTGGTCATCTCAACATGTCTTGCAACTTGGCTAGTTTCATCTTAACATCAGCCAAGTCTTGGTTCGTCGTCTCCGTGGTTTTCTCCTTATTCTGGGAAAATGGGACTGATCGCTCTCTCAAGGCTGACGCTCTCTCTGAATTTCGTGAGTTGGTTTGCTCAGAGTTTGAACTCCTAGAGCTTTGTTCCTTTAGCTGATCGTCAACTCGGATGGCTTCCTCAAAGACCCTAGCTAGCGCGTCTCGTTGCAAGCTCGAGTTGCCTGCCAAAGCCTTATATAGTTCCTCGTTCTAAATCCCGCTGATGAATATAGTTGATACTGCTCTTTCAGTCGGCCGCTCTCCAGTAGGGATTCTCTTGAAGAGACTCCTCACATGGGTCACGTAATCGCGAATGTCCTCCTTCTCTTTCTGCTTGACGTTCATCAAGCATACTAGTAGATTATCGGAGTATTCGGGCTCGGTAAATCTCTTAATGAAGAGATCCTTGAGGCCATCGAAGTTGGCTCACTCTGCGGTATCTAAGCTCGTATACCACGTCCTACCCTTGTCGCCCAAGCAAAGCCCGAATGGTTGAGAGCGTTGAGTTAGGTCGTTGAGACCGCTGGCTTCGTAGGCTTGCTCGAACTGCTCAACAAAGCTATATGGGTCGTCATGGGGTTGGTACTTATCGAGTTGTTTGGCAACAATAAGGATTTTAGACTGGCTCTTTGAGCCTTGTTTTGCTCCTAATCCTACGAGCAGCGACACCGCTAGAGCTGTGGCACTTTGCTCTGCAACTAGCCGTGTTATTGAGCAGCTGCTTCATGAGAAGCTCACTCAGCGTTAAGCCTCCTTCTAGTGCTCTCTCATGGTCTGTTCGATTTCTGCCAGCCGAGTTTAGCACCCGCTGCACCTCTCGCAACTCCATGCTTTGCCTTTGGCTCCTAGCCTGCTGATCCCTATTGTATTCAGCCATGCTTTGCAATGCTTTGCGGGCTAGCTTTCTCTCCTCTTCTAGATCTGCGATGATAGCGTCTGCTGTCCTGCCACGGTGCTCATACCGGGTATGAGCGTCGTAACTGCTGACCAGCTGTTGAATAATATCTGAAAAGAATCCTAAGTCGAATTCCTCATTAGATTTGCGGTCTAAACTTTCTTCTGTCATTGTCGAGTTCTCATGCCCCACCAAGCTATCGATCAGGTTCAGTACACTTGTCAAATCCACTTCGTCGGCGCCCCTTGCTTGGTCCTACTTTGCACGTTGATGGTTTGTCTATGTCTTCGGTCTTCTCCTACTGGTGGGTTCCTTGAGTGGTTTATCTGGGTGAGTTCCTTCAGTTATTGAATACAATCCTCAATTTATGGCCACTCAATGTGTGTGTCTTTTCCTGTGCACTTGTGCTCAATTAGGCTTTCAGTTTCCTTAAGTGTACTTCAAGTGCGGAAATTCAAGGCGACTGCAGCAACCAATTTCTAAGCGTCTTATGCACTCTCGCATTGTTTCGGGCCTAATAGGCTTGTTGATCAATTTGCTGGCCATCTTGGCATGGTTTAGGGTTTCCCTAATATGTTGCCTTGTTCGTTTTTTGTCCAATCAGGCTTTACAACTCAGTGGTTTTCGTCTAGGTCTCTGGGTCTTGCAACTGCCTACATCTAGCTGCTAAGCAGCTGCGCCCTACGATTTTGCCTATTCCGTGTGCCAGAATCAAGTTCTGAGCGTCCTAAGGGCTTTCGACAGTTTGCACTGCTGAGTTCTAGCCGGGTCAGGTCAAATTTCTGAAAATTTGATAAAAATCTACACTCGGCCCAACTGGTCCGAATTGTAGGGTCCGAGTGGGTCACTCGGACGGGCCGAGGCGCATGGGTTGAGGGCCGAATTTGGGACTTGGACAGAGCGGACTCGGACAAAGTCACTCGGACAGATTGGCTCGAACAGGCCGAGTGGTCAATTTGGACAAGGTCGCTCTGACGGACCGAGGCAATTGGGCAGAGGGTTGAGTTTGACATGTGGTAGAGGGCCGAATTGGTCCACGGTCCGAATGGTAGACTCGGACGGGCCGAGTAGGTTTGGGCCGAGTGGGCCGAGCGAAATAGGGCCGAGGGCCAATTCTAGGACTCGGCCCAGAAGTGACCGTTCGGACGGCCAAGCATGGCGCACGTCAATAGTGCGAGTTTGATTTCGATCGTTCCTTGTGATTTACTCAATCGTATCAGGCACAAACCTTTAGATCCTAACTAAGGGGGTAAGGGAAGGGATTCATATACCTGGATAGAGTGGTGGGCTCGTCATTGGTGCGATCAGATCGAATCGGGCAATAGTTCTCTCTCTCTCTCTCACTGAAATGGTCACAAATGAGCTCTCCCTTGGCCTCTTGGCTCTTATACCCCTTCCCAGGTATGGTGTTGGTTCTCCCAATCACTCACTTGCCAATCTTAGGCATCACAAGCGAGGTTTTTGCCATTTTTTGCACGATTTTTGCCCTGTTTTGCCCTGTTTTGCAATACTAAACCCTACCCTTCTCCGGTGTGATTTCCTAATCCTAACCTACTCTAAATGCAAAAAGAATCAAAAGCAAAACATTGAAATGATTTCTCCATGTTTCCCAATCATCAAAAAAACAAAATAACCCAAAATACTTACTTGTTTTGAAGATAAAAAATACCCAAACTTCCTACCTATCTCAAGCTCCGTTTCGGGGATGAATCCCTTACTTCGATGCTCGATATGAGGTGCGCAAGTGCTCAAGCTTGAATCCATTGGTCCCAACAACGGAACCAAAATGTGGGAGCTTTCGCTCAACTGCCAAGACCCACGGACCGCTTATTGTTTCAAGCCTTCCAAGAGAGCTCTAATGGCTATCTCTCACCTAGCCGACGCGCCGTCGATCCTATGAGTGTAGTGAGCTTACACCTTGATGCGGATATGAGTTGCCTCCTCTCTCACACACTCTGGTACCTCCACGATCCTAGATGCAAGCTCACACATCCTCAAGCCTCCTCCACCTCCAAGCTCCATCCTCCATAGCCGTGCGCACAAGAAGAGAGAAGAGAAGAGAAGAAGAGAAGAGGAGATGGTGAAGAGCTTCACCCTCTTGATCCCTCACTCTCACATACTCACTCCCTCACACTCTCACACTCCCTCTCTCAAGAGCACACACAAGTAAGAAGATGAGGAGAGAAGAAGAAGAAGACTCTTGTTGCCACACACCAAAGAATGAGCTTTCAGTCACTTTTTGAACTTTATATATACAAACCCTAAAATCCCATGGGCACCCATCCCTTTTTTACATGATCGGCCATTGTGGCAAGGTCCTTTTTCCATTTTCCTCTTCTAGCCTTATGCCTCTAGCCTACACTTGTCTAGTATTTTACAATTGGCACAAGAGGGAGCCTAGCGCTCTTTTACAAGAGTTTTCCGAGTTTTCTGAGGTGCCCTTCATTTAAAATTGCGCTTTTTTGCCCTGGCTTGGTTTTGGAGATCACCTGCATGTCTTTGCTCTTTTTCCATGTTTATCTGCTTTTTTTCTTCCTCTTTCCGCCATCTCGACCTGGGGCCATCTCGATTTGGGGTTAACAGCAACATACTCGGCCTCTGTAGTAGAAAGGGCGTGCATTTCTACACCCTAGACATCCAAGAAAGAGCACCTTCAGCATAGGTGAATACATAGCCAGAAGTGGACTTCCTACTATCTGCATGTCATGCATAATCAGAGTCAGTGTACCCCATGACTCTTGTATCCTGGCTGCCATAGCATATGCACATATCTGCAGTGCCCTTCAGGTACCTCATGATACCCTTCACGGCATCCCAATGCTTCTTGCCAAGTGTAGCCATATAGCATGCCACAACACCAATTGCAAAGGCAATATCTGGACGAGTGGCTATCATGGCATACATAAGACTGTCCACCACTGCGGATGCATAGGGAATCTTGGCTATCTCGGGCCTCTATTCATCTGTCTGCGAACAATTTGTTGGAGCTTTTGCTCGACCGCCAAGACCCACGGATGGCTTATTGTTCAAGCGTTCCAAGCCGAGCACTAATGGCTACCTCTCACATAGCCGATGCGCTATCCATATCTATGGGTGTAGTGAGCTTACCTCCATACCGTTTGAGTTACCTCCTCTCCCGCACACTCCGGTAGCTCCACGATCCAAGTGCAAGCTTCAAGCAAGCTCCATCCTCAAGCTCCACGCTCCAAGCTCCATCACTGCAAGTAAGACAAGAGAAGAGAAGAGAAGAGAAGAAGAGAGGAGAAGATGGAGAGCTTCTCCTCCCTGGTCCCTCACCCTCACACACTCACTCCCTCACACTCTCACACTTCCTTTCTCAAGCACAAGCTCAAGCAAGCAAGAACAAGAAGAAGAAGAAGAGGAGAGCCACTTTTGGCCATACACAATAATGAGCTTCTCATTCCACTTTTGGCTTTTATACATGTCCTACTCCTCCGTGGGCGGTCTTCCCCTTTTTACATGACCGGCCATTGGCCTAGGTCCTCTTTTTCTATTTCCTTCCTATCCTTCTTGCTTCTTCTCCACCGCCCGTCTATCTTTACAATTTGCACAGGAGAGAGCCTGGCACTCTTTTATAAGATTTCAGGGTGCGCCTTTGTATTTTAAAATGCACCTTTCCCCTTTTGCATTTGCCTTGGACTTTTAAGGTTCCCCTTGCGCTTTTGGCCTTTTCTCCTCTTCTTTCTTCAGTTGGGCTCCTTTTTTCCACCTTTGTCCTGCGTCTTTTTTATTTCCTTTTTTTTTCTTCGTGTTGGGGTTAACATTAGCCCCTCCTAGATGATTGCCAGTCCCATGGCACTCTTCGTCGAAGGTAGCATGTGGAGCTTGCACCGAAGACGTGGGTGGAAGGGACTGTTTTGGTTTGCCTTGGAGGGGTTCTGATATTGGTGTGGATGAAGGTCATTGGTGGTACTTTGCTGTTCTAATTGGCTGGTGATATGATTGTTGTAGGTGGCGATAGGGCTACTCTTTGTTGGGAATGGTCACTCATAGCTGGCACGGGTTTTGATGTCCTCGGGATGCTCATGGTGGATTCTACTCGTGATGATTCTCTGGTGGTCTTGCATGATGAAGTAAAGGACAAGAGTTTAGAGTTGAGTGTTGATGTAGAGCTGACGATGCTTTCATTGGAGTATTTAATACCTACAATTTGAAAACCTCTCATGTGGTGTCTCCCTAAGGGGTAGTGCTAGTCTTCTTATCGTGCATAAGACATATTTTGATTAGTTTGGGAGACAGGTCGAACTCTAAGCAAGCCTGGAGTATGGTTCTGCACTTGAGGACCCAAACTGTGTATAGGTTATAGTGTGAATATTAAGTGAATACATGTGCGTATTTAGGTATTACTGAGTTAGAAGACTGTCGGCCTGGTTCCTTGTATAGCAATGGGTCAGTGAAGCAAGGGGCTAAGTTCATGGAAAAATTTGTTGATGAAGACGGGGAGTACACTTGAAGATTGCTTGAGACATCATTATGGTCTTGTCAAGACAATGTAGCATAATTGAGCTCCTTGATGTCTTAGCCTCTGGTAGCTAGTGGCTACTTGTAGTGCTTGAAAAGTATGGTGTACTTTTCCATTGTCTTTCATGCCTTTCTTACCACTGTTGATTGTAATGGCATTGAGATGGAATGCAAAAGAATTGTGCAAGTGATTCAGGGTGACAGGTCTAACCATAGGCGAGGCAAGCTCCCTAGGTATGTCCTGCCCTTGATGTGCCCTGAACAATTGTGGGGGATGTGCAAAGGGCTAGGGGATTAGGGACAGAGCTAGCCGACCAAGGTCACTGGACGTACCTAATTTGAGGACCCCTAGGTGCGGTGCTGTGATCGTGTGTGCTTTTTTTCCTTCTTTCTTTCTTCCTTTCTTTCTCTCTTTTTTTCTTTTTTTTTCTTTTTTTTGGTGGAAAAAATGAATACAATCAATGCCATACATTGAGGTTGTTAGCCTTTCATTTGGATTGAGAAATGTTAGGATCCAAAGGCTATGAAGAATGGATATTACAAAGATGATTGTGTCACCAGCCTTGATGCTAGAGGAACTGTTGTTGAGATGAAGAGATACACTTGAGATTTTGCAAATCTCTTTGTAACATGTGAGACATCGAACAATTGAGGTAGCACTTGGAGTGAGCCGTGTAGGACAAGGGCAGAGCATCTTGCGAAATGAATCCTGGATGATGAAGAGACGTTTGCCCTTGTTGAGAGCATGGCTCCTGCCCGAACATAGAGTTTGGCCAAGAAGGAGGAGATAATCGATGATTATGCTTTGGCCATGCTTAGTTGCAATATGTGCTTTCTGCAGAGGTATCCTTGGGTTCTCATCTAGTGGTGCTTTCGTCATGGCTTTTGTTTCTTGGTATTCCTGTCACTTCCTCCATAATGGTTCTTTGTGGGGTTGGTAGTCTTGTGGTGACTTGGATATTAAACACTTCTAGACATCGACATGTGTCATTATGGTATTATTTACATAGTCACAAAACACATTGTTTATTTATGTACATGTTCATGAAACCATGCCACTCTGTGAGGATAAAGACCAATTGTAGAACTCAGGATTGTACTCAAGTATGGCACACATATCTAGCTTCTGTGGTAGTCTACTTAGCAATAATAAATATTTGGCAACATCGAGTAGCATTGTGCCTTGTTCGAGTCTACTGGAAACATGTAGCTCCTCCTCAATGAGAACTTTATCAATCAAAGGGATCTCTAGGCTAGTTCCAGCTAGGTCCATACCTTGAACTATAGCTAGAACTCGAAATGAAGTTGGTGCCACATAGGTCGGGTCTCTTTGGGACCGCCAATCGCTCCTCTAAGACTGTCATGATTTGGGCTCCAAGTTTGGCCATTATAGCGCGGTTTTCAAACCAATGTTTTTAAATTGGCTTCTACCCTCTGATTGTCGCTTTAGTTGCTCTATCTCTAAGAGATTTGGCTGACAGAGCATTTCATTAAATGTCACGGTTAAGCGTAGTTTGTCAGCCTCCTCGTCAGGGATGAGTTGCATGCGTTCATGTAAGAGCTTGTCATTATGTCCGTCAAGGTATTCTTGCTCTTCCCACGCTAGCGGATAAGGCAAATATTCCTCAAGCTACTCCCTAGGGAATGTGCCCATGTCTGCATGAACATAGACATGTGCGAATAATTTCAGTTTAGTGTTCCATTCGGTCAAGCACTCTGTGACATCTCTATGTTCTATGAGGGCTTCCTCGGTTGCTATCTCATGCAAAGTTCTAAGGGTTTCCTTAGGCTTTAGCATAGCTGGGGGCTCAAGCCTAGATGAGCAAGATTGATCAATGAGAGGATTGCTTATGCATTCGAGGTTTTCATGTTTCTCCTGAGGCTTTATGGTAGTTGTGTCATGGTTCTCCTCGGAAGTGACCGGCGTGGTCTTAGCATCCTGTTGTGACAGTGTTGTATCCACTCTTGATTGATCAATGCAAGTTTCTCTATCGGTGGATTGAGTGTCGCAAGCAACAGTTGACAGTAATTGTTGCTTTGATTTATCAGAACACATGGATGTGTTTGAGATTTCACCGCTGTTAGGAGAGATGGCAATGGGTTTATCAATGGATGAACTAGATGCTTTGTTCATCATCTCTTCAGTACTCTTGGTCCAGTCTTCTTGTTGTCTGTAGTAGCTTGCAACTGTCATTGTTTTCGTTGTTTTATTCTCTTTCTCTTGGGCACTAGAGGTGTATCCTTTAAGGACTTAGGATCCTGAATTAGGTCAGTAGTTGATGTGCTTGGTTGGGCCTTAGCATTCTCTTTCTGTGGCATGTCATCATGGGATTTTGCTACAGCCTCACTAGGTTGAATAGTCTTGCTAGGTTGCGAGGGTTCAACTACCTCTCTTTTTGGAGAGTCTAGCTGTCCAGCTAATTCTCCTCTCTTTAGCCCCGCATTCGATTGCATTGACAGTTGCTCCTGGTTAGGCATTTGCTCTAGATTTTTGTCCTTATATCTATTAGAACCTGTCTCCATTGCTTCTTGTCAAGGTAAGTGTTGTGTTTAGAGCTGTTGTTCTCTTGCTCTGGAGGTTTGGGAGACTCTAGTCTAGAACCACGAGACGGTTTAGGGTTTTTGTCATGTAGGCTTGGAAGAAACCAATTGAAGAAGTCAGGGTTGTATTGATGGGAAGCATAGAGATCTAGGATTGCAGGGTCTTGAGTGAGGCAGAAGACATATGCGCTGACATCAAGTACCATGCTCCCTACTCCTAGCCTGCTAGCCACATGTAGATCTTCTTCTAGAAGCACTTTATCATACAAGGGATGTTTTTGGACAGTGGTAGAAAGCTAGACATCATGGACAGTTGCCAACACTCTCAATGAGGTCAGGGCAACATATGTGGAATCATGCATTGATGTCCAAAGGGCTTTCCTTTGCTCAGCAAGTGTCATTAGTCGTTGGCCAATTTTGGCTGCCAAACTTTGGTTGAAGTACCAATTTTGTGCAAAGATACCTTGTCCTCCCCCTTTTCATTTGATTGCTTCAAGCTTTTCCTTGTTTGTCTCACATTGTATAAAATGAGGGTGTCAAGTGCAATTCTCTAGCTGTGGCTTTTGGGATGTCCTTCATGACTTCTTCAACAATAGCTGCATAGTAGAAACAAACACGTTGTTGCTCATACCAAGTCAGTGGTTTAGCTATGAGCTTTGTGTGCTCTGGTGTTGGCCTTCTGATGTCCACATGGATGTATGCACGTGTGATGGCTGTCAGCTTGTGATCAAGCTTCACCATGCACTTCATCTCTGGTTCATTGGTCAGATGTGCCATTTCTTTGGCCAAGTCTTCAAGAGATTTATCCTCAAGCCTAGGCTTTAGGTGCTTTGGAAGGATTGGAGGTGTCAAGGATATTTTTTGCGACATCTCTTCCAAAGGTGAATTGCTAAGGACATGTTCCGCAATGGGTGTTGTCACGGCCAAAGGTTGTGACTGCTGTGGTCCCTGATTGGAAGTAGTGGTGGCTAGTTCAGTGGACTGGCTACCATTGGTAGACTGCAGTGTCAAGTCCTTAGGTAGATCAGAAGTGGTCGTGTCTTTTGTTGCCCTTTGCGCATTCACTTGTGCAAGTTGAGCAGCGGCACGATGCTACTGCTGCCGTGCTTCCTGTGTCCATTTAGGTGAAGAGGATGTAGGAGATTTGGGACTCCTACGTGGACTTGGCACTGACTGGAGAATTTGCTCGTGATTGTTAGACGATTTTGTCATTAGCTTTGTTGAGCAATCAGCCTTATCATGAGCAATGTTTTGGCTGTGGTGCTCATTATCCTCTTGGAAAGTCAAAGGCTCCTTGGGCACTAGTGGACCTTGTGCACGCTCGACAGTTACCTCTGATATCTTCTTGCTAAGCACGCTAGGCTGAGGATCTACTTCTTGATAGGTCATGTTTGGTTTCTTGATTTCAATCGTGAGGAGCTCAATCACTCCAATATTTTTGGTTCGAGACTTGGATTCTCGTTTAGGGTCCCTCCTATGCCTCTTTGCTTTTGACATAATTTGGGCTTCTGACGGAGGTGGTTTAGCAGGGGGTTTTGGTACCCAAATCCCTCAGTTTCCTGCATAATACCCTTGAGCATGAAGCAACGCCTTGGATATCCATCATGGCATTGTGCTAGCTCTCCATCGATGCCTTCATCCATAAGGCTTGGGCTTCTTTCGTAGTCTTCTATGATATTTGTAAGTCCAAACCCTATCCTTGGCCTTCTCTCCGTTCAACCTGTGCTTATATCAACTCTTTCAACAACTCCTTGCTCTCATTACTAGGCTTGCTTGGTGTGTCAGAATGCTCTTTGCCCTTCCCTTGAGGTTTGGTGAGGCCACCCTTGCTAAAAGTCGTGATTATCCTCACACCTGGTAGTGTTAGGTGTATCCTTTGTGCTATATAGTCGGCTTCACACTTCTTGCCTTTTTGAAGGGCCTTCCTAGGAGGATTTCCTTTCCACAATTCTCACCATTTGGAGGAACATAGAACAAGACTGGAAAGCTTTCTATTTCAATAGCTACAAAGATTCTGCACTTCCCTAGAAGTGCTTGTGGGTGTTCCCCGTAAGGATTAAGAGTTGCATCAGTCGGTTTGAGCTCTGGTTGACCTAGTAGAGTCCATGCTTTGTAAGTCAAGATATTGAAATCTGCTCTTTCATAAAATTAGAGCATCGATAATATGCTCTCTTTTCGCACTGAGTTTGACCCTAAGATAAGCAGATGGTACTATGTCCTCGTCTTCCAGGTCTTGGCTTGTAAATTTAAGCCTTCTGAAAAATGCCCTTGAGTCCCCAATTGCATGACTAGATGTGGATTCTCCACCGATGTCTTGGGTCATCTGTGCAGTGCTGCTCAAGGTACATCTCTCGTCAAGAGTGTCATGTCTAGTCATCTTCGCATTTGTAGCTTGCTGATGTTGCATTTTGCTCTGACTAGACGCGGTCTGAACACAATGTCTTTGTATTCTCATGGTGTGGCCTTTTTGCCCTTGATGGCTAGATTGGCCCATTGATGTTCTAGGGTCTCTATTTTTCTCTGTTCGGGTATGGGCTTTTGGTTGCTCTTTTGCAAGTGAGAATCCATGCTCGTATAGAGCCATTACTACACTAGGGTCCAATTTGGAGGACCTGTCACAGCGTGTATTTTCTCTCCAACCTACTTGGGGGAGGTGCGGAGGGGGCAGAGCCCCCTCTGCAGGGGTCCGGGGGGAGGCAGTCCCCCCCAGCCCGCAGGGCCGTTACGGTAAACGCCATGCGCAATTTGGAGGATCGTTTATAGCCAAATTTTGAACTACTTGCTCTAAGTTTCAGCCCAATGATGGATCTGTGATGTGCCTTTAGCTCTACGTAGCCTTTGGGGTCAATCTCGGGGTTTAAATGCGTCAAAATTTGTGTTCTAGATACCTGTCCGATTTTGACAGTTTTCTGTTCGATTCTCAGATATTCGATTTTCAAGAGTCCAATTATCAGAATCGGACGTCCGATTTTGGGTTGGTCCGATTGGCCCAGTAGTCTGATTTTGGTCATGTCTGATTCTTGCAGTGGTCCGATTCTAGGAATCGGATTGGACAGGGTGGTCTGATTCTAGTAGTCGGACGGTTCGACTCTGGGATTGGTCCGATTCTGGGACTGGTCAGATTCTGGGAATCGGATCGAAAAAGCAGTCCGATTTTTGGAGAGGTCCAAT
This sequence comes from Lygodium microphyllum, assembly GCF_053477565.2. Taxonomy (NCBI): domain Eukaryota; kingdom Viridiplantae; phylum Streptophyta; class Polypodiopsida; order Schizaeales; family Lygodiaceae; genus Lygodium; species Lygodium microphyllum. The sequence goes on from NC_141148.1 coordinate 68,269,170, forward strand.
TCTGGGACTCGGATGGCCTAGTCCGATGGCGCGGACGACGGCCTGCGAATTGTGTGCGATGCCTCTAGGTGAACGTCTACTCCACTGAATCATCCAGCTCCTTCCAAATAGGTGCAAAACACTACAAGGAAATGCCAAACATGCCTGGAATCACTGTGGTGCTCGAATCAAACGGTACTCCAAGGATCTGTGCCCCTATTTTCCTGTTTTAGCCTGTTATACAACAACAGAAAACCCTACTGTTTGCTTCTTTTTCTTTGTTTTTTCCTACCCTAAATGCATACAAATCACAAAGCAATCACCTACACTACTCCAACATGCTTTTCCAAATCCAAAAAACTAAAAACCTACTTGCTAAGGAGATCGAATACCTCTTCAAACTCCCTCGCTTCCTACCTATCTACCTCAACCATTGGTTCAGGGAAAACCCTACTTCAATGCTCGATTCGAAGCGCGCAAGCCCTCAAGGATTGAATCCGTTTATCCCGGAAAAACAGAACCAAAATGTGGGAGCTTTCGCTCGACCGTCAAGACCCACGGACCGCTTATTGTTCAAGTGTTCCAAGCCGAGCATTAATAGCTACCTCTCACATAGCCGACGCGCCATCCATATCTATGGGTGTAGTGAGCTTACCTCCATGCCATTCGAGTTACCTCCTCTCCCGCGCACTCCGGTAGCTCCACAATCTGAGAGCAAGATTCAAGCAAGCTCCATCCTCGAGCTCCACGCTCCAAGCTCCATCACCGCGACCAAGACAAGAGAAGAGAAGAGAAGAGAAGAAGAGAGGAGAAGATGGAGAGCTTCTCCTCCCCGGTCCCTCATCCTCACACACTCACTCCCTCACACTCTCACACTCCCTCTCTCAAGCACAAGCTCAAGCAAGCAAGAAGAAGAAGAAGAAGAAGAAGAAGAAGAGGAGAGCCACTTTTGGCCATACACAAGAATGAGCTTCTCATTCCACTTTTGGCTTTTATACATGCCCTACTCCTCCTTGGGCGGTCTTCCCCTTTTTACATGACCGGCCATTGGCCTAGGTCCTCTTTTCCTATTTCCTTCCTATCCTTCTTGCTTCTTCTCCACCGCCTGTCTATCTTTACAATTTGCACAGGAGAGAGCCTGGCACTCTTTTACAAGATTTCAAGGTGCGCCTTTGTATTTTAAAATGCACCTTTCCCCTTTTGCATTTGCCTTGGACTTTTAAGGTTTCCCTTGTGCTTTTGGCCTTTTCTCCTCTTCTTTCTTCAGTCGGGCTACCTTTTTTTCGCCTTTGCCCTGCGTCTTTTTTATTTCCTTTTGCTTTTTTCGTGTTGGGGTTAACACAATCAGCTTGTGATACCTTCACATAAGAAGGCAATGGACAGAATAGGCTTTATGTCCTGCATGCGGAAGTGCTCGAGGACTTTATGAATGTACTCCCTCTGTGACAAGTAGAGGAGTCTCGGATGCCTGTTGCGTCTAATGCGCATACCAAGTATGTGAGCGGCCTATCCCAGATCTTTCATCTAAAAGCTCTTCTTGAGCTGAGCCTTAAGAGCATCTAGCTCATCATGAGCTTTCCCTGCTATCCACATAGAGTACCAAAATCAATAAAGAACCATCACGGGCTTTCTTTGTGTAAATACATGGATCCATAGCACTCCGACTGTAGCCCTGTGACTACATAAAAGCATCAAACTTATGATACCGCTCCGTAGGTGAGCTTCTTCCCTTGATCATGTTTTGTCTGTGGGTTCTATCCCACATGTATCTCTTTGGCATGCCTGTTTGGGCCATATGTCTTTGAAGGGAATGAAAATGCTTTCTGGTTTGCAGTACTTACCCCCCCTTGATTATGCATGTTTTGATTCATGTGAGCATTGTCTTTATGGCAGGCAGACTAGGTCTATGCATAAGAAGTCTGGTAGGCCATGCATGAGTGAGCCCTTGGCATTGGTACATTCGGATATTTGTGGGCCCATGCCTTGTCATTCTATGGGTGGTGCAAAGTATTTTGTTACATTCATAGATGATTTTTCATGGAAAGTTTGGGCTTCTCCCATTAAGCTGAAATCGATGTCTTGGCTTTGTTTCAGAGATGGCTTGCATTGGTTGAGAACCAGTCTGGGTATAGGCTAAAATGCCTAAGGACAGATAATGGGGGTGAGTATGTCTCACATGCTTTTGAGCAGTTATGTGGTGAGAGGGGTATTAAGCGTCAGTTGACCGCCCCCTACACCCTCCCCCCCCCAAAATGGTTTGGCTGAGCGGATGATAGAACCATCCAGGAGCATGTACGCAATATGCTTAGCCATGCAGGGCTACCACAGAGCTTTTGGGCTGAGGTAGTTAGTACAGCTATGCATGTCATAGACAGATCACCCTCTAGTGGTTTGGATTTCTAGGTTGTAGAGGAGGTATGGACTGAAAAACCTCCCTCTTATGCACATCTTCGTGTCTTTGGATGTGAGGCATTTTGCCATGTGTCGAGGGACAGGAGAAGTAAGTATGGTCATATCTCAGGAGGACCCGACACAGCCAGTTGGATAGCCTACAGCTGCAGCAGATGCTCATGGTCAGGGTATTGGATAGGCAGCTGGGCAGGTAGCAGAGCCTGCCATGAGACGGTCTACTAGAGACAGACATCCACCTGATAGATTTCAGCCCTCGATGCATTATGTCTTGGTTACAAATGTAGGAGAGCCTTTCACCTATGATGAGGCTATGCGCAGGGGTGATAGTCACTCCTGGGAGAGGGCTATGCAGTCTGAGATAGACTCCTTGCATAAGAATGACACTTGGGATTTGGCTTCCTTGCCTACGAGCAAGAAGGCTTTGCCATGCAAGTGGGTGTACAAGCTAAAAAGTACCCCTGGACACCCCAAGCCGGCATACAAGGCTAGATTGGTAGCAAAGGGTTTTAAGCAGGAGCATGGTGTGGACTTTGACGAGGTTTTTTCTCCTGTGGTTAAGATGACCACCCTGTGCTTAGTCTTGGCTTTGGTTGCTCAGCTTGACTTGGATTTATTACCAGATGGATGTCAAGACAGCTTTCTTACATGGTGACTTGCATGATGAGATTTATATGGAGCAGCCTAAGGGCTTTGCAGAACCTGGCAGGCAGCACCTACTGTGAAAATGGGGGTTGAGACTGCCAGCCTTGGCACCTCTCGCAATCACAAGTCTGCCATGAGTGATCTTCCATGCAGAGTCTCCAAAACATACATGATATCCTGCGTCATCAAGCTATCTAGTTGACATGAGACTACATGTCAAAGCAGGTACGTGACGTACATCTTGCATAACAAAACTACCGCCAGAAGGAAATTGTAGCCTAACATCACCAATGCCCACAATATCAAGAGAGCTGTCATTACCCAAGCGCACAGAACCCGAAACAGTACGGTATGAATGAAACCACTCTCGGCAAGGTGATGCATGACCTACCAGACTTCTTATGCATAGACCTAGTCTGCCTGCCATAAAGACAATGCTCACATGAATCAAAACATGCATAATCAAGGGGGGGTAAGTACTGCAAACCAGAAAGAATTTTCATTCCCTTCAAAGACATAAACTGGAAATGGATAGAGTGAGTGGTCATTTTACTGATGTTGAAGTGAGCTAGGCCGTTGCACACATTGATAGTGGTGAGAGGTGGCAACAGAGTATTTTGATATTGAGGTGGAGACTGAGATGGTCGTTGCACGAGGTGACATGATAGATTGGAAATAGTCTCCTTCTTCTTCTTCTTCCTCCAAGATATGATGATAGTGAGCTAGTATTGCCCTACAGTTGATGCTCTGGAAGTCCTTTTCTTCTTGAAACAAACATAATAGGGGACCAAAATGCAAGAGATAGCTTCCAAATGTAAGATGTTATGTTTGCTTTAAAGTGATGATTTTCGGCGGAGTAGCATCAACAAACTCTTATAGAAGCTAGAAGCATAGTAGAATCATAGAGAGAGCCAAGAATCCTCAATAACGACTAATAAGTACTTGATCCAATAATGGCAACTCCCCAAAAGAACAATGCTCTAGTAGCCACAATAGGTGTGCATATGCTCCAAACTAAAAGCTTTAAAATGATAGAAGTGAGACTTGCTTTGTAGTGGAAGGGGAAGGGCAAGAAGTGAGTTATTTTGGCGAGTTTTTTTTGGTAACCCCTCTATTCTTATTCCACGTAGTTCACTTATTCCAACCTTAGATGTACCCATCTCCACTTCCTCCACCACCACCACCACCACCACCACCACCACCACCACCACCACCACCACCACCACCACCACCACCACCACCACCACCACCACCACCGTTGCCGCCGTCGCTAGCTCTACCATCATCACTGCCATCATTACCTTTACCACCACCTTCACTCTCTCACTCTTTTTTCCTCTCTCTCTCTCTGTGCATGTAAGTAGCTTATTCTCATTCTCACTCACTCACTCACTCACTCACTCACACACACACATACACACTCTCTCTCTCTTTTGACTCAAAAATAATTTATGCCATCACTCTGGATTGATAGAACCTATATAATATTGTATTATGAAAGAGTTTCAATAAATAGTTTTCTCTCTTTCTCTCTCTCTCATGTTTGCAATATGGAAACATTTGTACAAGCACTCTAAATCGATAGAACTTGTATTACATTGGATTGTGACATGTGTTGCAATGAACAACCCTTCCTTACTAATATATAGAGCTCTCTCTCTCTCTCTCTTTCTCTCTCTCTCTCTCTCTCTCTCTCTCTCTCTCTCTCTCTCTCTCTCTCTCTCTCTCTCATTTGCAATACAAAAGTATTTGTGTGAGTACTCTAGGTTTGACAGAACTTATTTTACACTGGATTATAACATGTGTCGCAACAAATAGTTTTCTCTTTAGTTGTAAATAGTTCACACACACACACACACACACATTTACAATACAAAAAAATTTTCTACGAGCAATCAGGATCTAGATTTATATTACATTGATCTCTGGCAAGTGTACTATTATTCCACAAATTGATAGACAATGATAGTAAAATATTATCATAAATTTAATCATAGCTAACAAAGCGAGGTATGTTTGTATTTTCTAAACAAAATAAAATACATTTGCTCTAAGAATTAGCAAACTCTTTGCTTTGCTAGTCACACTATGGGCGGGGTTGATTTTTTTTTCTTTTTTCAAATATGAGATGTAAGTTCTCTTTCATAAGCATGGATTAGTGTATAAACATGTCTATATTTGCATCCATTTCAAATACTCACTAAACATTTTTCTTTATACATGGCTCTAGCAACCTCATTAAACATTGGCTAAAAAATAAAAACTCATTATTAAAGCTTGCACATTTGTAGATTATTTATTATGGTTGCAAGAAGGGATATTGATTGGTGAAAATAAGTATAAATTTGATGCTCAATCAATATGCTAAATAAGAGAGAGAGAGAGAGAGAGAGAGAGAGAGAGAGAGAGAGAGAGAGAGAGAGAGAGAGAGGGTGTCATTTTGATCTCTCATTGTGCGTGTCTTTGCTAACTTGATATCATATTGTTGTAATATTAATATTTGTAAGCTATAAAATATAGTTATACTTCTTTGAACTAATCACACACATAAATGTGTGTGTGTGTGTGTGTGTGTGTATGTGTGTCTATTATTGAGAGAGAGGGAGAGAAAGAGAGGTTTTTGTTGATAATAGTTTTTGAATAAGAGAGATATATAGAAATAAGTTCTTAATGAGACACACACACATGTGCATGCACACACACATACACATAGAGAGATAAAGCAAGGTATTTGAATAAGAGAGAGATATAGAAACAAGTTCTTAATGAGACATACATGTGCATGCATGCATGCACACACACATACACATAGAGAGACAAATCAAGGTAGGTTTGTCTATTGTATGTTATAGAACTAAAGACATAGTTTTAAAGATTATTGCTCATACAAACTCTAATCCACCCTGACTAAGTAATTCATCAATGGTTTGCTTGGCCTTTAAATCCAAAAATATATTTTAGATACTTTGAATGTAAGGAATTTTAATTGGAAGGGTATTAGGACTCAACTGAGAAGAGAGAGAGGAGAAATAGATAAAAATGACTTTTGGATGACACACACACACACACATACATACATACATACATACATACATACATACATATATATATATATATATATATATATATATATAAACAATTATTGATGAGAGATAAGAAATATGTGTTTTCTTAAAAATCATTGATAAGAAAGAAAAAAAGGAAATGTGAAAAGTAGTTTGGATAGAGAGGTACCTTTTTCAAATTATGTAAAAGAGGCCCAAAAGTAGTATTGTGGTATTATAAGAGAGAGTACTAGAAATTTTTGAAGCCAAAGAAGGGGGCACTCTCTCTTATAATATTACCTTTTACCCTCTCCTACATTAATAGCCTTGGATCTTCACACACACACACACACACACACACACACACACACTCTCTCTCTCTCTCTCTCTCTCTCTCTCTCTCTCTCAATACTACAATATTATTTTTGGGCATTTCTTACACATTAATATCTTTAAAATTTTATCAAAACACATACACAATATCTCTCTCTCTCCCCCCATTGTAGCTTTAAAAAATTCTAGCAACTCTCTCCTATAATACCACAATACTACCTTTGGACTTCTCCTATATTAATAACTTTGGATCTTTATTAACACACAAACATACACTCACACACATAGAGAGAGAGAGAGAGAGAGAGAGAGAGAGAGAGAGAGAGAGAGAGAGAGAGAGAGAGAGAGAGAGAGAGAGAGAGAGAGAGAATATATATGTGTGTATGCGTGTGGCTTTAAAATTTCTTTTAACTTTCTCTTACAATACTACATTTGGGCCTTTCCTACATATTAATAGCTTTGGATCTTTATCCACACACACACACACACACACACACACACACACACACACACTCTCTCTCTCTCTCTCTCTCTCTTTGTGTCTCAAAACAATTATAGCAACTTTCTTCTATAATACTACAACTAGCGTTCTGCGCGCGCTTCACGTGCACAGAATGCTAGGCCGCTTCGCGGCAGCTTCGTTGCCTCAAAGCAGCAAGTTGCTGTGCTATTGCACGGCAACTTCGCTCAACAATCCATTTCTCATCTTTCTTTCTCATCTTTTTCCTCTCTCTCTCTCTCTCTCTCTCTCTTTGCCTTCTATTTTAGTTTATTTTTTTCCTCTCCTGGTTCTCTCTCTCTCTTTTTTTTCTCTCCCCGCTTTTCTTCTCTCTCTCTCTCCTTTTATTCTCCCCCCTCTCTCCTCTCTTTTCCTTTTCTCTCCCTCTCCTCTTTTTTCCTTTTTTTTCTTCTTCTCTCTCTCTTCATTCTCTTTTTAAAAATTTTATTTTCTCTTTCTCTCTCTTTCTCCTCTATTTTTTATTCTCTCTCTTTTTAACTTTTATCTTTTCTCTCTCTATAATTCTCTCTACATGTTCTCTCTCTCTTCTTCTTCTTTCACTTTCTTCCCCCCCCCTCAGTCTCTCTTAAAGTATGTAAATTTTATCTTTTCCTTATATATACTTCTCTCTTTATGTTTATATTCTCTCTCTTCTCCTCTCTCTCTCTCTCTCTCTCTCTCTCTCTCTCCGTCCCCTTTTCTTCTTCTTCTTCCCTTTCTGCTAATTTTTCTTTTTTTCTTCTCTCCCTCTCTCTCTTTTAAATTTTATCTTTTTCTTCTATTCTTCTCTTTTAAACTTTATATTCTCTCTCTCTCTCTCTCTCTTCCCCCCTCTCTCCTTCTCTCTCCCTTCCTCTCTCTCAAAAAATATTTAAATTTTAAAAAGACTTTTCTCTTTTTTCTTTTTCCCCATCTCTCTTCCTCTTTTCCCCTTTTTCTTTTTATTCTTCTTCTTCTCTCTCTCTCCCCTCTCCTCTCCTTTCCTTCTCTCTCCTCTTTTTTCTTTTTTCTTCTCTCTTTAAATTTTTTCTTTTCTTTTTCTTTTAAATTTTATCTTTCCTCTCTCTATAATTCTCTCTGTGTTCAAATTCTCTCTCTTCTTTGTAACATGTCCACCTATTATCTTCAGGACACATCTTAGCAATCCGTCAGAAAGGATATCTAGAAAGCTCCGCCCGGCACTCCCATGGAATGTTACGAGGTTTGTGATCTAGGACTTTCCGCATCTGCCACGTAGGGGAAGTATTCCGGCCATTCCCACTTAGGACCAACCTGAATTAGGGTTTTCCCTATTGGTCATTTCCTAACAGCAACTAGCATCGAATCTGAGCGAACTACTTTACACAGAAACGCCAGGTCCGAAGTGGATTCACGCTGCACTTAGTAAGCATGTCTTTGATAAACAACCTTGCAATGTCTGAGGCTTTATACTTTGTCTTCACTGGAATAAGGTGTGCAACCTTAGTAAGCATGTCAACCACAACCATGATGGAATTGTATCCCCCCTGAACTTGGGGTAGGCCAACAACAAAGTCCATACTGATGAATTCCCATTTCATTTGGGGAATGTCAAGTGGTTGTAACTTCCCTGGCATCTTGACATGTTCAGCTTTGATATGTTGACAAAACAAACACTCAGTGACATATTTGAGAACGTCACCTTTAAGCCTCTCCCAATAGTAGCTCTTCCTAACTGCATTGAGGGTCTTGGCATAGCCAGGATGTCCTCAGAAAGGGGAATTATGAGCTTCCCACAATATCTCCTGCTTAAGTGACTGGCTCGTCGGTATACATAGCCTCGTTCTATAGTAGACAAGTCCACTATTGACAGAGAATTCATGATACTTAGCCTGCAGGTTTTGGTCCTGATCCTTGATAGAGATCTCCCTTAGCATCTTTTGATAGGCTGGATCATGGCATGCTTCCTCTCTAGCTAACTCAAGTATTGGGTTGTTCAGCATGGATACCTTTGTAGCTAGAGATGTGGCAGTTGATGGGTTCTGCAAGATTAGGGAATTAAGGAATGCTTTGCAACTGAGTGCATCAGCAACTACATTCTCCTTTCCTGGTCGGTACTTGATTTCAAATTCATACTCCTCCAGCACTTCAATCCACCGACGTTGCCTCATGTTGAGCTCATTCTGGGTAAAGATCCACTTGAGACTCTTATGATCAGTCACTAGAGTAAACTTGTTACCCAACAGGTAGTGTCTCCAAAGCTTTAGAGCATGGATGATAGCTAACAATTCCAAATCATGCGTAGCATAATTCTTCTCATGACTCTTCAATTTCCTTGAAGAGTATGCTACAGGATGACCTTTCTGCATGAGCACACATCCTAAGGCAAGTGCGTATCATCAGTTACTACCTCGAACTGTCTGGAAGTTTTAGGATAGGTGCTGATACCAAACTTTGCTTCAATCTGTCGAAGCTAGTTTTTTCAGGAGTTGACCATGCAATGGATGTTTGCTTCTTCAGTAAGTCCGTCAGAGGTGCTGCAATCAAAGCATAGTTTTTTATGAAGACCTTATACCATCCTGTCAATCCAAGAAAGTTGCATATTTCTTTGATAGTTGTTGGTATTGGCCATTCTAGCACATCTCTGACCTTGGCTGGGTCCACTGAGATTCCTTCTGCTGATACGATGAATCCCAGATATTCAATTTAACGTTTGAAGAATGCACACTTCTTCATCTTAGCATACGGCTTATGTGCCCTCATTGTCTCAAGGACAATCCGAAGTTGGGGTTCATGATCTTCTTCCTGTTTAGAATATACTAAAGTGTCGTCGAAGAAGGCGAGCACAAAATCATCAAGATATGGCCTAAAAATATCCTGCATTAACCTGTTGAAGGTGGCGGGTGCATTCGTAAGCTCAAATGACATAACTAGGAACTCAAAGTGTCCATATCTTGTATTGAAGGCCGTCTTGGGGATATCTTCTTCCTTGATCCTTATCTGATAGTAACTCGACCTGAGATCAATTTTGGAGAAGATCTTTGCACCCTGAAGAAGATCAAGAAGCTCATCTATTCTAGGAATAGGGTACTTGTTCTTGACAGTTGATTGATTCAACCCTCTATAATCAATACATAGTCGAAGTGTTCCATCTTTCTTTTTCTGGAATAGTATTGGAGCTCCCCATGGTGAACTGCTAGGACGGATGTAGCCCTGATCTAGCAGTTGCTTGAGTTGTTCCTTCAACTCAATTGCTTCCGGGATAGACATTCTATAAGGTCTCTTTGCAATTGGTGCAGCTCCTGGTACTAGCTTGATCTCATGATCCACTTCTCTTTGAGGTGGGAGTTCTGTCAACTCTTCAGGAAATACGTCCACGTATTCCTTTAGCCAAGAAGGTCCTTCACTAGACTCTTGCTTCTGATCTAACTTGTTGAGCTTAATTAAGTAGACAGGTAGTCCTTTTCTGACTCCCTTTATAATCCGAGATGCTTTGGCCAATTGAATTTTTAGCTTTCTTGCTTCTCCTTGAGTTGTGACCAATTCCCCTTCAAAGTTTCGAAAGGAAATTTGGCCCTTCCCACAATGAATGTGGGCATCATTAGGCTTAAGCCAATCCATTCTGAGTAGACACTCATGGATACCTAAATTCATGACTCTGAATTTGATTGAGGTCGTCTTCCCTCCCAGAAAGGATTCCACCTTAGTAGTTTGCCTGGTACAAGTAACCTCACGACCATTTGCCGATTCCTCAAGCAAGATAGGTGCTTCTACTGTGGCTATTCCTAATCTTTTTACACAAGCTGGTGAGATAAAGGAATGTGTACTGGCCACAATCAATCAAGGTTTTAAAACATTTACCTTGGTAGTCCAACCGTGTCTGAATCACCGAGAACTGGCGATTCGGCCCTTTCTTGTGAAGAGCGGTATGGACAGTGGCCCTTTCAAACTCTGCTTCCATGGTCGGATCTTCTTCTTCTTCGCACATCTGCCTATTGGCAATGCAGGCAGTTCTTCCTCTGCCTCAGGTAGTAGCTCCTTGTCCATGGACCGTTCCTTGGAAAGGTGCTTGGCGATGTCCTCCTCCAAGCTTGGGACATTGCCTCTTGAAATGACCGGACTCATTGTAGTGGAAACAACGGAGGTTTCGGCCATTGCTTTGAGTAGGAACAAAGTTGTTGAAATTATTAGTTCTTGCTTTCTTTCTTTGTCCCTGATTTTGACCTTGAACTCTCTTCATTTGAGGCTTGAATGCTCCTCTGTTCGGGTCATTATAAGACCAAGTTTTGTTACCCCTTGGTCTAGCCTGTACCTCCTGAATTATAGGGGCAGCTCGAATGAGAGCGTCCTGAATATCTGATGGATGCATAGATTCAAGACGGGTATTTACTAGTGGATTTAAACCAGCATAAAATTTTGACACTTGCTGTGTCATGTCCATCTATGGCGCATACTTAAGAAGTGAAATAAATTTAGAGTAGTATGCGTCAAGAGTGAGTCCCAGTTGTTTTAGCTCGTAGAACTCATTCATTTTCTGTGTGCGATACGCAGGTGGTAGGTATCTTCCTTGCACGGCTTTCTTTAGCTTCTCCCAGGTAACGGATCCTTCCGTGATCCTTCTCCCAGGACCATTGCTTCCACCAGAGCCTGGCTTCGTCGGTGAGCTTTAGCTTGGCGAGCATAGCCTGGTTGGCAGGTGCAGTACCGGCTGCTTCAAAGTAATCCTCCATGGATTCAATCCAAATTTCAACATCTACTTGGACGGACCTGCCTTTCCCGTCAAATTCGGACAGCTTAATGTGCTTGAGAAGAAATTTCTTCTTCTGGATTACAACAGTACTTGATGTAGGAGGCAAACTGGTTCAGCTATCAATCAAGTAATCTAACCACTTAACTTCTTATCAATTCTCATGCACAAACAAACATTGATAAAAAGAAGTCTTATTGTATTTATATGGGCATAGCCCTTTCGGAATACAACATGTCTTGCGATGATAAGCCAACTGTTTACATTTAGTTTGGGGAGAATAATGTTGTATTACATTTATCTACAGGAATTGGATAATAGTATGGTTTCAGGTCATGAATCTTCAGGAATCGATAAGTCATTGGAAGATCAGGATATCCTTTCCTTTGGAACCCATTCTTTTCATAGCGCCCCAATACTTTAATCCTGTCAGTGGGGATTACATGAGTCACTTCCTCATATACATATGAGTTCAGTTCAACCCTCTGACCTTGAATATGTAAAGTTGAGTTTACGTGAGCCTCCACAAAAATGAACATCTTCACGACTTTCAGGTCTTCCAACCACTTGATCCTCTTTAGGTTGGTTTGAAGGTATGCAAATCGGTGGGTAGCTATATAGTAGATTCCTGAGGCACTCGTCCATCTTCCTTCCATGTACAAAGGTGATGGATTATAGATACGCTCTAGGATGTTCATCATCTCAACCCTTTGTCGATAATCCGGGGAATGCATCGCAGTCATAAACATGACTCAGAACACGAAGAACTTATTCCATGCTTCGTAATTCTGCAAGACAACATTGAAAGTAAGGAAATGTTTGGAACAACAATATTTTCTTTACTTCATCTTATTAAGATTTCATAAAAACAAATCCTTCGTTGGTTCGCTCTGATACCAACTGTAACGTGTCCACCTGTTATCTTCAGGACACATCTTAGCAGTCCGTCGGAAAGGATGTCTAGAAAGCTCCGCCTGGCACTCCCATGGAATGTTACGGGGTTTGCGATCTAGGACTTTCTGCGTCTGCCACGTAGCGGAAGTATTCCGGCCATTCCCACTTAGGACCGACCTGAATTAGGGTTTTCCCTATTGATCATTTCCTAACGGTAACTAGCGTCGAACCCAAGCGAACTACTTTACGTAGAAATGCCAGGTCTGAAGCGGATTCACGCTGCACGTGGTTCAAGGAGAATGGGAAACGAGAGGGATGCGAAGCTCAATCTCTCTGCCATAAGGCATAGTCCCATTCTGTTCCCCTAAAACATCGTAAATCGGGATCATTTATAACTTAGACTCTAGATCAACGCTCTTGCTGTTCGTGTTTGAGAAAAGTTCTCGGCCAACCGAGACCACCCATTCGTAGGACGGACCTATGGCCACATCCTCCGCACTTTCCTCAGGTTGTTTTAGTTATTTAATTACCTAACACATTTAGTTGGACATGTGTCAATTAGCTTCCTTAATTAACCTGTTAGGCATTGGTTCCTTCACGTAATCATAGCACTTGATATAGAAAAACAATGTCAAACAAGTTCATTTTCAACAGCTTATCATATTTATCTTTGGAATACATAAAGTCCATCCCGTAGGCTTATCCATAATCCGCTCGAAGGCTATCCAACAATCCACAGGGATTACTAATCCAAGATTCCGCCCGTAAACTAGTATGCGGGCCTCGAGATCCAATCCTGAGTCACTTTGGCCTCTTGTGTAGGGCCCAGAAGGCGAGGGATTTACGGCCAGAGCCCCCTCTGGCACCCAAGCATCCTCCTGCTCCAAGTAGCGCTCAACGGAGAGACCTCTTGCAGCGGGTTCGGTCCACCTTCCCGGCGCGGTTAAGAACCCCCTTGGTTAGGGTCAGGCAAGCAGTTGGGGGTAACTTAAGCTGTCTCTCCCTTCAGGCCTTCAACCTGAAGCATTAGATATCCATTTATCCTTTAATTCTTTGAGCAAACAAAGCAAAACAGTGCACTTAAAATTGTTACAAGCACAAACAATTCCATTGGTTGTTATTTTTGGCCAATTGCTAAGGAGTAAATCCTTCTTTCTGAATGCATCCAGCACTTGATCTGGGATCAATTGCAACTTGGTGATGGAACCTAAAACGGGCCGGCACTGGCTCGTGCACTAGCCGGACCTCTATCTCACGTGCTCAACAATCCCACGGTCTCGTGGGCAGGAGCGTTGATGACACATACATTGCCTTCCTAAATGTCTTGCATTTGTGTTACGTCGTTTGTAGTCCGCTCTTCTCTCACCCACTACTCAGAGGGAGTTCCTTACACATTGCCTAACGGCACGAAGCACAGACATAGGGGGTCCTCCAACGGCTGAGTGCCGCCACCCCTCTGTGACTCTCCTATACCTTGGGGATTGGCCCCTCGATGCATCGCTCAACATATAAACATGTCGCACAAAATCCACTCAAGGTACCATTTAATCGTATATAGGAATGTACCATTGTCCTTACTTCTCTTTCCCTTAGACCCCACGACTAGCCTATGGCTTAGGGTGTCCTGTCTCTCACTCAACGTGGGTCAAGGTCCTAATGAAAACAATTGCTGTGCATCCAGGATTTCTGATACCTTTAAATATTTCCATGATTTATACATATTGTGGATGCCAAGTGCTCAAACAGTTATGAAATCAATATTGTGCACATGCGCAAAACATCCTTTCAATGATTTTCAACTACCGTTCTTATGCGGCGTTGCACGAACCTAGCACCGAGAAAACCCTCGTGCTACTAGGCCCTTATTTTATAATTATTCACCGACCTATATGGCATGCAAACAAGGAAGCAATCTTTTCATCATTTGACTCCACATTTAGACACATTCTAACCACTCTACCCTTCCATCGATCAAATGTTGCATTGTTGTATAGATTTATAAGGCATTTTGCCCTCATTTTATGTGTAAAAAGCGGAAAAAGACGCACTAAAACAAGAAGGTGGGGATGAACTGAGGCAAATCCTCATGCCTCAGTCCCCACAAACACTCACAAACATTGTTCTTAATTTTCATTAATTTTCCGCACCCAAAATGCATTTTTTCCCTATTTTTAGTGATTTTTCTCTATTTTTCTTGTATTTTCCCTTATTTTTTGCATTATTTAATTACTAAAAATTCAAGATAGGTTATGGGATGTGGCCCTTAGTTCTTTCTTGCAGCAAAATGAAAATTTAGTTGGTGTTCCTATTCATTTTCCCATTTTTATGCCCAAAAAACATCATTTTCCCTTGATTTTCCATATTTTACGTGTTTTAGTGTATTATTTTGAGCCATAAGATGCATATTTTTCTGATTTTCTAATTATGATCAACAAGTACTCATGGTAAACAGCAACATAAACCATTTTTAGCCCACATGAACAACATTTTATCAATCAAAAGCCATTAACTCTCAAATTTCCTTTGAAAAAATTGAATTACCGCTTATTTGCGTGTTTCGGGTTTCTTGTCCATGGCTACGAATCTGAGAATCAGCAGTACTTCATGCTCAACACGATCACAAATCACCATTTCCAGCCCGTGGAGCAATCCGATCAATGCCGGACAAGCCTCCATCATTCATTCTTATTCCTTCCTCTTCCCACATGAACTTGCCTTTAGAAGAGAGAGGGGGAGGAGAGAGAAAGACTAGATTTCCATCTCAGTATTCAGGCCATCAATTGAGGAGCGGAGGGTGGCGAAATGACCAGCATACAGAGGGGAATGAGGGCCAATGATCTGCTTGATAGGTTGTATACAACCTCCATGCCACGATGAAGGAGGAGGAGGCACATTTTTCGGGCGCATCCTGGCGCCTCCTCTCTCCACGATTTCATGCTCTCCTTGCATCAAACTTTCAAGCGACATTTAAATTTCTTGGGCTCCCAAAAGTCATGCCCACTTTGGCCACTCTAATGTCCACCTCTTCGCATCTTGCCCAACTTCTTGGCCATTTGCCCGTCCGGACTCGGAATTGAGCTCTGAAAAATCCTGGGCGTCCGGCTTAGCATCCCGCATTGGCCAGTAGCTTGTGCCAACCCGCACGACTATCTAAAAAATTATGAAAAATCAACAAGTGTCGCTCGGGCACCTTTAAAGCACTTTGGTGCTTAAAATCGTCCTAGATCGAGCCGCCGCCTTTGACATTGAATATTTTTCTCTTGATATTCATATTTTTAAGCTATTTTTAAGCAATTGCCGGCACCAAAATTCCGCTCTCATTGGCAAACACGGGATAGGGCGACTCAGCCCGTCGAATCCACGAACATATCTGCACATAAACAGCCAAAGAAGCATCAAGCTGATACAAAATAAATATATAATAAAACTCAGCACCATGCTCCCCCTACCCCTGGACAGAACCAAGGCATGACATCCACAAGGAGTAGGCCTAGCATCATCTAATAGAAGATCCGAAGCGAGTCACTGACCAACTGCTCCAACACAACCAAACTAAAAAAAAACCTATCAAAGAGGTTGCCCTAAGTGGTAGTCTAAACTACTTACCAACTAAGGACAACACAACTAGGAGCTCCTACAAGGTGAGGACTCCTATAGCCTGATCAAGGAGTATTTTCTTTCAGTACATGTCTTCTTTTAGGGTTTGTATTGGATGAACATACTTGGGCATGTAAAAAGGAGGGAGCTGAGCATAGTGACCCAAGGAGAACAGGGCATCGACCTCAGGACCTGTCTCGGCACCCAAGAACCTACCAAGCCCTCGCAAGGCGATACTTAATCCTTTTCTAACGCTCACTTTTATTTTCGCTCCAACCTTCCTTATTTTGTCATCGTTTTTTCCAGCAAGAAGCCACCCCTAGGAAGACAAGGTATCGGCACCGGGTTTGACTCGTCCCCAGGAACCTACCAGGCCTCCGCAAGGCAATGATCAACTGCTTATATATTGTCATTTCATTTCTTTTCTTTGATAGGGGTTAGAACCCCTTTTTACACACCTTCGTATTTATATTCATCTTTTAGGATGTCCAGGGTTTCTTGGCATCATCATTATTATCTTCTAGCAGGCTTCTCTAACTACCTCACTACTAATAAGAACTCCTAGAACGGCTGCCTAGCAGGCTAGCAGAACAGGGCCACTAGGACTTCCTTCTAAAACAGGTCTTTCGATGCCTGACAATGTCTTTACAGGAGGCAATGACTACTCCGACCTCCTTCAAACATACTTAGCTTGAACCTGGGTCTTCATGCCTTGGTTGCCGGTCCCCAAAAAATGTATCCCCTTGACAAGCACAAATACACATATAACAGGAAAGAAAGGTACTCGTAAAGGAGAGGTATCACCTGGATTGGCCACAAGAAGCTTCCATCGCAGCAAAGGCTCCTCCAGGCTCCATCAAATTCCACAAAACATGAAACCTGTCCAGCACAACACTTAAAACAAAAACCCGATTAAATGCACCCGCACTAGATAGGGGAATGGCCCTCTTGGCCTAATGAAATCAAACACTTCACCACAAAACTGAATCGGCCCTCTTGGCCTAATGAAATAAAACATGACTACGCATAACATCCTCCTGGAAACAACTATGATAGACATCAAAGCATACCATTCCCAGGGGGACAGAGGCTCGTAGCCCTAAACTAGGTGCATTAAATTATGACCCATCCCTCCTGCGTATATCGCAAGAAGTGTTCGCATCACATGTCGTCTAATCAGTATGTGGGTCCAAGATAATAAAGGCAGATGAGTCTTGCTTACCTTCTGCATCACCCAGATCAACCATCGTCTGCCAAAGAGGGCATGTTCAGAAAGCATACCCCACAAACGACCAGGTCCTGTCTCACCATCAATAGATATATCGGGACAAGGGCCACAATTAAAGAAGAGGTCTTCTTCATACGCAAAATTAGCCAATGAATCGGCCAACTGATTCCAATTCCGTGGAATCAGCTGAAAAGACACTCTATCAAATTTGTCTAGCAAGGCTATGGCAGTATGATGGTACATGCAAAGGATGGGGTTTCGTACCATGTACGTCCCATTGAGTTGATTTAAAACCAATTGAGAGTCCCCTTTCACCAATAACTGACGGATACCACCCTTCTTTGCAATATTCAAACCCATAATCAGGGCTTTGTATTCTGCCATATTATTGGTAAAATTCTCCCCGAGATAAGCAGCTAACTTCATAACAATGCATCGTCGGGGGTCTCGGATGATAACTCCTACACTTTCTTTTTTGGATGCACCCCTGGACGCTCCATCAAAGTACAAGGTGTACGTCCATAAAGGGTTTACATGTCCCGCCGTCCTAAACTCTACTCGTAATTATGGTAATCGAAATTCAGCATATTCAACGGGTGGACTGTAGGCTCCATCCCTCCATCATCATTGAATTCAACAGGGATGCTCGTCAAAATTTGTAGGCAGTAATGGCAGAAGACCTTGATCTCCCAAATAAATGTCCTGCCTTCTTGCTCAGTCACCTTATATACTTTGCTCCACCAAATGAGCTTTCCCTGATGATACCTCTGTTCTAAATATGGGTGTTCTAAATAAGGGATCAGACAACCCATCAACCTCTATCACAATTTCCTTGCAGATGTTTGATCGATCTCGCCTAGACCTGCAAGGCAGTCATAGCATTAGTGCAATCAGAAATAATAAGGTTTAATCTTATTAAGATTGACCTTATTTTTAAATTCTATCCCCTCAAGGTCGGCTAACAAAACTGTGGACTTATTCTTTCCTATTCTAACGATCCTATAGGGCCCGTCCCATTTGGGCTCTAGCTTGCTTGGAAATAATTCACGTCGTGCGTCATAATACAGAACAAGCTGTCCTTTCTTGAAGGTGTATTTCTTGGCTTTAAGGTCGTGTAGCTGCTTTATTCGGCGCTGCGCCACTTCTTGGTGCAATAAGCTCTGTAGCTGCTCATCTAAATGTGCCAGTGTCGTCAAGCGCTCAAAAAGTGCGTCTTCATCGCTCAAAGAATGATTGATGGCAAATCGAATAGTCGGCAGCTCAATCTCTAAAGGCAAGACACACTCCTCCCCATATACTAACTTGAACGGGGTATGGCCAGTGGCTCGTTTGAAAGTCGTATTATAGGCCCACATTGCCACATATAACTTTTTATCCCAATTCCATTTCTTTTTCGATACAATTTTGGACAGGATGCCCACAAGCTGGTTGTTGGTGCTTTCAACTTGCCCATTAGCTTGCGGATTATATGGGGTTGTTTTGTTATGCTTGATTTGGCACATCTCTGTCAAACCTTTAATCACCTTATTCAGGAAATGGGTTCCGCGGTCCGACACTAATTCTTTCGGCGGACCAAACCGGCATATTATCTGCTCTAAAAGGAAACTAGCAGTTTCTTTAGCATCATCTTTCCTTGTTGCACGTGCTTCTGATCACTTTGTGAAGTAGTCAGTTGCTACAATGATGTACCTCTTTTGCGTAGTCGACGACGGAGAAATAGGACCCACAAAGTCTATCCCCCACTTCTCAAATGGAAGTATTACCATAATAGGGGTGAGTGGTCGTTTCCTATTCTCTCGACTATCATGTCGTTGACAAATATCGCATCTCTTGACATACACAAACGCATCCTGGAAGATGGCAGGCCACCAATAACCTGCTCTTAAAGCCTTTTGTGCTGTAAGCCGTCCAGCAAAATGGCCGCCGCAAGCAGAATCATGGCACTCTTCCAAAATGAATGGCACCTCGTCAGGCATCACACATCGGCGATAGATGTCATCAACCCCTTGCCGATATAATGTACTTGCGATCAAGGCAAACTTTAACGCTTGTTGCTTAATTTTCCTTCTCTCAGCTTTAGATAATTCGGATCCCGCCTCTCCCATCGATAAATAATGCGCTATTGCAGCGTACCAGGAGGGAATAGATGCCGTATCTATTTTAAATAACAACTCCATGTCACTATCTTCAGCCACAGATTCTTTCGGCTCCCCAAAGTCCACAAGACATTCCACGATGCCTTGCAACCTTGGTGGCTTACTACGGATTTCATAATCAAATTCCTGCAAAGTGATCAACCACTTTGCTAGACGATCAGGCGGCTGTAGCTTATTCATCAATAATCGAAGTCCCTCCGCCTTCGTATAAAGCACGACTTTCTCATAGAGAATATAATGCTTAAATTTCTTGGTCCCAAAGACCATCGCTAGACACAATTTCTCCATGTAGGTATAATTGATTTCAGATACCCCCAGCTTCCGGCTAGCAAAAGCAATCGGGTGGTACCACTTCTCTTCCCAAATTTGGGCTAAACAGCAGCTGATACTATACATGGTGGCTTTTAAAATGGGAGCTCTTGCTAGCTCCTGTTTCACATCCTCGAATGCTACCTTACAAGGGTCACCCCATTCAAACGAATAGCTAAAGGACAATAAATTTGTAAGCGGCAACGTTCTTTCTGCCAAGGCATTTATGAATCTACGGTAATAACCAACCGAAGACAGAAAGCTATGAACTTCTTTCGGAGTGCATGGTGGACCCATGGCAACAATAACTTTGACCTTCTCGGGGTCTGTCGCAATTCCTACCGAACTGACCACATGACCCAGCAATAGCCCATAAGGTACTCCAAAAAACACACTTCCGTGGGTTTAGGGCGATGCAAAATTGTCTACAGCGCTCAAAGCATTTTCTTAAAATGATCAGCTGCCTTCCTCTCACGGTGGCGGCCCCTAAGTCATCAATAAACACCTTCAACTCTTCAGGGGATATGTCACCGAATGTCTTATCTGCTGTTCGTTGCCATGAACCAGGTGCATTGCATAAACCAAAGGCCATCACATGGTACACAAAAGTACCAAATACAGTAATAAAAGTTGTTTTCAACTTGTCCCCTTCTGCAATTGCCATTTGGTTGTATCCTGCAAAGCAATCCATAAACGAATATATCTCCCTACCCGCTAATTGATCCAAAATCTGGTCAATAAATGGCAACGGGTAGTAGTCCTTAACTGTCTGCTTATTCAGCTCCCTAAAGTCTACACATAATCGGATTTGATTATTATTCTTCTTTCTAATCACAACTGGCGAACACCATTCCGTGTGTTGCACAGGAAAAATCAAACCCGCTTTTCGAAGCTTCTGTAACTCTTCAAACAACCCGTCCCTTAGTTCGAAGGCATACGCCTTACTTTGTGCCGTACAGGATGACTGCCCTCTTTCAACAGAATTGTATGTATAGCAAGACTAGGAGGAATGCCTCTCAGCTCATCATAACTCCAGGCAAAGATATCACGGAATTCCTGAATCAAGGCCACACAGTCCTCCCTTTCTGCTGTGCTGAGCATAGAACCTAATTTGATTGGCCATGAATCATTAGACGTACCAAGGTCTAGCTCGATAACATCTGCATCTCTTATACGATCTTGGCCCTCTATCGGCTCGTTCAAAGTAATCTGATAGATGTCTTCCGTGATGGATGCCTCTTTGGACTCATCACTCGATGATGTCTCACTGGCAGATAAATCTTCTAATGTCTCCAATTCTGTAGAAGATAGAGGATCTCTCTCATTCTGCGGGGACTCGGGATAAGCATCAACCACCACACGCTGGGCACCTCTGCCGAATATTAGTCGACCGGCGGATATATCCACTTGGCAATCCGCTTGCAAGATCCAAGGTCGTCCGAGTAATACTTGGTAACTTGGCCGGCCTGCAAAACGAATCACTCTAAAGTCCAACAGGCATTCTACATTTGCAACAATGACATGGGACCTTAGTAATGCAGCCTTCCGACTGTCTCAAACTATCATCTGCCATTCTGAGGATTGTGGAGGTATCTTTTTGGATCGCAAGACCCAACCTTTCCATCAGTTCAGAACTCATAATGTTAACAGATGATCCTGTGTCGACAATGGCATAATCTACTAATATCCCATCGACATAGGCTGCAACCCTTGGGCAATGCTTCTCAGGATGCTTGAACCAGTCATTACCAACTCGCACAATACCCAAATGTTCTACGATATACCCGATACGTAGGATCTTCCTAAATTCCTTGCGTACTCCTGGGGAAAGCTTAATAAGCTGTAAAAGATTCACATCCGGCTTGACTTCGCAAAGAGAGCTCACCAAATCGAATTCATGATAGTTCGATAGAGCTCGCTTTTCACGCCAAACCATCCGCTCTTTAGGTCGCTGAACCGGCTTTATTGCCTCTTTCTTAACTTTCACCTTCTTTTTTGGTGGTTCCTTATTGTCTTTACTCTCTACGGGCTTCAAAGGTCCCCCTTCCATGGCAGGATCCAAAACTTGCGTTCCTTTGTCGCCCTGTTTAGGGTTTCCGTCGACAGGCTTATCCTTGTCGGCTTCTCTACCCTTTTGACCTCTTGTAAGAACAGCTCGCAGATTAGAGGTTTCAGCATCGTTAACGTGTATAGCCTCAATCAAACTAACACCACTACCACTAGGTAGCTCCTCCACTGTAGTTTTGGTCGTTGAAGTATTTATTTAGGCCCATCTTCTTGCTGGAAATCATTTCCTTGCACACGATGTTTAACAAGCCCTGGTTGCCGACTACCTCGCTGGAGGGAACTGATCTTACTCCAGCAAGTAGCTGCTAAATGGCCGGATTTTCCACAAATGTCGCACTTAACATTTGGGCAATTTCTTGGATAGTGTTGCCCACCACACCATTTGCAACTAAACCTCGAAGGTGCACCCTCATCTGGGTATCTACTTCCTATCAAATTTTGTTGTTTTTTAAGGAAGTTGACATCAACGGCTATTTGCCGATACTGCTCCGTAATCATGTCGGTATAATGCTTCATCATGTCCTTAACCTCGCCAAGAACATTGGAAGCGCTCGACTCATAGCCTTGGTCATTACCATGTCGTTCCATAGGCCTAACAATTCGATTAGGCACTGGTTGTTGAGCCACAGGCATGGCATTAGGATTGACCGCCTGGCTTCCACCATTTGGAGCCATTTGACTGCCCGTAGGCATCGACATGCTAGGGGGAGCTGGTAATAAAGGCACATTCTGCATCATGTTCCCTCTCCCATTAGGGTTAGCCATCGCTATCCCTTGGCCACTACTGCCATTGGCCATCGCCATATTGTTTCCCAATACTAAACCCATATTCGAATTGCCTCGAGAAGCATAGGCTGCTTATAGTCGGGATTCCACCTCTTGTGCTCGTGTAATGGCAGTATCTATATCCCCCAAGGGGACACTACTCAACTGCAATTGGATATTAAAGTCCAAACCATGTAGGAAATATTGCAATTGGGCAACTGCGGGGATAGGAATAGAGGTGTCCAACTTACGGAAAACCTCTTTTATCTTCTTCGCATAAGCACGAATATCCTCGTGTGGTTCTTGGCGGGTCACGTTGAGTACACGCAACCAATATTGTCCACCCCTTTCAGGGGCAAACTCCCTTCGAAAAGCTCCATAAAATGCATCAATATTCAATATGGTTCCGGCGTCTAAACCATGATACCATATAGCGGCTCTTCCTTTGAGAGTCATGTTGAAGAACATCATTAAATGTCCTTCTTCTTGGATGCGACAGTTAAACATCAGCTTTTGAAACTCCCTAATATGGAGTTCCGCATCTTCCTCAACTAACCCATTAAAAATGGGTAGCGGGTAACCTAGAGCCGGCAAATCCGTCGTTCCTGCTGGAATTGCAATAGGCTGCGCCATGACGAGAATTGGATTTGCACTAGGAATAGGGGACGGTGGGGTTACACCTCCCGCACTTGATGTAGACTGGATTACGGAAGGAAGGGGAGCACTAGAGCTTCCACCTTCTCCTAACTTACTGCTTGTGGCACCAAGACCACTAGATCCACTCCCTCGTAAGGGTTTAGCACCACTACGCTTAGGGGAATATCTCCTAAAAATTTCAGCGCGTCGCCTAGCTCTTTCGTCTCTCTCTTGCTTTTGGATTTCTGCTAGACGATGCTTATCGTTAAATAACGGATCAATCTCAGTATCCTTTGGCATAAACTGCTAGCTGGTCCCTAGACAACCAGGATTCGAGGACCGCCACTTTTAAGCGGCTCCCGACAGACGCACCACTGATGGAACCTAAAACAGGCCGGCACTGGCTCGTGCACTAGCCGGACCTCTATCTCACGCACTCAACAACCCCACGGCCTCGCGGCCAGGAGCGTTGATGACACATACATTGCCTTCCTAAATGACTTGCGTTTGTATTACGTCGTTTGTAGTCCACTCTTCTCTCACCCACTACTCCTCAGAGGGAGTTCCTTACACATTGCCTAACGACACGAAGCATAGACATAGGGGGTCCTCCAACGGCTGAGTGCCGCCACCCCTTTGCGACTCTCCTACACCTTGGGGATTTGGCATGCAAACAAGGCAGCAATCTTTTCATCATTTGACTCCACATTTAGACACATTCTAACCACTCTACCCTTCCATCGATCAAATGTTGCATTGTTGTATAGATTTATAAGGCATTTTGCCCTCATTTTATGTGTAAAAAGCGGAAAAAGACGCACTAAAACAAGAAGGTGGGGATGAACTAAGGCAAATCCTCATGCCTCAGTCCCCACAAACACTCACAAACATTGTTCTTAATTTTCATTAATTTTCCGCATCCAAAATGCATTTTTCCCTATTTTTAGTGATTTTCCTCTATTTTTCTTGTATTTTTTCTTATTTTCTACATTATTTAATTACTAAAAATTCAAGATAGGTTATGGGCTGTGGCCCTTAGTTCCTTCTTGTAGCAAAATGAAAATTTAGTTGGTGTTCCTATTCATTTTCCCATTTTTATGCCCAAAAAACATCATTTTCCCTTGATTTTCCATATTTTACGTGTTTTAGTGTATTATTTTGAGCCACAAGATGCATATTTTTCTGATTTTCTGATTATAATCAACAAGTACTCATGGAAAACAGCAACATAAACCATTTTGAGCCCACATGAACAACATTTTATCAATCAAAAGCCATGAAATCTCAAATTTCCTTTGAAAAAATTGAATTACAACTTATTTGCGTGTTTCGGGTTTCATGTCCATGGCTGCGAATCTGAAAATCATCAGCACTTCATGCTCAGCACGATCACAAATCACCATTTCCAGCCCGTGGAGCAATCCGATCAATGCCGGATAAGCCTCCATCATTC
This sequence comes from Lygodium microphyllum, assembly GCF_053477565.2. Classification (NCBI taxonomy): domain Eukaryota; kingdom Viridiplantae; phylum Streptophyta; class Polypodiopsida; order Schizaeales; family Lygodiaceae; genus Lygodium; species Lygodium microphyllum. The sequence goes on from NC_141148.1 coordinate 68,293,889, forward strand.
CTTCTTCTTCCTTCCTCTTCCCACATGAACTTGCCTTTAGAAGAGAGAGGGGGAGGAGAGAGAAAGACTAAATTTCCATCTCAGCATTCAGGCCATCAATTGAGGAGCGGAGGGCGGTGAAATGACCAGCATATAGAGGGGAATGAGGGCCAATGATCTGCTTGATAGGTTGTATATAACCTCCATGCCATGATGAAGGAGGAGGAGGCACATTTTTCGGGCGCATCGTGGCGCCTCCTCTCTCCACGATTTCATGCTCTCCTTGCATCAAACTTTCATGTGACATTTAAATTTCTTGGGCTCCCAAAAGTCATGCCCACTTTGGCCACTCTAATGTCCACCTCTTCGCATCTTGCCCAACTTCTTGGCCATTTCCCCGTCCGGACTCGGAATTGAGCTCTGAAAAATCCTGGGCGTCCGACTTAGCATCCCGCATTGGCCAGTAGTTTGTGCCAACCTGCACAATTGTCTGAAAAATTATGAAAAATCAACAAGTGTCGCTCCGGCACCTTTAAAGCACTTTAGTGCTTAAAATCGTCCTAGATCGAGCCGCCGACTTTGACATTGAATATTTTTCCCTTGATATTTATATTTTTTAGCTATTTTTAAGCAATTGCCGGCACCAAAATTCCACTCTCACTTGGGAAGATCCCCTATATCCTGGGTTATGGCCGTACCCTATTAACTTGACTTAATCAATACCTTAAGTTCTATTAGCAGTAAATATGTTATTTCCATTTACTGATTGGTCCTTTGCTTCCAAGCAAAAATCTAGTCCCCATATCTTGGTCACTTTACCCAAGAAAGATACTATATTAGGACGATTATTCATCCTCTTGCAAGATAACTTGCGTAAGAATCTGCCAATCTCATTCCGAGGAATTGGCCATTCCCTTGTGATCCAATCACAAGATCATGCGACTCTGCAACTTGTTGCACAAGTGTCGCATCAAACTATGGGACTATTCTATCCATCAACGGTGTCTTCTAATCAGGGTATCATGATTAGATATAACAATCCGTTCCTAATTGCATTAGGTCGACATTGTCGGTCCTAGGGTTCCGAGTTTCATCTTTTTAGTGAGAGATTCTTAGGAAAAACCCTAGATCTTTTCTTGCAAGTATGTCCTACTATCACTACATTCCGTGAATGTGGGCAAGTATTTAGGGTATAGGAGTTTCAGTTTTGGCACTACGAGCAACTAGGTAAATGTCTTCAACATGCTAACCCTAGTTAGCTCTTTGGGATACGTTGCATTGAATTAACCCTTTCTAAACGAGTACTTCGCGGTTTTAGGTATTTAGGTTTGAACCAATTTAACTTGTCTATTCTTGAAGATAATTACGCTGTCATTTCCGTCACCACATGATTCATTGTCTACATGTAAGTTGATTTACAACCCCTAACTTTTCGGGTTACGATCAAATCATAGGTTAAGTTATAGCATCATTTCAATTGATCATCCTATAACATGCAAACAAGATTCATGCTTAAAACATGCAACATTTTTCTACTTTCTTTTCCGAATGAGTTTGCCGTATGCTGAACTTACACACCCTTTCGTTGATTTAAGTTTTTAGGCCACTTGCCTAGAGTTAAATCTTCTTTATGCAACCCTAGCAATTTCCTACGGTTGCTAGCAACTTTCTTTAGGAATGATTTCGAAAAAGATGTTCAATAATGCAATATGTGGTTTATTTCTTCCATGCTTAATCGATGTGTACTATCATAATTCCGTTTTGTTAAAAAAATGGACATTAATCTAATTTCAATTCATTGCAATGCATAAAAACTACTTGCTAGAAATGCATAGCAATCTTCTACTCACTTTATTTTGTTCGTTTAATTGAAAATACTAATGACCGAATTCTTTCGTCGTGAGCTATTTCTTTTAAATTAGTCAAAGTATTTAAAACGAAAGATGCATCCTATCTCCAAAAAAATGATCCATGCATGATTGGATTATAACGACATAAATAAAAAATTAGAAAAAAAAACCTGGACTTGTGGTGAAATGTGTACATGGATGTTAGGAGACGATCCTCCTGCGGTTGTGCCTTGTGCTTTCTTAGGAGCCATCGCGAATGCGGCCTTTCTGTCTTGGATGCGGCTTTGCGAAACTCCCTTTGTAATTCCACCGTCCTTTATGAAATTTTTTCCTTCCTTTCGTAGAAGTTCCGGTGCAAATTGTATACACGGAAAGGGGTTTAGCACTCGGGCTAATTGGGAGATTGAAGGAAATCCAAGGGAAAAGCTTAATGAGCCTTTTTAAAGGCCTCGGATAGGATCCACGGGAAAGGGGGCACTAACTGGACTTTTAACGGTTTGAAAAAGGGGCCAAAGGATATAAAAGTCATTAAAAAGGGATATCTCCGTGGAGGGGGGGAAAGAAACCCACGGGAAAAGGTTTAAATCCCGGGAAGGGGGGTTTTAAAACCTTTCGAGGGTAAGGCTTAGTAAAGCCACGGGAAGGGGGCTTTTCTTGAATCCCGAGGGGGAGGGGGTACCAAACCCACTTAGCTAAGGCTTTCAAAAGACCCTCAGGAAGGGGGAAAAAGGGTGTAGAAGACCCTTAAGAGGGGATTTTCTGTGGGGGGGAAAAGGGTATGAAAGAGCCCTTAGGATGAATTTTGTGTGGGGGGAAAGGGTATGAAAGAGGCACATGAAGGGGGGCTTCTTAGGGGCTTTAGAAGCTTCCCCAAGAAGCTTCTAAAGCTTCTGGGAGGTCCACGTGGGAGGAAGGGAACAGTAGTTCACGGTGGCATGATGATGGGCAAGGGCAGACTACACTGCAGCTGGCAACGTGATGGCGGGTAGGGGCGGACTGCATCGGCAGCTTCGATGGCGATTTGGCAGCGTCTCGCTTCCCAACGGCAGCAGCAGTGCCTTGGCTCCTCCCTCTCTTCTTCACGACGTCAATTTCCCCTCCCTCTCTTCTTCTCAGTTCGCATTACCTCCGACCTGGCGACTGCAATGTCACGATGCGCAGAGATGGCTTCTTCCTCTCCTCTCATGACAACCCTTCCATTTACAGCATTAGCCTCTATAGCCTCTCCCAGCTCATGGCACAGACTAAATAGGTGAGGGGAGGGGATCCTCCCTCCCCCATGCATCAATACGCATGGCTTCTCCCCCCTACAAGCTCCAGTACGACAGTCGGCTAGAGGAGAGAGGGATAATTAATTTAGAAATTTTTTACCATTATCCAATTAACTATCCTCATGACCTCCTATTAAGAGGAGGTTCATGCGAAGAACATGTTTTAATTAGGAATCGGAATATTACATTCTTCTTCTTATTTTCTCTCTCTCATTTTCTTCTCTCTGTCTCTGTCCCCCCTCTCTCCTCTTTTTTTCTTTTTTCTTTTTCTCACTCTCTGTAAGAAGCTGGGAATAGTTAGAATGCTAATAATATTCCATGTCACATTGACACTAGTATATAAGGAGAGAAATTGTAAATTTTCACATCTTTTGACAAATCAATACATTTACAATCTTTCTCTCCCTTCTTGCTCTAAGCTTCCATGGCTTCTTCATCTTTCCTGTCTTTCTCTCTCCAATTCTAGTCTTTCTCTCTCCTCGCCACTCTTATTCTCTCTCTCCCTGCAGTCTTTCTCTCTCCTCTGCAATCTTTCTCTCTCCTCTTTTTCTCTCCCTGGTTCTCTCTCTGACAAGTGGTATCAGAGCTTCAGTCTTTGATCCATTATTTTCTTCCATTTTCACTCTCATTTTCCTATTTCAAAACCAACTTCAGACAAAAATGGTACAAGACAGTGACTAGTGGAGTGCTGCGGGACAAGTACAGTTAGCAAGTGACTACATCTGGAGATATCCAAGGTCAGATATGGCGGATAAAGGCTTAAATGCCTGGATGTCATCAAATTTCATGCAAAAATGGAGGTAACTAGGGTAAAGAATGGTTAACCGGGCTTAGTTAGAGACTAAACTACAGTTACTTTTCAAAAAAGAGCTTCTCTTCTCTCTCCTTCAAGCTTTTGGCTGAAGCTTTCATGGTGGATGTCAAGAATCTTCACAAATATCTCTCTCTGTGCTGAACATCTCACTGCCAAACCATGGGGCAAAGGTTCTTTGTTGCCTAAGCTACAGGAGGAGCACCATACTTGATGCTTGCTGCTGAATTTTAGCCAGGAAACTGCCCGAAATTTGCACCAAAAAATGCGTTGATCTTCCTGCTCCTTCTCCCTGCTCAGCTGCTCCAAATTCTCAGCTCATTGATCAAAGATTGTAAAGGCTTCATCAAACACTTGAGTACATCAACTTTCAGCTCCAGGAGAACTCTTATCAGCCATTCCTCTATTCAAAACCCTAATACACAGTAGGGCAACCATAGCCACAGACATAGAAGCTCAAATTTCTCAAAATTTTGGACTTCCCCGACCTTCAAGGCTTCTCTAAAGCTGAATACAAGCTGGATAGACTTCAAGATTGAAGACATTGAAGAGATTTCAGCCCGTGCATGTCAATGAAGCTCAAATGGAAGGATTATTTTGGGGCTTTTCATCAAGGAGCTTGAATCTTTGAAGTTCAAGTGTTCAAGCAAGGCTGGAGTATTGATTCTTCAAGGAATTCATCATATTGAAGCATGTATGGACTGATTTCATGGAGATTTCAAGCTTTATGTTGGATTTATGGTGGATTATGAAGAACTCTTGCATCAACGGGGTTGAAGTTGACATCCATCATCATTTTCAAGCTTAATGGAGGTATTTTCTTTTGTTAATCTCTGAAATCTCTCAATAATCCTATTGCTAATGGCCTTTCCACTTGTTGATGAGAGGTTATTGATCAATTAATTCACTGGATTGATCAATAGATCAGAGAATAGTATTAATTTTCTTCAATCTCAGCCTATTTCATTGAATTCCTTTTGATTCAAACCATTACTCATCATAGGTATCATTTGATCAGCTTGATGCATAACCTTGATCTGTTTTGTTGAAATTTTTTCTCACCCAAGCTGAAATATTGTAAAAGGGTAAGTACTAGCAATCAGTGAGTCACTGAATTGCATAGGTAAACCCTTCTCCCATCTCAAGTTCTTTATCTCAATCAATTGCATCTCATGAAAGGCTGAATGAATATTTTGGAATTGCATATCATGCTGATTGCTTAGCACACTAGCCTCTGCCATGTTGATATTCCCATAGAGGAAAAAGGTGGATGCCGGGGGAGATAGTGGGACAAAAGAGAGGTGACCCTCCCTCACTATCGAAGATCCCGAAGAGGTGCAACCAACCGACCCGGGGGGAACTTGCCCACCTCTCCGTGATTCGAAGCCCGTGTAGGGAGCCCGTCCTGCCGTTTTATCCCTCACACAGGTACAGCGAGTGGAGAATTGAAGATTGAAGACTTTCCAACGACTCAAGTACCTACTGGATTAAAACAGGGTAAAACAGGGCATTTTCAGGTTACCCACAGGGTATTTACAGGTGGATACAAGTACACCCTTTGATACTGAAGCACAGGTGCAGGTACTACAGGGTACCCACAGGTCCTATATACCCCTTTGCAGGGTTTGGTAGCCATTTGAGGTTACTTTCTTGCATTACAGGGTCAAAACATGGCACTTACAGGTCTAAACAGGGTGCAGGACTGGACAGTTCAGACTCTGAAATTCAATTACAGAATTTTCTGTCCTAAACCTGTTATAGCGTGCTATAGCTCATCTCGAAGAGGGCATTGTTAGCTTCGATTCGCACAAAATTTTTTTGCAATCGGAGTTTTCTAGCCAAAGTTATAGCCGTTTTACTGACAGGGGGTACTGCAGGACTGCACTAGTATGGCAGGACATAAAGGCAAAAATAAGGTCCAGGAGGATTATGCACAGCAAATCAGGGATTCCATGATGGAAAGCACACTTCAAGAGAACCCTGAAGAGCTTCAACAACAAGGAGAGATCAGTATAATCAATGATACTTTGTGTGCCCATGAACTAAGACATAAGGAACGTCATGAGGCTATTTTGTCAGCAATGGAGCATATGATTTTATCATTTGGTCAAACGAAGTCTACAATGGAGCAAATGATTTTATCTCATGGACAAACGAAGTCTACCGTTGATAAGTTGATGGAATCAACTACCCAAACCAAGGCTTCCATTGATAAATTAGTAGAATCCAATGCTAAACTTATGGCAAAATTTTCTCAATTAATGCCGTCGCAAACGGGATCAAAAGAAGCCAATGAGAAGGCTTGTTCAAACAGTGACCCTTCAGTCCCACTTCAGCCATCCAATCAAAATGGTTATGGAGATGGAATCATTGGAAGAAGAGGTATTCCAAATAGTCAGTATGAAGTAGGAGAAGCTTCACAAAGGCATGATGACTATTTGGGCAGTTTGAACGGAGCCAATACTCAAGCTTTTGGACTGCATACTCAGCATTCTAGGGGTGCCTTACCAACAGGAAGATTACATGGTAATTCTCAGCCACCTGTTGGAAGATTTCAGTCTCAATTTGGGGGTTCTGTACTTAGAAATCCCGATCAGCCAGTTTTGGGACAACAACCCTTCCATGATAGAGAATTCAAGGACAAAATTGTTTTATCCAAATTCAATGGCCAATCATCTTCACCATCAGAATTAGAGGAATGGACCTCTAAGATGGAGTCTTATTTCGACATATTTCCTAAAACTGATGATATGAAGATACACTTTGCGTCCCTCCACTTAGAAGGATTTGCTCACACTTGGTGGAGGTATATTAAGAAAGAGAATGTACTTATTGAGAATTGGGAAGCTTTCAAGGTACTTATGGCTGAAGTCTTTGTTTCACCTCTTGAAAAAGAGAAGTTAGAACGAAGATGGTATGGCTTGGAACAAAGGAGCCTAAGTGTAAGAGAATATACAAACCAATTCCTCAACTTGACCATGTATGTGGAAAACATCAGTGATGAGGCCAAGTTACACAAGTTTATGTATGGTTTAGAACCATCCTTGTCAGCTGATGTTATGGCGCAGAATCCTACTTCACTCTTCAAGGCTATTGAGCTCGCAGAGCACTATGGAAGGAAGTATAGGAAAGAGTCTTCATTTCAGCCAAGTTATGGACAGCCAAGGACTGTTTTAAAGCAAGGGCAAGTTGGTAACAATTATGGTAGCAATCATATGCCTAGTGGGAGCTTACGGATACCAACTTATCCTCCATTTAATGCTTCTAGGCTTCAAAGCAATTTCAGGACAGCAAACAGTCCAAAGGTTGAATTTAAGCAAGGTGACAATAAGCCTAAGTCTACTTCAGCCAATACAAATTCCAGAAATATTCCCATGGATCTTTACAAGGAAAGAAAGGACAAAGGCTTATGCTTCAAGTGTGGAGAAAAGTATACTCCTGACCATGTTTCAAAGTGTGTATACAAAAATGCCAAGCCAAAAATTCAGAGTATGCTAGTTCTTGAGGACTTTGAAAATGACATAGATGAAGTTAATGCAGTCACAATCAATGCTGAAAATGAAGATTTCGAGGATGATGGTGGACAGGAGTACTTCTATGATCCATCTGACTCTTTTCCTTTTGATCCAGGCGGTGATATCCCATTTGATCTTGGTGGATTTTGTAATGAGTTGCCTGCTGCCACTAATTGTTCTATCTCTATGGATGCTTGGACGGGATCTAAGAGCCCTAATACACTTCGTATGAAGGGAAGCATATGTGGAAAGCCAGTGTTCATCTTGATAGATAGTGGTAGTACTCACAGTTTTGTCAATAAATCTATTATGTACAAGTTGAATTGTGTTCCCACCGACTCATAGCGGCCCATTCGAGTACAAGTGGCTAATGGTGAAGAGGAAACCAGCACGCAGATTTGCCCACAGGTTTCTTTGCAGATGGCTGAAAATTTTGAAGTCAAAGTAAACCTGATCACTTTGGAAATGGGGCCCATAGATATTATACTTGGTTGTGATTGGTTGATGACCTTAGGCAGGATTACTATGGATTTCTCACAGTTATATATGGAGTTTTTCTCCAATGGACAGCTCATCCGTTTACAGGGGATCCCTAGTAGATCTGATTTTCAGCTTATCACCATTCAACAACTCAAGAAAGAGTACAAAAAGTGCTCACAAATATTTGTATTGCATTTGAACAAAGAAGCACAGGATCAGCCCAATAATTCAGCAAACCATCCAGCCTTGACAACTCTTCTTGAGGAGTATAGAGATTTATTTGAAGTACCTACTTCATTGCCTCCTAAGAGAGCGGTGGATCACCCCATTGATTTGTAACCCAACTCAAAGACAATCAATAAGCCACCTTACAGACTATTAAAATGTGAACGAGAGGAAGTAGCCAAGCAAATCAAAGAGCTTCTTGAAATGGGATTTATTGAACCCAGTTCTTCACCGTATGCATCCCCAGTCCTGTTAGTCAAAAAGAAAGATGGATCTTTCAGAATGTGCATTGACTACAGGGATCTCAATAAGATAACAGTGAAGAACAGGTATCCTATACCTAGGATAGATGATTTGCTTGATGAGCTTAAGGGGGCTCGATTCTTCACGAAGATTGATTTGAGATCAGGGTATCATCAGATTCGCATGAGAGAGGGTGATGAGGTCAAGACTGCTTTTAGGACTGATCGTGGGCTCTACCATTTCTTGGTGATGCCATTCGGCCTTACAAACGCTCCAGCTACCTTTCAAAGCCTGATGAATAAGATTCTACAACCTTTCCTCTTTCAGTTTGTCTTGGTGTTCTTTGACGACATTTTGATCTACAGCAAGACTTTTCAGGATCATTTGTCGCATATGAGGAAGGTTTTTGATGTGTTGAGACATCATAGGCTTTTTGCTAAGGAGAAGAAGTGTTCTTTCATGCTGACTGAAGTGGAATACTTGGGACATATAGTCAGTGAAAAAGGAATACAGGCTGATCCCAAGAAGGTGCAATGCATAAAAGATTGGCCAACGCCTACTACTACTACCTCTCTTAGAGGATTTCTTGGTCTATCTTCATTCTATCGCAGATTTATAAAGCATTATGCGGCAATTGCAGCCCCTTTAACTGATAGGTTGAAGAAAGAGGCTTTCTTTTGGGATGCTCTTGCAGATAGCAGCTTCAACCAGTTAAAGGAATTACTTACCTCTGCTCCTATTCTTGTATGCCCGAATTTCTTTAAAGAGTTTACTATACAGTGTGATGCTAGCGGCCATGGCATTGGGGTTGTTTTGCTTCAGGAGCATGGAGTAATTGCATTTGAAAGCCGTAAGCTTACTGATAAGGAGATGGCCATGAATGTTTATGACCAGGAAATGTTGGCTATTCTGCATGCAATCAAGAAATGGCACCATTACTTATATGGCAGCCGATTCAGAGTACATAGTGATCATCGGGTACTCAAGTATTTCCTTACTCAGTCAAATCTTACTCCAAAGCAACGACGATGGGTAGCAACATTACAAAATTATGACTTTGACATCACTCATACAAGGGGCAAAGATAACATAGTGGCTGATTCTCTCTCTCGTATGTGGGCCTGCAAAGTATCAGCCATGACAGAATTACATAGTGATTGGATTGAAGAGCTACAAGAGGCATACCTCTTAGATGAGGAATTCAGCCAAATCTTTCAGAAATTACAGCAATGTCTTATGGAAGAAAACTCACATTACCAGCTTAAAAATGGTCTTATTTGGTGGAAGGGCAAGATTGTTATTCCCTCTACTTCTTCTTTCAAGCGAAAAATTATGGAGGAGTTGCATTCTTCGCCTTTAGCTGGACACTTGGGAGTTTTCAAGACTTATGACAGGATCAGCAAGAGTTTTTATTGGAAAGGACTATGGAAAGATGTCAAGGACTTTGTTATGAAGTGTATGCCTTGTCAGCAAAATAAGGATAGCACCCATAAGCCAGGAGGTTTGTTGCAGCCATTGCCTATTCCTTCGGGTAAATGGACTCATATTACTATGGACTTTATCACTGGCTTACCTACTACCAAGAAGGGGTGGAATAGTATTTATGTGGTGGTTGACAGACTCACCAAAGCAGCTCATTTTATCCCAACAAAAATTCAGTTTACTGCTTCTCAGGTGGCCAACCAGTTTATGGAGCATATTTTCAGATTACATGGATTACCGCAGGTGATTGTCCATGATAGGGACTCAAAGTTTATGAGTAACTTTTGGCAAGCGGTATTTACATCTATGGGTACCAAGTTGGCTCCATCTATGGCTTATCATCCTCAAACTGATGGACAGACAGAGAGAGTTAATAAATGGTTGGAGACTTATCTTCGCCATTTTTGCTATGATGTCCAAACCTCATGGGATTCTTGGTTACACCTGGCTGAGTTTGCTTATAACAATTCCACTCATGCGAGCATAGGAGTTTCACCCTTTGAGGCTTTGTATGGTTACAAGGTGCCCTTATCCACAGTCATTTTTAATGAAAAGATCAACCCTCATGGGAAGAAAGAGTTGGAAAGAATGCAAACCCTTCTTCAGCAATGCAAGGTGAATCTAAGGAAGGCTCAAGATCAGATGAAGATGTATGCTGATGAGAAGAGGAGGCCTTTAGAGTTCCAGGAAGGAGAGCTGGTTTTGTTGAAGGTGCCCAAATCCAAGTACTCTACATTGAAAGATGGATCCAGTAATAAGCTTGCCCACAGATTCTATGGCCCTTACAAGATCCTTAAGCGGATTGGAGATTTGGCATACAGACTAGAGCTTCCCTCTTCTACAAAGATTCATAACGTCTTCCATGTTAGTCAGCTCAAGCCCTATTATGGTGATCCAGTGGATTTAGTTGATGAGCTGCCACCTATTGATGAAGATGGTATTGTTCAGTACATCCCAGAGGCTGTTATAGGTCAGCGTGAAAAGAAGCTTCGATCACGTTCTATTGTGGAATATTTGATTAAATGGAGAGGTTTACCCTCTGAAGAGGCTTCTTGGAGACCTGATTCAATATTGGATGAGTATCCATACTTGAGGGATACATTGGTGGGTGAAGCCTATTGCTTATGGAGCTAGTATTGGTGCAGACTGATTCAGGACAGCATGCTGTTTTAGAATAGTTTTTGTCGTACTTCATTTTCAGAATTGAGCTATCTACATGAGCTTAAAGTACTCTTCAAGAGCTTCGTTTTGATATGTGGTACATCTCATTTGGACACTTCTATCAAAAGTTATGGCAGATTTGGTCCAGCAGGAACTGTTATTTCAGCAAGCTGTTTACTTTCTTCTGGAACTATTTGTTGAAGATTTTATGGTTCCAATTGCTTCTGAAGTTCTTCAAATTATGTATATAGCAAGGTCCTCTTTCCGTTCTTCAAATTCAGCCCTTGTAATGATAATTCTTCACTCATCTCTCATTTGTAAAGCTGTAAAACAGAGTAGTACTCTGTTCTATCCATCACTTCTTTAGTTCTTTCTAGGTTTGTTTTTTAGGACAAAAACTTTTGGGAAGGGATAGATTGTAAGAAGCTGGGAATAGTTAGAATGCTAATAATATACCATGTCACATTGACACTGGTATATAAGGAGAGAAGTTGTAATTTTTCACATCTTTTGACAAATCAATACATTTACAATCTTTCTCTCCCTTCTTGCTCTAAGCTTCCATGGCTTCTTCATCTTTCTTGTCTTTCTCTCTCCAATTCTAGTCTTTCTCTCTCCTCTTTTTCTCTCCCTGGTTCTCTCTCTGACACTCTCTTAAATTTTATATTTTCTCTCTCTATAATTCTCTTTCTCTCTGTTCCCTCCCTCTCCTCTTCTTTCTTTTTTGCTCTTTGTATATTTCTCTCTCTATCTCTCTCTCTCTCTCCCTCCTTATTTTAATTAAACAAAAAGTTTACGTTAAAAAGTTTAATCTGAGAGAGAGAGAGAGAAAACCTAGGCCCTATGCATAAGAGAGAGGGGGGAGGGGGAGAAGAAAAATGTTTAATTAAAAAAAGACTATTCTCTTTCCTCTTTCTCCCCCTTCTCTCTCTGTCTTCTTCTTTTTATCCTTCTTCTTCTTCTTCTTCTTCTTCTCTTTTTCTCTTTTATTCTATCTCCTTCTCAAAGTGTGTGAAAAACTATATTAAAAAAATTGTAAATTAAAAAAAAGTTTTTAAAATATTTAATTAAATTTTTTTAAATTAAATCTAAGAGAGAGAGAGAGAGAGAGAGAGAGACTTTTGATTTAAAAAGAAGTTTGATTTAATTAAAGGAGAGAGAGAGAGAGAGAGAGAGAGAGAGAGAGAGAGAGAGAGAGAACCTAGGCCCTACACATGAGAGAGAGGGGGAGGAGGGGGGAGGAATTTAATTAAAAAGGAAAAGGGGTTTTAATTTAAAAAAGGGAGGTGAGGAAAGGAAGTTTTAATGAAAAAAGGGAAGAAGAAGAGAAAATGAGATATTACATGTGAGAAAGAGAGGAGGGGAGGGGGTTTTGATTAAAGAAAAGAGGTTTGAAAAATGGGGTAGGTTCGGGAAGCCCTCTGGAGGTTCGAGGCTTTCCAAACCTATAGCTAAATTAATCTTTTCTCTCTCTATAATTCTCTCTACATGTTCTCTCTCTCTCTTCTTCTTCTTGTTTCACTTTCTCCCCCCCCTCAGTCTCTCTTAAA